>NW_020455610.1:4343489-4419758 GCF_003342845.1 Nothoprocta perdicaria
GGAAAGGAAAGGAAAGGAAAGGAAAGGAAAGGAAAGGAAAGGAAAGGAAAGGAAAGGAAAGGAAAGGAAAGGAAAGGAAAGGAAAGGAAAGGAAATTATACCTCTCTGTATCTCTATATCCATAGTCAGGCTATAGCAAGGCTGTTCAGCGTTGTTTTAGCCCCAGGGCACTCTTTCTGTATACATCCTCAGAAGGAGGGACAGAACAGAGCACCAGTATAAGTGACAAGTTTCCAAAAGTTGTCAGTCCCAGTTTGAAGACAGTTGGGCCAAGACATTCTCTTCTCAGAAGCATCAAACACCTTCCCTAGCAAAGTGCAACCCCCCATAGCCTACATTTTCTTCATTGTAATGGACAAAATTTTTGCTTATTTTGTAATGGTAGCCACAACATGTAGAGCTGCACCGCTTTTTTGATCTTTGCTCTTGTCCTCTACCTCACTACTTCTGGGTGTGACCTGGCCAGGACATGTGGTATTTAGTGGCTTGATCAAGCCACTACCGTTTGACCATTTCTGACTCTGTCAGGTTTCTTGCAGAGCTTAGAGAAACTAAATGGCATTGATATGGTATTTAGCATGCCATAACAGCACAAGGTATCAATGGCACAAGATATGAATGTGCAATATCAAGAAAAATCATAAAAACTAGGCAAACTGTAATTATTTCATTTTTAATCTGCATTTTCTCAGAAATGAAATGACATTAATGTTTGACCTGGAATACAAATTACAGTAGTACCCTAAAACTTAGTTTAAGATATTCCCCTACCTAAATATTCTAGAGTTTTTTTTCTAATAATTTTGTCCTTGGAAAAAAAAACTCTAAAGCAGCTAAGAATGTTCCTTGTGGTTCTCTGTTTTTTGTTTTTCAGGTTACTTCTTATAACTTGCTAAGTGACAAAGGTATCAGTCAAGAGAACTTGCAGTGAGAAGCCGTATGGATTTGGCAGCTGCAGAATAGCAAACATGATATTCATTTTTTTTTTAATCATGACTGTGGATGTACCTAAGACAGTGTGTCATAATTCAGAAAGAGTAGAAACAGAAAATTCCCATGAAAAACTCACAAACACTTATTCATACATGTGGAAAGATTAGGGATATTTAATTTCTGCTAATGGAATAGTACTTGGTGAAATCCTGCATTTATACCATAATCATGTTTTAATCCAAAAACAAATAAATCATTTACTCTTATCTGCCAGCTATGTCAGCCAACACCATGGGGAAAAGACATATTATCATATACATGATTGGGACAGTACAATACAGGCTATTAATTGGCTTAAGATCCTGTATAAAACAAGTACAAAATTCTGAATATAGCAGCCAGAAGACAAGAATTGTCACTACACAAGTGTAGTTTGCGTTCGATTTCTGTCACTTCAACTGTATGACACAATCCTTCTCTGGCTGTTCTGCTGCCTGTGTGCTTTTTGTCAGCATTTTGAATCCCATTACGCTATAAGGAATATTACCTTCTCCTTTCTTTAGTCATAACCAGTCCTGTAAATGAATACTTTCATCTTCCTTCTTTTAATGGAAAGAAAAACTTCAAATAGGAGAAGATGTGGTATCACTTAGAGAGTAAGATTTCTGCTTGGTAATCTGTGCCTAGTAGATCAGCATGATCAAGAGGAAAACAAACACCAATGACAAAAATAACTACAAAACAAACAAGTGAAAAACAAAAAACCCTCCACACCTCTTGGTGTCATTCTCAAGGAAAGGGGACAATGATGAGCACTGGGGAATAACCAATATCTGTTGCTTGGCTTTACTCCACATTTAGGTTCTTTCACATGTGATTCCATGGAGCCTGAGCAAATTTAGCCTCCTATTTGCAGTTCTGCTTTAAGTTTCAAAAGTACTATATAAATGTATTCTTCCTAAAAGACAATTTCAGTGTCAAATGGGTTTTCCTGAAATTTCTCAAAGTGGTTTTAGAACAAAACAGAAAAAAGAAAGGTGAAAATAACACTCTCTTCCAGACTTTCCTTATAAGAAATTATCGAAAATCTTGACAGTCTTTCAGGTAGAGGGAATATAATAATTTATCTTAATAAATAGGCATCAAACTATTCAGTGTTTGTCAACAGGCTTAGGTAAAAAACATTTTTGTCTCTTGTGACATCTAAGACTGAATGCAGATATAAACCATTCAATGGCAATGTTTCGTCACTGACTTTTTGGAAACAGCCTATTGTTCATATACATTATATTGTGGGTTCCAGAAAACTCATAAACACAGATCATCTTAAATACATATAACCTTTTGCAAGAAACCTTTTAGTAATACTCTTTCAAGCATTACTGTGTATTACTCTTAGCAAAGATTTTTAATAAAAAGCAGAAATAACTGCTAAAAAATGTTCTCTTTAGGATATGTGAGAACAAGTTAGACAAATATCTGCCAGGAATAACATAGAGCATCAGAGTAGACTTTGTAGCCTCTAACGATCTCTTCCAGTTTTGGGATAATGTAATTCTACAATAATCTGAAAAAGAAAAAAAAAAGAGGGAGAAAAAAATCATTGCAATTTAATCACATTATTGAACTGAAGACAGAACAAGGCCTAGACTTGTCTTTCATCTAGAGTAGTGTAAAGTACCAATAAAAACTTGCTAGGAATAATTTACATCAAGGTAGAGGTGATATAAGAGAGAGTTCATCTGTAAGACCATTCATTAATTATTTTTAAGAGGCATACTGATATTAAGGAAACTAGTAAATAATATCAACAAATTATAAACCTCATATATACACATGAAGAGTACAGTTGAAAAAAATTAATAAAATAGCAGAGATCAAACTGGACATTCAAACAAAGCAAATAAGACAGGAGTTTGCCAATAGCTATCATCTATTTTTAATTTAATGTCTTTATTTTCTAAAAATAGTTGAGTATCTTTGCCACACAAAGACAGTTCCCAGAAAAAGCCTGAAGTTTCAAAGGGCAAAATCTCTATTTTTTTTGACAAAAAGAGCATCTTATTTCTATCTCAATCTATAGTATTCATTTGGATTTTTTAAAATGATATGTGTGTTACCAAGTTATGTATCTGAAGGACTGGTAAGGTTAAAATACAAGAGTTGTTTAAAGGAAGAAACCAGAGAGAATGAAAATATAGTGCCATATAATAAACCTTGAGACAGATCAGGTATATTTCCTTGCTAAAATAACTCTAGCGATCATTTGCACACTAGATGGCAAAGGCTGTGGATGGTTTTATATGGACATATAATTTAAATTAAGTGAATGAATGGATAGTTACTACTTGTTGGTGAAATATATGGGAATATATATAAACAGAAAATTGAAATAACATGTTTTAAGCCTCAACTATATAATTAGTTACATCATGTAATTAAAAAGTGAACATTTTATTTCCTTTGATGAGATCTTTTAAAGTACTATCATAGAGAATGTTTTATGCAACTGAGAATTTTGAAGCAGGCAAAAAGCAGAAAAAGTAAACATAGTTTTAACTGTTTATTTTGAATCAGCTTTTTAAGAGGAGCAGTTGGGGAAGTATTTTAAGCTGATTTATGTGATCTCTGTGAGATCCTTAGGATATAAGCATTACTGATTATAATTCAAGCTGTTGTACTATCATTTGCATATTAAAGTTGAGATCTGACTGCGTGGCTGAAAACAGGTAACTGAGACACCTGGATTCTTTGCATTGCTCTGCTGCCTTCAACAAATGTTCTGTAGCAATTTACTGACAGTCTTTGTGCTCCAGTTCTTATGCCTTCAGTGATGAATGGTCCTGACTGCGATTTTCTCAAACACAATGAGTGGAGATTAGTATTATTAAATTGTGAAATATGGACATTTTAAAATTCTTCAGTTGAGTTCAGATGAGTACTCCTGCCTGAAAGGTCTGTGACTTAATCTAGGATCTCCCAACCTAAAAATGCTGATCCTCTCCATGCGCCACAGTAGTCAGTCTGTTCTCTAATGCCATAGACATTGATGTGGACAATTTTCAGGGATGGAATATGAAAAACAGCTCAAGTTTTCAAGTGTATACGAATATGCCACAAACATAGACTCACAAAAGAGTGTTTAAAAAGTAAAACAAAATGCAGCATAAATCACATTCAAGCTATTCTAAGAAAAAAAATCTGATCTTTCAGTGACCATAACATTCTAGCTTTTATTTTATATTTTATTTTATTTTATTTTATTTTATTTTATTTTATTTTATTTTATTTTATTTTATTTTATTTTATTTTATTTTTTATGGCACAGTGTGTAGCTGTAYATCAAAGAAAAAGATTCAGGCAGATTTAGGCTGAGACATGGCCAGATCCTAACAAGTGTAAACTGGTATAACTTTGTAGGTTGGCTCAGAATGAAGCTCCGGTTCAGGCTATGCATAATTAAACATACAGACATCATGACTATTTGATTTAGCTTTGGTTAATGCATCTGAGCCTACAGTATTGCTTAGGGGAACAATATAAGTGGCTTTGGATTCAACCATTAGCTTTTTACTTTCTGATTACTCCATTATGTTTGGGCTTTGACAGAGGTTATTTTTTCCTGCCCAGAAGCCTCAAGCCATGAATTGGGAATGACATTTCACTGAGAAAATAGTATAGATAAGTAAAAAGCAGACAGATATATTAGCCTTCTCTATTTTCCTTTGACAGAAGAAAAAAGAAATTAGAAACACAGGGAGATAATATGCTAATTATCCATTTATCTTAGATACGGGCAGATCTAGAATAAATGTAGAAAATGCTCAAGTTAGTATAGAGGTGGTGTCATGACAGTACAACTTCATTATATAAGAGGTGCAGGGATGAGTTCTGATCCCCCATTCTTGTAACCTTGGGGAAAATGTACCAACGTAGTAAATGGTATTTGCACATAGAAGAGAAAAAAGGTATCATCCTGCATTGCAAATCACTTTACTGGCTTTAGAAGTATTTTTCTCCTTGGTTTTATTTTGTTGCTTTTGGATAATGCTGGGGGTTATTGGTGATATGACCTAGATTTGTTTGGCAAAACAGTGCATCAATCTCTGATCAAAATTTTCTCTTAAGTGAAAGATCCTCATAGCATGCATACGTTTTATATCTTATTTGTTAAGGCTAATGTTTATTAAAATCTACATGAGTTTCAAAAAACAGAGGGCTATTTTCAATCTTCTATTTTTGGGGGAAGTAAAGAGGGGAGAAGGAGTAGAAAGAAAGATATTGTTTGAATCTCATTTTATTTTTAAGATTACCAGATAAAATATAAGTGTTTTGCTTCATTTTTTTTTCTTTTTCTGACAAAAATCTCCAGTAGGCAATATATAAAAATGATATCTTGTGGAATTTGACCAATTGGCCCAGGATGGGCTCAAGAAGAGCAGGATTACAGAATAATTAAAAGCAGAAGAGAAAAATTAATTTTTTGCTTATCATAAATGAAAGCTTATGTTTCATTACACATGAACTAACAACTTCCATATTTCCTTTCTGAAAAGTAGGAGAATTATGGGTAAATCTGTTTGAGATTTTATCGTTGTTTTTGTTGAGAAAAATGTCTCCTTAATCTAATAGTTTGATGACAGTTTGTGTTCCCCCTAACAAACAGGAAATTTGAAATATATCCACTTCAGTGTCAAATTTCTTGTGTTTTTGTCTTTTATGTATGAATTTTTGTAAATAAAATTCCCTCTCTTCCTCCCAACAAAGAAAAAATTTGAAAGAYATTACCAGATTTTGTTGTCTGCTTTTTTTCTGTTGTTGTTGTATTCATGATCACTGGACAATGGTTTAATCAAAAATACTTCTCCCAGAAAACAGTGTGGAGCAAATGCTGAGTCCTAATTGAACAGAATGGTGAAAAAACGTCAAATAATCATCTATGAAAGATGTTATTGTAGAAAGGGAGAAATCCCTTATTAAATCAAAAATACAGGAATACAGATGTGTTTTTCATTTCCCCAAAACAAAATGTTCTCCTCTTCTGTCTCCCTAAAGGCAACATACACATTCTGTAAAGACACATTTTACTGTGAATATTTATGAAATGGAATAAGTTTACCATCATTCCTGTACTGGACACAAACCAGAGCAGTAGGATGTGGCAAAAGAATAATGAAAGTACTTGACTCAGGTCAACTTATCGTTCTATCTGTTCCCTTTTAATAGAAGACCAACCATATATAATTATGAAGGAAGACAAATTACTTCCAGCCTACTCTTTTGCTGCAGTGGCTAGATGGTTTTATTCCTGGAATTTAGTAGAAAAATTTAAAGAATGGTCAACATTTTTCCATCCCTCCACACAAAATAATATATTAAAATCAAAATGCTCTATTTACTGCAACAGCAGTTGGGAGGTTTTTGACAGTCAGTAAATTGTGAGCTGAGTTTCTCCTGGAACATTTGCTATGGCTTCTTGCGGATGACTTGATTAAAGGGCCCTTTCGACGGGTTACTTTGCACCTTGGCTGGGAGGGTGCCAGTCATTCTTGAGGTTTTCATGTCTCATAGGAAGTAGGCAAACAGTAGCTATCAAGCAAGCATGTAGTGGACTCTAAAACCCATTAGATGGACAGTAATAAGTCTGTGAAAAAAAAAAGTGGATGTGGAGGAAACTTCCCATTTCTCCCTCCTCCCCCAAAAAATGTTTATATATATAAAGAGCAGATGGAGATTTTTCATCTTTTGCACATTTTATTCTCAGTCAAGTTATGCTATAAATGCCCAGGGCTCTATACCTCGCTTAGTGACATCAGGAAATAAGCACTAGCTTCCATCCATGCAAAACAAACTGGAATGCATGAGGTGAAGGTCGACACATTCAGGTCTCAACTAACTATGGAGCTGAGCAAGCATTGCCCTGACCCAGGATTAGAAAGTAGCCTGAGGTGGTATAAAAAAGACCTAAGAAAGTGGAGCAGTAGTTTACCTACACAACTCCGTAACTGATCTGATATTCAACAATGAGTAAATTCTAAACAGAAAGGATGAGTGAGATTTTTTTCTACATTTTTAACTAAACAAGTCTCTAGAAAAGGAAATAGAATGGTTAATTGTTAAAAAAGAGCTCTTTTTTAGGCTGACAAGCTCAAGTCAGAACAGAAAGTCTGTTTTAGGTAAAACTGTTTGAAAACTAGATCTGTCCACTATGTGAATGAAAGATAGGGCCAGCCAACAAAACCCTGCACTTTGCAGGCCAGCATCTAACCCTAATTTTCTGGTTTCATTGCCYGAGTTGTGGGAATTGGCACTTCAACACAGGGTTATCTCTAATTAAATGCCTTATTCATATATTCCTGGCAACTAATGACCAGTGAGGAAGAACCAGACCTATTATTTGCAACCACTGTCARTGATTCTGCCACTGAGGTTAGATTCCTAGCTGCTACTTTCTAAGAGTAGGTTTCCAAAAATAAAATCGATAAAAAAGGTTTTGGAGAGCAAGTACAGCCTCATGTTTGAGGGCAAAAGTCAACCTCTAACTATCGGTATTAAAAGAAAACCTTCCTAGGGCAAAGAATATCTTTTAACTGACTATTGTGAGTTTTTTGCTTCCATCCCTGAGGTAGCTGGCACTGGCCATTGCTGGTGATGGAGTGCTGGTAGGCATGGTCTGCTGGTTTCTCCTCCAGGACAAGGAATTTCTATCTCYCAGAAGGAAAAAATGCAGCTTGCTTCCAGCCTACTCTACTTGATCTTCACCTAGAATTGAATATTATACTTCGTCAAGACCTATGAGAAACCTATGCTAAAACAGATTACCAGTGGCTAATTATTAAGATAGTATGCTATTACAATAATTATATTATGATTGGATGATATTATTAGATATTATTAGATACCAATATGGCACAGCTGTTATACACAAATGCTCATGCATATACCATATACTCAGGCTGCAATGGCAAATAAGATGAATTTGAACATTTGAGAGACCTCTATTTGTCGGAGAGGTCCTGTCAGAGATGAATATGCTTCCTATCCACTCTGTGATTTTTTTTCAATAGAGATATATTCAGTTGTTCTCTTAAATATATTGAATATGATTTAGCTATTGGTGAAATGTGGRGAAATGTTGGGTAAAACCAGTAGTTTCTAGCATGTGTATAGAGAGATCAGACAGCATGCTGAACACTTGGCCGAGTCATTCTTGCAGGCAGTTTGTGCTTTGAAGGGAACAAGGCAAAGAAACTGGAAAAAAATAAACTGAAACTGACTAGTTAGAAGGAATGAGCTGGAGAAAAAAGAATATATTTGCCTTTGACTGAAATCACACAGAATCACAGAATGGTTAAGGTTGGAAGAGTTCTAGAGATCATGTAACTTTTATTTGTTTCAAGAGGTTGGAGCCCAAGAAATACTATGCTCCAGCTTTTCTGAAATAGGAGAAATGAATGGAAATGAAAGGCATCAGGGAAATACATCAGTTATATGTTTTCAAATTTAGATTGGATATTTTTCATGTTAGCTCTAAGTACAAATGGGAGTATATGTCAAGTTCCTCTGACGTCAATGAGAATTTCAACAGTGATTTGCTTTGGAAAGGTATTAGGTTAAAAATAAAATAAAAATCTTTTAATTAAAAAATAGAATTAATGAAAAAAAGTTCTTATTTGGAAAAGAAGGTAAGGAAATGAAGTTATTTAACAGAGATAAGCTTGCGATGATCTGAGGTACATGTGATTTGGTATCATTTGGCTCACCTTATTTCAGTTCAGTAAGATTTCACGAAACTTCCTCAATAACTCTAAAGCTTCAGGGTACCCTTTTCTTGAAGCAGCTTCCATGTTACAGAACACCCCAGGAGGTCTGTAAACTTCTTAAAAAATTAAGAAAGACATAGCTGTTAAAAGAGCAGTTCTTAAATCAGCTCCCAGGTGGAATATGAAAAAAAAGAGCTCCTAAGGGTTCAAAGTAACACTGTTGAATTGAAAGCTGATGTTGCTCAGTTCATTTAGAAAATACTATAAAATGCTTTACTATGGGAATTTGGTAAAGGAATCTTTCATTAATGGGAAAGATTTGACTGTGCACTGCAAATAAAGTGATGTTTACTTAGTTTTGAAAGATCTTTCAAAGGTTCAATATCCTTTTGCGGTGGCTTACTGTAAGCACCATATTAAACTTGCCATTTTTAATAAAATGAAAATGTCATAATTAAGTAATTATATTGTGGGAAATATGCTTGCACTTTAGACAAATGCACAATTAGATCTTTAGTTATTCCTGAGGTTTTTGTCTGAAACAAAGACTTTACACTAAAACCTAACTCTAAGCAGTAGTTGTCAGCATGTATTAAATTTTGTCTGGGACTGAATTCTATGAGGTTTATAGGGTAACTAAAAACAAATTTAATTGAGAACAAAACGCCCTAAGTTCACTGATGCCTGAGTAATTACTTATGAGGATACAAGAATAGTCCTTCATATCAAGATTGAGCTGTTCTCCTGTTTATAGTTTCTTGTGTTTTTTTTTCTTCAGAATATTAAAATAAATGATTATTTTCTTGTCATTCAAGATTAGGTCAAATAGGTCTCCCCACTGGGTTGTCTGTTTGGCCACCTTTGCTTTCTATGTAGAAATAGT
The DNA here is from genome assembly GCF_003342845.1 of Nothoprocta perdicaria. Taxonomy (NCBI): domain Eukaryota; kingdom Metazoa; phylum Chordata; class Aves; order Tinamiformes; family Tinamidae; genus Nothoprocta; species Nothoprocta perdicaria. The sequence goes on from NW_020455610.1 coordinate 4,353,069, forward strand.
TTTAACTTTTTTCACTCTGTCTCAAATTTAGGATCATCACCATCAAGACTCTGGATGAGTCAGAGGCTTTAGTGTACCCTGTGTTTTTGTGCAGAACCTGTAATTTTGGAGTAATTGGTCCATTAGGCCTTTTGTGTTAGTTTTGAGATTAGAGTTGAACAAAGTCAGAATTTCAAGAAATAAGCAAAGAGAAATGCGGTCACCAGAAGCCTTGTTATGCTCTTAGTCTTTTCAGGAGATGATTACTTCAAATTGAAGAGGAAAATGTGTGTTGAGGAGCATGGGTAGCTGCTCCACCGTAGGAATCACAGCCTGGCCAACCAGCACAGCCCATCCAAAACACTTACACACTAAGCTACTCGATAGGATAGATAACAGTTCAAAGGCTTTATTGTAGCACTTACAGAGGGATGCATTTTATAGGCTGAAATTAAATAYTTTATTTTAGGCAAGGAGTAGAAAGTATTTCCATGTAGGTTTTGTAGTTTGTTTGCTTTAGAGATTTTTTATCTGTTTTAAATACATGGAAATAAAGAGTTTTTAACCTGGGAATTTCTGATGGAATGGACATTATGATATTCTTGCAGCTCTAGAAAATTGCTCTTCATTGACAATAACGGAAATAGAATAAAGCTATTGAGGGAAATGAGCGAGTAAAGTTGAGGCAAAGAGCAAGATGAAGGAAGCATATATGTCCACTAGTCTGAACTTTCTCTTCCACTAGCAATAATGAGTCTTAATCTATATTCATGGAGATTCAAAATTCACAACGATATTTATAAAACTTTTAAGAAGACCTCTCTTGCGCAGCATAACATGGTAATGTGATGAATAAATATATTTGAAAAACATATCAGCAGTTGATTTAAGACAGTATTTAAGTCAAAAATATTCTTTTTATTTCAGTCAGACTGATCTAATATCTGAGACTTTTTATATATTTATATGTATATATATAAATATAAATGTATATATTTATATTATATAAATATTTATTTTATAAATATTATATATTTAGCATAATACAGAAAGCAACCTTGTTCACTTGTGTTGCATGTAAAAAAATATTGCAAAATCTTCTTGTACCTAGAATGAATAGACATCTAAGGTTTCTTGCTTTTTAAGCCTTTTCACTGTTTAAAGAAATCATGAGAACAAAATTTGTCCTGAATTTTTGATATACACAAACAGGACAAGGGCTGCAGCTCATAAAGAAATCCTGATTGAAAGATTTATCTGTTGGAAGAAATCCACGTGGATAAAGTGGCTAGATAAGAGAGGATGGAATAGCATACGATAGAAATAAGTTCTTAGGCTTTTTGTAAAATGGCATTCTTTTGTTCTTTGTATAAAATTTTCTAATAGAAAGGTTCAGTGTGCATATTAATTGATAGGATTTAAGAACACCAGATATGAAGCCCACACACATTACTTTCTGATTGGCTCAGAAATAAAATTTAGTGGAGTATAACAAAATAATAATATAATGCTTTCTTTCCGTGCCATCTGAGGAACACCTGGATAGTACTCAACTGGGAATGAGTGCAGAAAAAAATAACAGTCTTTCCTGTGCACAGTGTCATCTTAATAGGTAACATGCTAGGAAGAAGCTTTGTATGTAAATAAAGCAGGATTGAGTCCCACCACTACTTTTATGCTTGCAACAAAATTTGTATGTTTTCTATATCAATTAAAAAAAAAAGCAGATTGCTTTTTGGGGAATAAGCAGCTTTTACATCTGCTTAGATGAATGTTCTGCCTAGAAACATTTGGAACATAATGTAGCAAAAGACATTATTCCTTCCTACAAATCTTGCTCAATGAGACTAAAACATATCCTCTATTAAACCCTGCCATAGCCTTCATTCAGGGAAATGCTTAGGTCTGCACTGAAATCTGTCCCTTTCTTAGTACTACTTAATGTAATGACTGCCTTTAAGTACATGCTTATGTTCATTGATTTCACAGGGAGAAACATGCATTTCTGATTAAGCGTCTGCTTAAGTGCAGTCCTACAGAGAGCTGCTTTCCAGAACTGGAGCAATGATAAGCACCATTACACTAATAGAGCTATCTTATACTCACAGAGATTCCTTTTTCATTTAATTTCTCCAATTAGCAATAGTCCTGAGAGATATTATAGCTCTTTACCACTATTACCAGTACTTCACACACATACACACACATGTAAAACCTAGCACAGCAATCTTGACGATCCCTTTTACACTCCATGAGAGGCTTCACTTGTAAAAGCGTGAATAAACAGAAATTTGGTTAGTACAGGAAGGTTAAGAAATGTTTACATGGTCTGCAATTGTGGTCATCTGCATCTAGCCAAAGGGGAACCTCTAATTTTCTCGTTTATTTAATTGAATTTTTAACTAGTGCGCAGTGAAAACCCATTTCTTCTTCTGAGAGAAATGAACTCTAATTATAATGTATTCAGGCAGCAACATTTAAATAAACAAACAGTGGTCTATTCTTGATATTTCCTCTTCTGGAAAAAAAAAAAAAACCCTCTAGGAAAGTCTCCAATGTTTTATAAAGAAATTACTTCCTATAATCAAAATTGCCTTGCTATTTAGTCAAAAAAATGAGTCTAGTAGGCATACTAATGATTTTAAAAGACAACCAGATGCATGTTTCAGTTTACACTTTCTACTTTTTTCTCTCATTTCAGTAATTGTAGCATATGTTCTTTATATTCAAACACTTAATGACTAGCAAACATCYTAGAAATTGAAAAGCAGTCCTGGATTGGAAGACTGCCATGGAAAAGTAGCAACCTAGGTGCACTCTCTTCTCTTAAAGCACACTTTACTGATGGTTCTCATTAGAAACACAGGAGAAACAAAAGCTATTTGTGGCAACATCTATAAAATATTAAGGCCTCCCCGGATACTAACAAAAGGATGAGCTATGCTTCAAGGACTGTGGTCTGAGCTAGACACACACACACAGACAAACATTAGAAGAAAGGAGTAAGGTCTGGGCCTAAAGTTTGACTTGCTTTGCACTATTAGAAATCAACTGCACTAGTACAAAAAAACTTCGAAGTGGGGGTTAAACACTGTGAATCAGAACTGACACTCTACCACACCTGTTAAAAACAAAGTAATCATTCCCAAACCTCTTGCTTCTAAGAATATCAGACATGAAAAAAAGGATAAGTGACATTTTTCCAGATCTTTTGCATTTACGTGCAACATTATGAAATAATTTTACAACAACTGGATCTCCTGCACCTTCAAAGATGTGTAGGAGAGCTCTCCATAGGCAAGGAGACCTCACACTCTCTACTAGACCTTCTCTGTTGATCATGGAATTTCTGTTGATCTTGTAAATATCCACACTTCTTTATTGGGATCCTTTCTGCTGCAGCAATAGGACAAAGTACAGAAGAYATCTCTTGGGAGCCAACTTAAGAATGATTTAGTGATTGGATTAGGACATASAGCAATTCTCTGCCTCGGACTCAGTATCTAGGACAATATGGCCATATTTGATTAGCAAATCTCACTCAACAGAAGAACATTTTCATAGGGGCAGTCCTCTCCCTTTGATGCTCTGGACTCTTCCTAGATGGTTCTTTTCCTCCTTCTCCTCCTCCCACTCTCCCCCACTGACATTAGTGAAGAGGACCACGGAGGTCTTTTTTTTGTACCAAAAGCATCTGGATGTTTGAAGAGCAAAGGCTGCCATTCAATGACTTGTTTTCTTTACTTACTCTTGCAAAGCTTCATAGCAAGCCCGGTTTCACAAAAGCCTCCTAAAAAAAAACGTCGAACAGTGCCATCAAGGCATCATGCTTTTATCAAGTGTATAAAACAGTGTATTGGTTCTGCCACAAAAAGTATGGAGAACAGAAGAACACACTCACAGCTAGATATCAGGCTACTTAATGTCCAGAACTAACTTACAGTAGAGAAAACCTTATCAGAGAAAATGTTTTGAATCACAGAGTCTAAAATGTCACAGTATCTCATCTTAAATACCACCAAACATAGATGCAGCATCTCTTTGCAAATACCATGGGTGTACATGGATGCTTATCTCTATACGAATGGATATGATGCTTTTGGCAGTTCACATGGGGATTGATCTAAAGCCCCACTGAAATCAAAATGAATCTTTGTATTGTCACATTGATATCTGAATTAGACCTCTAAGGTACAAGAGGTAATTTTTTAAAGCTTTGTAGTGTGTCTCATTTTAGATAACTACTAAAAAGCAAATGTACTTCCCCAATTTCCCCAAGACTGCCTTCCTGTGTTTTCTACAGATCATTCTGAGGTCCTTGAGGAAATGGTTTGATTTGCAATTCAATTTAATTTTGCCTGAACTGACCAGTTCATTCATCCAACCAAATGGATTTAAGATCCTTCCTTCAGCTTGCTTTTTATAGCAGATCTGTTTACAGGTTATCTGATATGCAATTCAAATTATCATGGGCTGCTTGGCAAATATCTCAGGTAAGCTAATATATATTTGGATAAGCCTGACCCTGAGGGAATATCTGTGAAGTCCCTTGAATAATTTACTGAAAAAAARCCAGGACCATTTGCATCCACAAGCTAATTTGTTTTCTATTACAGAGAAGAGTTTTATTCCATATATGGATCAAAAAATAAAGGAATTAGCATAAGTAAGTGCATAAAGAAGTAGAAACTAAATAAGTAATTATTAATGATTTACGATACATGAATGGAAAATGACTTTTATTTAAAGAAATAGATGTAATAATTGTTAAGGAGGAAATCAGATGGAAAATATCAGACAGAAACAGGAACTGTAGCTTAGGTCCTCAAGGACATTTTAGCATCAGAGATCACAAATAACTTTTATAGTGGTCTGTCAGCTAAAACTGCCTAAAATGTGTATTTTCTCTCTAGAATGAAGGTAGATTAGGGTACCCCAAAGTCCTTTAAAACTCTCAGAGACTTGTTAGGCAGTTTGGGCCAAAGCTTTGAAAGGTTCCGGGTCACATTCACACTGCAGTGCAGGACACAATGCTTCTTCTGCCTTGTCCCAAGAACAGCATATATGGCATTAGAGAGTTATCCAAAATAGGATTAAATATACTATGTTTTATACATTTTGAAAAGTGTGTTGGTACATACCTTTAGTCAATTGACTTCTACGATATTGGAGTCTTTCTTTGTTTCATTCTACTTAACTGGTAATGGACTATTTTTTATATGGCTGTTGCTCCCACTGCAACCAGCGGGCATCATGCAAATAGAATAATGTCTAACAAACAGGTTGGTAACAGGACCATTGAGATATTGATAACGAAAAGTCTGAGCACCTCTGAGGATAAACATTTGAAAACAAAAAGAATATAAAGAAATACATAATAAATATATATATAATAAATTTAAATAAATAATTAAATAGATAAATCTTCCATAAAGAAAGGAAATATTGAGGATATTGAGAACATAGTTGCACTCTGTTGCACAGAGAACAGACAAATGGTAAACAGATTCTAAAAGAGAGTAAACCCTATTAGTCCTAATAATATATTAATTGCCTTTAATAGTATATTTAATAACATTAATGGATGGGAATTAGAACATGAAGGAATCATTTGGATTAGCCGAGTAAAATCCAACAGACAGCAATTAAGGACTTTCCTGAGTGAAATAAATTACATCTTTATTAATTTATTCTTTTTTTAATTTAAATTTTAAGAGCCATACTGGATAATTGCTAGATATTTGGAAGATACCATCATCCTGCTACTAGAGGCAGGGCACTGAAACACAGTTTGCTTCACTAAAACATGCTCAGTTCTCACGTCTGTAAGAGACAGGGCAATGGTGTCTCCGCGGGAGAAACAGAAAAGCCCATTTAACACAGCAAGAGTTATTGGTGAGAAAGCRATTCTAAATGTGCCTAAAGGACATTGAACTTTCACTCCCCATTCTCATCTCTTAGGCGTTATGTTATTTAGCAGCACATTTGTGTGATAATCAGCTCTGATGTRCATGATAAATTCAAGAGTTAAATTGGAAGAAAGCTGGCACAAGAGTCCACTTCCACTTAAAATTGGCATTGAGAATTCATTGTCAAAAAAGGGGGAAAAACAGCACCTGATTTTTAAATTAAGACATGTTACCAATTTTCTGTTAATGGAGCTACTGATTAAGAAATGCAAAAGAGAAAGTCAGTGCTACACTGTTAACACAGTGGACTAAACTAAGCTATGTCAAAGGAACAAATGTCAAATTTACCTCAGGCACGGGCTGACTGAAATGAAAATGACTGCTTAAAGCAGGATTTGGGCCTCTTATGCCTCTGACAAAGGTCTCCATCCTTGTGACTGTGCTGCTTCTGTTGATAATAACAACCCTTGAGACTCCAGCAAAATAATATATCAAACACATCATTTTTTCTATTAGCCTGTTGGAATTTCCTGGATTTCCTGCACTTATTATAAAATAAGATGCATTCATCAACACTGGGTACCTGTTGCTGATATTAGTATCCTAAAAGGAAAGAGAAAAGGGGGGTTGGGAGTGGAAAGCTGCTGTTTTATCTTTGAACTCGCAAGGCAGCAAGGGGAAGTAGTTAATTCCCCATGGCTAGGCACAAACATTTGCTCTCCTGTGACATGTGTAAAGGTTGCTGTTCAGAGCAGACTCTTTTCAGGACCCATTTCTTCTGGGCACTTACATTTCTAAACCCCTCAAGAGGGCTGTGCTTGTGAAAAAGAGAGTGGAAGAGCTGGTGTTCTGGTCTAAGATTACACCAGCATTTTTGTGAACAAACTTTGGATCAGTCCGGAGTTGGAAGTGAACATGAAAAGTGTCAGTAACTCTTTTAAAAGTCTTTTTGTGGTGCATCTGATTGACCCACATTACGATATACAATAGCATGAAAGAGTGTTAGTAATCAGTGCTAATGAATACATGTACCTACCTGATTCATATACTGGGCATTACCCTTCACTAATGCTTTTGTTTTGCATTCATTAAAATTCCCATCATGACACAAAATGCTGAACATTTACTATAACAAAAACAAAAGCAAACAAAAAATGAGACACATTTATTGCAAATTTCAGTCACAAAAGATATAAATAAGGAAATCACACAGCACAGGCACATTGTCCCGATCCTACTCCAGTTCATTAATTAATGTTTTTAGAAAAGATATTTACAGTGAGACCTCAGGCGAATACCCTGAGAGAGCTTGTGGCATAATCCTTCTCTGTCCTCCCTTCTTACCCAGCCCCCACCTGCAAAGGAGACTGGTTATTTCTCTTTCTCTTTTGAGGCCAGGGAGGACTTGAATAAATTCAGTCTTCATGGCTTAGATTTATACAAGCTGCTTCATAAATCCTTCTCAAACAAACTTATTAGAGAGCTAAAACTGACATTTGATTCCTGAATTTTGGCAGAATTATTATTCAAGTGGTTTATAAGATCTTGTGTAAGATCTTTGCAAAAATGTATCTATCTAAGCTACAAAAATGGTTTTATTTTTTGCCACAGTATTAAACTTCAAAACCAGAAGTTTTCATTCCAGAATAACAATTGAATCTGAGATGTTTCTAATACAAGACACCATAGCTATACACCACAATTTTTATGTTTCGTAAAAACAAATGTTAGTTTGAGTGTTATATTTTATTCTTTGAAACAAGATAATATGTAACAGTTAGAATAGACTCCTTACTATATGAAGAAAAAAGATTTGGAAATGTATACAGCTACACCTCTCCAGAGTGTCAGGGATGCATTTAGAGATGTTTTTAAAAATGCTCTTTTACTCAGGCCTCTTAAATATGAAGACTTGGGATTATGAAAGCCATATTTATACTAGTGATTATTCCATGAAGATTCTTAAAGATCATCAATTGGTGGTAAAAAATAGTATATCATATCCACTGAGAAAAATGGTTAGTTTTATGGCCTCACAAAAAGAATTTGGGAACGCRAACTAGACTTGTACAAAGTACAAGTACAAAGAAAAGTGGATGTCCATCTATGCTCAGGAACATGATTATACAGCTACTGATCTTTCCCTGATCAGCATATATAGTTTCAACTTGTAGAAGGAAGCAGGAAAGTAATTTCTTTTTTTACATCGTTAGGAAATAAAACAAGAAAAATACATTCTACATTGATATGCCACTTTAGTATTTAAGTTAGATTCTCTAGTCTAAGGCCAAGCTAAGAGGAGATCTCATTCCTGCTTGTTTGGCTAGCATGGGATGTGAAGGCTATGTGACTGAATCCTCCCCAGGGCTTTAGGCAAAGGAATGATTACTTTGTGGATTAGTTTGAGGATTCCTGATTCATATAGGAGCCATGCTGCTCTCGCTAGCAGATGTTGCATGGGAGCACCAAAGCAGGTAAAAATTTACTAGAGAAAGCACAGCTATTATGTTGATAAAAAGGATCACTCTCTTGATCGTGGGCTCTAAAATTGGCCTAAATGTCCTGATTACAGGTCAGGAAACTACACTGTAACATGAGAGATGATGAGATTTCCTACGTAGCTTACAGATTTGAACCATAATCACAGMTTTATATATGTACAACTTTTCAAAATTTAAGTAAGACCACCMTGTTCTTTGACTGGATAGGAATAATGGCTGGAATTGAGTTAATTAAGTAAATTAGTGAGGACTGGAATGTATATATATATAACCTCTATGCAGATTCTTAGTTCTATCAGTGTGAACTCAATGCCAGTGGTATATTTTTATTATGGTGATTCTTGCTGTTCAGTTGACATAACCAATTTCACCCAAAACTCACTTTTCATGCAACTAATCATCATTAAAAGTATCTCTTTATTTTTAAATACATTTTTCTATAATTCATATGACATATGAATTATATGACATACATCATGAGTGTAGGTGCAATATTGATGCCTGACCAGGGCTGCCCTTCAATATTCACATTCATTCTGTACAAATGAGGTGTGTTTGCCCTGAAAAAAAAAAAAAAAAGAAGGAAAAAAAAACCCAAAAAATAAAAGTCTGCCAAACCAAACAAACAACAAATAAATATATTTTTTTCCAGAGAAAGAGCAAAAATAAACTTCAGCTGATCCCCACTAATTATTCTTGTTTAAAATTTGGCTTTTTAAAGTTACTTAATTTTTTTTTTAAAGTAGGCTTTGTTTAGGGGAAACTTTACCACATTCTGTGTGACGATGGAGAGGCCTGGATTTAGGCATGCTACATTTTGGGCCTCGCCCAAATGATCTGCTTCTCATCCTTATTTACTCTATTGCATGAAATGACTCAACTCATTRAACATTTTAAACTCAAATTAGGTCCAAGAGAAAGTGTTTCCATGCTGCCAAGGGATGGGAACTCCTGGGATGGAGTTCCATTATCCCTCATGCTCCTAAACAGGGATTTCCTCCTACTCAATTCTGAGTAATAATTTGGAAGTGAGACCTTGGTATTCCCTCAGAATGACTRGGCTAAGCTTGTAATTCAGTATGAATCACTTGTGCAATAGGTACACTGGGAGATGGCAAACCGTACTGTAATTAATTTTCACGTTGTAGCTGGAGTGTATATTTTCCATTCAGTTCGTTTGCTTCATCAGCATCAATTCAGACTTACAACAAACCACACCCATGTCAAAAATGATTGCAGGAAGCAGAGGTTGAGCAAGCATGGCCACTCATTTCCCCCAGGGCAAATTGCCTCATATCAGCTTCAGAGGATGCTGTCATGAAGAAACTACAGATCTTGTCACTTTTTATCCCTTGGCAAAGAGCTGCTGTGTGATGGCAATCACCAAGCTCCTGTATTTCCCAGCCTCCCCTAGGCAACTTTTTTTCAYTATCCTTCCCTGGAACTCTTCCACTTGCCTCACCTGGATTCTCCATGGTTCCAAATGGAAGACCAGTAGTGCCTGAGATCAATAATGTTAAAAAAACAGTAGCCCAAGATTCCATTTCAGAATGAAATTGGCCAAATGAAACTAGCTAAGAACTGACTGACATTCTTTCTTTGAGCATAATATCCACTCTAGAGGCTGAATTGGATTCTTTGGAACGTACCTTCGAAGGCTGCCTTATGAATTCTCTAATTCCATCCGTTCTGTTTTGCAAGACCCATAGAGCCAGGATTAGGGCCAAAAACTATACTCATAAAATTCTCTTATGGTAGTATATTCAGTAACAAAGAATTATAACAAGATGGAGTCTGGAAAGAAAGCAATTATTATCATCAAAGACCAAACATCTTTTCCCTTATGAAAGTAATCATGTATATTTAATTTTCACATGTATAATAGATCAAAAGAAAAAAAATGATGGCCACTACATTTATGAGCAATTCTCTTAGCAACAGAAAGTCAAATCTTTTTAATAAGAAAGCATCTAGGTGTTTTAAAGGTTCAGATGTCTACAAGTTATCACCAAAAAGAAAGAAAAAAAATCATATTTAAATGACTAAATATGGACTTAAAGTCCAAGAAGGAATTTAGGAAATGTGATACTGAACATTGAAAAGTCTAGAAGTTGCACAATCAGAACAGAAAACACTGAGCTAACAATCTAAGTTCCATTTACAGTGATGAGCAGAGAATTAGGCTCCTAGAAAGAGGATCTAGTTTAATCATCAAATATCTGATGGTCCACAATGCTTAAATATTCTCTCTCTCTAAGGTTCTATTCTGCACCTCTTCAACTGAATATCTCCAAGATGTAACTGCCYTATGGAGTCTAACTCTTGGCAATCTGGAATTGGGCCAATGTCTGCATATTTTCTTATTTAGCAGTAGAGCTGGTGTGATGAGTCTGAGCTGCCTCACATAAATTAGACCATCTTTCAAAGATTTGATGATTCTTTATACACTCCATTGTTTTTATCAAGACCTCAGGCATTTACTTTAGAAAGACTAGTTCCTCTCTCTGCCACCGGAGCTAAAAGCTTGAAAATTAAGCATACATGAGTCTGATTCAGTGACATTAAATACAAGACTTAAATTCTTCATCTTATTTTCTGTTTGACACATTGAGGACTAAAGAATTTTATATGCTTGAGGCCAACTGGTGTAGACTAAAGAATTTTATATGCTTGAGGCCAACTGGTGTAGGAACAGTAACTGCAAGACAGAGAGAAAAGAAAGGAAAATATATTGATAATGTAGATCAAAGAATGGAAAAGTAATTGCTAGAAAGGTCACTAGAGTTAGAATCCAGCTAGAAAGGATGAGGACAGGATCTGAAAGGGCACCCTTGACAGTCCTGCTTCAAGGGCTTGATTTTGATCCAGTCTGCAGAATGACTGCAGTGCCAAAGTGTTTTTACAGCTCAGTTCCTCTCCTGCACAAAAGATATGACAATGCTCCACATGTCTGCTCTGCTTGTTACCTCTTCATGGCAGAGCCTAAATTCAGCCAGCTGAAGTGCAGAGCTGAACTACACCCGGGTCCTGTAACACAGATCAGTTCTCCACAGCAGAAGGCTGGCAATTCTCCAGACTGTCATTCTGCAAGGCAGGTGAGAGTCATTCTCTTTTCACCTTTCCTTGCTATGGAGAGTTGGAAACTTGAGTGTGAACAGTGCTTAGAGGCAGCACCTAATACCTTGCAAGCTACATCTTGCATCCCTTTAACAAAAAGCTTTTTTGGGTGAATATGGTTTTATCTATCAAAGTTAAAGTGTTGACACACTCATATTAAGAATATGCAGTAACAGGTGTCACTCTGGGGTTGTGTTCTTTATTTCAAAGCCACTTTAAGCTGAAGGCTGCTGTACATCAACAAAATGTCAGTAAAGCTATTGCAGTACCTCTTATTCATGGGAATCTTTCCAGTGTAAGCAGAAAAACATTTTTCTACTTTATCTTARTTTGCTCAAGGAACTGAAATCATCCAGTATTGAGTCACATGCCATTTGCAGAACCCCTGCCTGCTGCATAGCAAATTCTAAGAAATCCTTTATGCGAAGTGTCCTCCGGCTCTGCAAGCACTGGAATTTGGGTGACCACAGGAAGCATTTGAGAGCTTTTCTAGCCTGACCATATCAGTCGTCTCACCACAAGAACTTCCTATTTTGGCTGAGTTGCTTCAATTGGTTTGAGGCTCCTCTTTATCATCAATAGGAGAGAGTTTAAGGATGGCTTGTTTGCCTTATGTTTGTGAAGTAGTTCTTGTTCACTGGGTTCTCTTTCTTACATCAGAGATACTCCTGTTTGCTTTAATACTCTAAGCTATTTCTAATTTTACAAAGAGAAAGAGAGAGAGAAAGGTGTATAAAATATCTTGTACCAAGACTCTTGAAAAATTAACAGTAAAATAAATGACACAAAACACAACAGTGAAAGACTTGGCATTAAAAGCGGTAACAATTTCAGATAGAGGATGGTTTTATAGGTAGACTGAACCTAAATAATAATCTACCATAGCATCTATGATACATTTATATATGAAAATTTGTAAGTTATATTAAAATTTAAGTATCAATGAAACTACAAAAACCTACAATATAGAATATCAATAGAAATATGAGGTAAATATAAGGAAATAAAAACAATACACTGTGAAGCCCTATTTGCTTTTACATAGCCATGGGAAWGTTTTATTACTGTAGGGGGAAAACAACAGTCACAGCACAAAGCCGTTAGTGTCTCATGAAACTTACCTCAATAACTGAAAGGGATTTGCATTCATAGATTTCTAGAGGTGTAGGCAAATGAATGATCTCAGTTACTGAAAAATAATATTTGCATTAGATGGTTTAACATTTGAATAGGGCAAAAAGAGTGCATATTATCTAGATCAGATCACTGTGTCCTATCTAGAAAACAACTATGAATTTGTTTTTCTTTCTCAGAAAAGCTCTTTTTTTGAGTAGGAGTAAAGCAGAACAAATATGTAATTGTTTTGTGTAGCCTATGATCTCTTAATCTGAAAYGCAGTGGAGACACATAACACCACTTAGTGGAGGAAAACAGAGATTAATTTGGTTGAAATAAATGTTTGATCTTTAACAGGACATGTAGACTACCTGGAATACAGTGACTATCTTGTTCAAAAGTTATGCATATTGGTATTAGGTAATTTAGCTAATTTGTAAGATCTTTGAGGTGGGAACTTTATATAGTAAGCTGTTATTTAGAAAATCTAACACTAAAAAAAGGCTTAATTATAAAACTGATGAGGATATATATTAGATTAGGCCATTTATCTAAGATAACTAATATCCTTCTTCTAGCAAAGCCCAATGTTATTTTAGAGGGCAAACCAGCTCTTTTAATGTATTTAGCCACATAGACAGTGTCGGAAATGAAAATATATGCTATCCTTCTTTGATGATTGATTCCTGGAGTAAAGATTACCATCCAAGACAGGATATCTTAGAAGAGGATGGTCATACTGAAGCAGATTGAAGGATTCTGTATCTCATTATGATACTCAAGTAATATCTAAAAATGCTCAAAGGCAAAATATACAGCTAATAAAGAGCAGAAGCAACCCTCAGTTCATCTTCCTATTTTCACATTCATCCTGGGTGCTTGCCTGCATGAAAAGGATTTGATTTTCCCACAGAACATAAGAATTAATCAGAAAAATCTAATTTCTTCCTAGAAGCAGCAGCAGTGTTGAACCCTGGATATTCTTGCAGTACTTAAAATTCCAATATATTTCAGCCTACTTCCGCATCATACTTTCAACAAAGATCAGTTCTGGTGTTTCAAAAGGATGTACGACCTTTCACAAAAGATGACAAGCTGTTCAGAAGGTACATTGATTTAGGTTTCATCTTCATGTTTGACCTTCAGGTGTGCTAAAATCCTGTTGCTATTTTTTTAGTTGCATAATGAAGCTTTAAGAGATATATGTACAAAGTTCCAAAGCTGCAAGATAAGCAGCTATGTTTGGTCCTTTCCAGGTGGCATCCTGCTAGATGTCATTCAGCTCTCTCATGTGGACCTCGACTTCCCCTCTTGCTGCAGAACAGCCTGCAGTGCATCTCTTCTGCCTGCTCTACCTTCAACATCTGTGCTAAGGAGCTCTGTGTGTGATTCAGGATTTTACAGGCTTTCTTCCTAAATCAGGAACTCATGGAAGCTCACATACCCATAGGATCTTTTCTGACATGCAGAAGAACACAGAGCAACACAGAACCTATCTCTACCAACGACACAGTTCAAGTCCAGTGAATACAGGCTCATAAAGACCAACAGAGTTAAGATGATTTTCAGGTCTTTGGCCAAACCATTTTGAATCTTCGGCAAGTGAGAAACAGAGAAAACAGAAAAATGCTCCTGTGACATCTCTTCAGTTTGGACCCTTGAACTGCCAGAAATGCTTTGCTTCATTGGCCTCAAACTGACTGGAGAATTTTTATTCTGTCATATGTTCACACCTGCAGCATTTCAGAAGGATTTGTTTAGTTTTGATGATGTTGCCACAGGTCATAACCTCTTTTATAAAAAGAAGTTGGAATAGAATTAGAACTGTGGGTCGTCTATTCTGTTTCTCACATTACTATGGAGACAAGCTATTCACCAAAATATAGCTTTGCTTCTGAAAGCGAGATTTGTCATCAAAAAAATCACTGATGAGAAATGCAGCATTACTGACTGAGTCACTGGCATTTGCTGTATTTCCTCAGTGAAGTTCATTATGAAAAACACAAAGTTAGAGTCATAGCTTTAGCTGAAAGTGGTGTAGAGAAAAGTAGAATATTTTCTACACTACCCAGCAGAGGAAAAGAAACCATGAAGACCCCACAAGTATTCATTGTTTATTTCCTAAACTTTAGGGTATGGGAAGATATAGAAACATTACAAAAATAGTTGTGTTTCCATTAGGCTTTAAAAAGAATCAGTCAAATGTGACATTTAAATGATAATGAAAGAAATGTATTGCACTACAGGAATGAGTTTTGGATCAGTGTTTTGTCCCTGATGGGGTAACAAAATTTATTCTGCACAAATTTACATTAATCTGCTGAATAAAATATATAAAGCTTCACAACTACCTTACACATCATGACTCTCTGAAATAAGGCCATAAKGTCTCACTGCTTGAACACACTCTCCCTCTTGCATACATACATACATACACTTTTTTTAAGACGAGAACTCACTGTTATGTGCAGAATACTTGGCACTGTCTTGCAGCTTTACATAGCTGTAAGGAAGCATGGCTTTCCTTGCAGTTTAATCACACCTTTCTTTTCTCACATTTCCAGACTTCCACATGCTGGTAATTGTGTTTCTAGCTAAAATCAGACATACAGAATCCTCTTTTTCCCTGGACAGCCCATAAGCCTCTTCCAGGGTGTTTCTGGTATTATAGCTGCATTCCTTTATTTGAATGTCAAGGCTAAGCGGACTAGGGCCAAGAAACAAAATTACACCAAAATCCCCACATTGCTGCCAGATCATCTAAGTCAATGACTGAAATATAATTAAAATTCATTTCCTCCTTTCTGTGGAACTGAGATGGACATGGAGTGCAGCTGTTGTGATCTGGTTTATGGGCTATCATTCCCACCTCGCTTGACTCTCACTGGTGCATTTTCAAAGGGAAATAGTAGAAGTTCTTTCCTTCTATTTAATGGAAGCTGTATGCTCCAGATTTCACTTAATAGTTCTTCTTGATAGAGTTTTGTGATTATTTGGGGTGCTTTTCAAAATAAATAATACTAGATTCTGCCTTCTATTATATTGGTATAAATCTGCATTTATTCTACTAATTTCACAGAGATGAGACTGAATTTGTCTCTGTGTGAAAAAGATAGACTGAGATGCATTCACCATTATTCAGTTTGGGACTAATTCACACTTCCAAGTACTATATGCATTATCAAAACCTTGCTAGCTACTTTTCCATGTGGTAGGGGTACCCAGATGAATCTATTGAGAACATAATACTCAGTAAGACCAAAGATCCGTCTCCTACAGCATTCCGTCCCTGCCAATGGCAGAGAAGATCCCATTCTTGTCTAGGAGAAGACTCCCTGGGAGGTCTGAGTACACAAATACTCAGTCCTTATATAAGCACTTCTACTGGAACATTAATATGATGCTAAGAAGATGTAACAGGGTGATAAATGAGGGAATAGCATAGACTGTAGTCTTCCTATTGAGGCTGCACAATACTGTTTTCCTTGGACTGTATGAACACTTAACCAAAAAGCTAAACATTATTGACTACAGATGCCCTCAGGTAATGCCATGTGGGAACCTGGATACAGCATTTCCTCAGAAAACACTATGATAAACAACTTCTTCATCAYCTTAATCACCAGTCACCATCAAGCCAAAAATGTCTTTTTACTTCTTTTATATCAGGTTTTTAAAATTGTGATTTCAAAGACTTCTGTACAAAAACATTTGATTATATGAACCATATTCTGATTGGTATTAAAGTTCAAATGTTTTGTGTTAAGTATTGCTTTTGGTCTGATATTCAGTGATTTTGCRTCTGCATATGCAGATACCATGTTGCATATATTGTTAGGCATGTTCTCTGCTGTACGTTTGTGTGTAAAACAGATACTGTGTCTACTCAGAAACTGGATGACACAGTGACTGAAATCTTCTGTTAAGCACACTGAGAGTCATTATAGAAAGGATATCAATAAGGATATACATATTTTAAAATATGCTGATACTTCAAAGAATGCTTTGATTTATAATTTCTATTTAAATAATCAATCCTATATAAATACTAAGCTATATGAACCAAAAGTTCTTTAGATTGTAATTAGGTATCCGATCCTAGTTCTCAGTCATGTGAAATGCTGTCACACTTCTTAATAGTTCCTCTGAGTTTTGAGGGTACTTACAAAGTAAAAGACTTTAGTCTTTAGAAGACAAAGTAGAGACTGACTCTAGGCAGAGACACACAAAATGTGTTCTATTAATTATTTAATCGTGTAAAACACTGGATGAACAGGAAAAATACATGTTCATGTTCTCAGCATGTACAGTTTTATAAAGTAGCAACTACCTAAGGAATAAAGTGAATAACCCTAGGTTGAAATTCTTGTTCCATGTAAAATTCTCACCTAAAATTTTCTGTTGTTTTATTAATCATATAATTCTATTAATTTTCAGAATTCTAGGAAAAACAAAGATATCATTTTAAATATTTTCCATCTGTTGTGAATTTATTATTATTATGAGGTATTTTTGTCTACTGGTGTGAGAATTTTTTTTGTCAAGATGCTTGCTAACTGAAACACTCCCTTTAATGTAAGAATCTTTACATGTCTTCATATATGTGCTATACACATTATGATTCTAATCTCACTTTTGCTGGTCGGACCAGGGACCTCTGAATTCCCTTAGTTTGATAATATCATTGTCATAGTCAGTGAGATAGAATCCAATCAGTAAAACTGGACTTGTGGTTACTTTTAAAGGACTTTGTGAAGGTATTCTCCAATACTAAGACTTTAGCCTTGCCACAGCATCCTTGGTGCTTCAAGAGTCCTCCAGAAAGAGCTTCTGTCTATTGATGGACTTACTTAAAACTCTCCTCATTATACAAGAATCACAGGCAAATCTTTATAGTCTTTGGGTCACAAAATAACCCAAAACTGCTTATTGGAGCATGTTTTGTCCTATGTTAACTCCCAGACGTCATGTAGAGATTGTTGAGGAAAGTGCCGTTGGCATACCCTAAATTTAACAGTTTAACAGAAGAGATGACTGTTTCAGATTCTAGGAATATATCTTAGCATTTTTTACCTATTAATTTTGTGCCAATCAAGCTCTGTGTTAGAAAAAGATTTTGTACAATTATTGATTTTTACAGAAGTAGCTTAAGTCTGTAAATCTTATATGCAGACTAGGTGTGCAAAATCAGTGGAGCACATCTACCAATGATGACCAYGAACAAATGTGACTCGGCAACTTCTGAGTATTGATAATCATCACAAATTATCTGAGAATATTAATGTTCTTATCTTCCAAAAGATGACCTTTGAAATGCAAAACAAATCTGTCCTGGTTTTATTTATGTAGCATCATATTGCAATCTTTCGATTCAAATTATGTCTCTTCAAATTATGTCTCTTCAAATTGTTCTTTCAATTCATGTTCAAGTTATCTCTGTTAATGGTTCTCAGCTTGTAAACTTTGCTACTTCTATGATTTCCTATGAGAAAAACTCATGTGGGAAGGGACCTTAGGAGGTCCTCAGTCCAATCTCTTTCTCAAAACAAGGTGAGATGTTAGACCTTGTTCAAGGCTGTATCCAGGTGGGTCCTGAAAAATCCTCTGTTCAGAGACAGAGATTGCACAGCCTCTCTAGACAATCTGTTAGTACAACTCCTCTCAATTTAACTATGATCTCCAAATCTCACACAGGATTACAATGATTCATATAGGATGTATTTCTTTGTTATCTGAGAAAGATGAGAATTTATTTACATAGTAAATAAATTGCTGTTATTGCTGTTCAGAAGCACAGGATATTTCTCCCTTTTCAAAGCTATATACCACACAGCTTAAGAAATTTTCAGAGCTTCTTAACTCTGCATCTACATTCATATTATGTTCTGTTGCTCAAATTATATTGGGCATAAATTAAAACACAGGAAGTTCCATCTCCATATGAGGAAGAACTTCTTTACTGTGAGACCTTCAAAATCTTACTCTGGAGATCTTCAAAATCCACCTAGATGCCACCCTGTGCCACATGGTCTAGGTGTCCTTGCTTGAGCAGAAAGGCTGGACTAGATGATCTAGAGAGATGCCTTCCAACCTCAACCATTCTGTGATTCTGTGATTCTGACCAGAAAAAAAAATTTACTTCCATTTTGTTCTTAGGGTCTGTGATGTTATCTGCTGTCCTTTTTGCACATCTTGAGACTTTCATTCCACAACTGAATAGGTTTCATAAGTTATTTTTGTGAGTCCTTTTTGTAAGTTTTATGACAAATAAAACTATAAACAATACTTTAATTCAAATAACTCCTGGTAAGAGTAACCAGATTTTTTCCAACAGTAATATCAAATATTGAGCTGCTGAGAACCTTCTATCTGTCTAAACAAAATATCACCAATTAGTGACATAGAGGTTAAGTAATACCTTGATTTAGTCTGGAGTTAACATGTGTTTGTTGTTGTCATTTCAGTGAGTGAACTGATATGCAAGCTTAATGAAGTATATATGGCTTTTTTTAAGAGCGATATACTCTATATACTTTCTTGGAGTTGACAAAGCACAAAAGTTTGCCACTGTGCAGTAGCAGATGCAGAAAGTAATTCAGGAAAATAGGCATCAAAATTGGACAGCTTAATGGAGCTACGTGGAACTCTGCTGCACCTCGTGAAGTTATGTGAAGTTTGGTAGGAAGTTAATCCTGCTGCAACAACTTGACTGTGGACTGTAAAAGTATCTTTGCCAGGAAAGGGTATCAACATTTTAATCTACTTTGTGCTGATAAAGAGAGGGAGAAGGGAGGGGCTCGTTGTCATGGAATAAGACGAAGGGGAAACAAACCATTCTTTGTCTTAGGAAATACTACACCTGCATTAAGTTCACTGCCGAATCCTTAACAAAAATTTGATTTTCTCCCTCTTCACTCTCCCTTCGTTATTTTCAGCACTGAGGAATGTGAACTATGTAAGCCATCTTTCTTGTCATTGACAAATTTCTTTCTTCAACTGTGAAAAAAATATAGACCTTCCC
Organism: Nothoprocta perdicaria; assembly: GCF_003342845.1. Taxonomy (NCBI): domain Eukaryota; kingdom Metazoa; phylum Chordata; class Aves; order Tinamiformes; family Tinamidae; genus Nothoprocta; species Nothoprocta perdicaria. The sequence goes on from NW_020455610.1 coordinate 4,372,712, forward strand.
CACCTAAGTTACCATCAACAATCATCTCAGCAATGCACCTGTACCTTGTAATACTATATTATAACCTTCCTGGGCTTCATATTTGTGTGACAGACTTGAGAGATCCATTTCCTGCTCAACTAAAAGCTAAGGCTAGGCAACCTTTTCTGAAAAGGAAGGCCTTTAGGAACGTATTGTGGTTTCCAAGCAGCGAATCAAGTGGAGAGATAAATCTTTACTACCTTACCCCCTACTCCCTCCACCCCCATGAAGAGAAACTGCAACTGCCACGGTTCTCCCCCTTCCAAAACAACCTCTTGTGCTTTCAAGATATTGCATAGGCATGTGTTTCTCTGTACACCTTTTCCTTATTTGTATGCTTCAGTATGGAAAGTAATATGGTAATTGATTTATACATCTATAAACAAATAGAATGTATGCATGTATACATCTAAACATACATATACATACCTATACTCCTCCTTAATATTAAAAGGGAGTTTTAACAACAGAATGTCTGTAAGAAGCCCTAGATGAATTTTTTTTTCCCAGAACACCATACTATTTTATATCATTCTATTGTGAATAGAGGGACAAGTTTCTCCTTTCTAAATAGTCTAAGACTACTGAGTATCAAGTTTTACTTAAGATGACCTTCTTGAGTTCAGGTCATCTTGGAACATCACAGATATTCTGATCTCCAAGGAGAACCAAAGGAGATAGAAAACCTCTAGGTTTTCCAACCTTTAGACTGTAATGAAAGCCCTAAAAGAATAAGTAGGTAGGCAAATGTATGTTAGGCAGGCAGGTACATGAATTTGAATAGAAAGTCTTTACAAAGGCTGTGTGATTATGAGGAATCAGTAGATTACACAATCTTACAATAAGTAATCATACAGTATAACTTTTCTTAACTTTTTAGAACCTGTTGGGCAGGTCTTCACTCTACAATCCACAGGCTGGCAACAACCTGGGAAGATTTATCTGCCAGTATYACCCTGTGCTGATGTACCAACCTGATACTGAAAGTAGCCTAGCAACATAAACATGGCTAGGTTGTTTCCAATTTGGAGCTAGTTCAGTCATCACAAGTGGGAGAATCTGTGTATCTTGCTTCAAAGAATAGCTATCAATATTTCCATCTCAGTCTTGCATAGCATTTCAAATAGGATTACCCAAAAATCTATCCTTAACTTGTTTTTTTCAATATTTCCAATAACATCTTTAATTATGGAATAGAATTTATATTTATCACATTCACCTATGAAAGCAAGCTTGTGTGATCTGTAGGACTTTGTATAAGATCAAAATTTTTCATACTTCTGAAGCAGAAAATAATATTTTGGTTTGGAAACCCAACAATTCCAAAATGTTCTTGGGGTGGTTCTATTTAAAAAAAAAAAAAAGAATGTTTAAGCTAAGATGAAATGTTGTGGACCAATGACTGTGGACCAAAAACTTTTATGTTATATATGTAAAACACTGGGGGTAATAATTCCAGTCGACCACATTATGATAAACTCATCTGGGATTCCAGAGCCTTCYAACCTCATAAAAGAAAGTTGTAGCCAGTCTGAACAGAGACTAAGACATGAGTCCAGAAGATAACCGGATAGCTGGAAGAAAGATGAGAGATTAACAAGAGTCGCCTATGCTAATGGTGAAAGGTGCTAGGATTATTAAACTAAGAAAGACAAGAGGACAGAGGGACTATGATAACTATGACTACTTATATTATAAAACAATGTTAATCAGTTCATCCAATCTATYTGGTTAATGATGGGACAAAATCCATTTATTTCACTGCCAAAGAGGTTTTAGTTATATATTTGATAAAAATCCTCCTTAGAGTACGGCAGAAGTAGAAACACTTAGGATTATAGTATCTCTAAAATCTAGTTGGAGAAAGATCTTTCAAGAGAGAACATATTTGGCTTTGGAAGGTAGGATTAGAAGGTAGTATTAGAAGTGGCTAAATTAGGTGTTGTTTCCATGCTTTCTCAAGCAAACTTATGATCTCAATGTAAATGATATTGCATCAGACTAATAATTTACTTTCCATAACTCTATTTTGACTACCATTACTTGTGCTAATCTCTGTTCATTTTTTTGTCAGTCAGGTTCTGTATCTCCTACTGCCTCATGTTAGCTATTTAATTATTGGTATGTAATATTTTCGTTTTTATATGTTTAATAAAACAAAAGCTTTCTTCAGTCTTCTGGCACTTCCCAGGTTCCAACACTCCCACTCTGGTGGTATCCAGAAACTCTTTTTGTGCCTTGGGGTCAAATCATAATCTCAATCCGGTTTCCCCAGCAATGCACTAATCTATATAACCAGGACACATACAGGAGGTTGACACATGCCAATCATCTCAAATGAGAGGCTAAGTGTGGATGTATCTGAGTGTCTGTGTATTCAAACTATAGCAAGTTAACATTTCTGTAAGTCAGATGAGCCACCCTTGTAATGTGAGTTGCTGCTTTGCAGAGTAGACTAGCACTAATACATAAAAGTAATTGCAAAAACAACTGTCATAACTCAGCTGATGGATGGCATTTTCTAAGGTGTTGTAACTTGATCTGAATTCTGAATTCTCACATATCATCATTAGAAGAATTTTGCAGACTCTTTTAGACATAAATTTGTACCTGAATTGGCTGGAAAGATGCATGAAGATCTGGTTTAGGTAAAAAATATATATTCATTTGTATATAAATTTGCTTATTAGCTTTCTAAAATCTCTTTCAGTATAAAAAAATACTTCTGGACACTAGTAAGAAACACTCTTATGCGAGAAATGCAATTTTTATTGGCTTTTTTCTCTTTAGTTGAGCTTATATAGTTTTCTTGGACTCCATAATATGGATCACTAAAAAACTCCATTTTGACATAATAATCAAACTTTTTCACAGTGTTATCTATCTTAATTAGAGTTAAGAGTTTTTCATACTCTGGACTTACATGTACATGTCAATGAAATCTACTTTTTCAGCTTTAGAATTGAGAAGATATGTCTTAGGTAAACAATGAAAGGATACAGTGTGATAAAAGAATTCTYATGGTTTTGGCATAGCCTTCCTGTTGGTCAGACATGGAACTTAAAGTTCCAAGAAGTTGTGAGAACTAGACTTTTCAAAACACAGCAGTCACAAACATGGGGTTAATGGACCAAATATTTCCTCTGTTTGGAGCTGGAAGAATTGCCTGAAGTACTGATAGGCTTCTAGAATTTCCTCTTGTTGATCAGTTGTTAATCTCCAGGGTATGCCTTCTGTTTCGACCGTTTTTTTCCTAGTAAACACTGTAATCTCTTCTGTGGACCAACAAAGGTGTAATAAACACATAAAGGACAGATATATGAATTTTATGTAGAAACATGCACATATCCTGCATATGCTTACCTATATAATACTTCATGATTTATATTCAAAATGGTGCCATATAACAGCAATATTATCCTATAATCCCTAGCCATCATGTCATTATATGCATATCTTTGTTCCTTAGTGCCTYGTTTGATCACATCCTTTTCTGTAATTTCTAAAATTTCCCTTCCAACTGTACATAGGTTTATCATTATGTTCGTACCACTGTTACTCTCATTTTTCCTTCTGGGAGAAGAAACTAGTAGGTAAAATATCCTACCTGAGATCAAACCTTATCAAGACTCAGTAGCAGATCCCATGCTTTCAGTAAGTAGTCAGTCTTAGACTGAAAGAGAAGTATATGTATTTTAAAGCATAATATTTGATTCTTTTCTTAAATGTAGGCAGAAAAAGTTTTAATGTCCACAATGAGTCTCTTTGTAAGGTACTTTTACATGATGAAGATGTGTAAATTTGTCTTTTTCAAAGAAAAAAAAAATATTTCCTATTACTTCCCCTAAATCATTTATTCCTCCCTCGATGTTTCTCCTTCCCAGAAAATAAAGGATGTTTAGAAAAAATATATATATAAATGTCTTTCATCACAGATAATTGTATAAAATTGCCACTGAATCAGCACTTAAGAAGCACAGCAATCATCAGAGCTGCCCCTTCTTTAAGCAGGAGACTGGACTAAAGGCCTCCTGAGTTGCCCTCCAACCTGAATTATCCTGGAATCTTGTGATTCAAAGAATCACTTGGCACTACAGATTCCAAGGCCTGGAATCTGGCCTTCCTGTATCCTGCAGGTCCAAATCCTAAGGACAGAAAATGTTACCAGCCCTTAAAACTACAGTTGTATTAGTTCTTGTCCCAAAATATTTTGTTTATATCTTAATCTGAATCTGTTTATATCTTAATATGAATCATATGAAGAAATAGGAAGAGAGGTACTGGCAATTTTTTTTTTTTATGGAGAAAAAAAAAAGGAGAAAATAAGGATTTAAATGTATTTATTGTTCATATATAGCTTATTTTCACAATTTATATTTTGTATTGTAATATTTCTGGATTTTTTTCTGTACTCAAGTATGCAAAATTTTTGTTCTTTTGCTTCATGTACCCTTAATCCTAGAATTTCTTTAAAAATGAAACAGAGAAAACATAAAATTTAAAAGCACAATCTCCATATTCATTTGATTCATTTAGACTCTCTCCATCTTGCACTGAAAACATCAGAATCGAAGTTCCCTTTATCTTCACTTCTCAGTGGAAAATGTTTGTTTCCATTCAATATTTTATCAAGAACAGAGGTTAAATAAAATACATGTTAAGCATGTGTTTAATAAAATTTGTCTAAATCTAACTCGTACTGTTTAATTGGAATAGAAGTTATCACATTCCTCCTTTATTCAGCTTCCTATGGGTTATTTATAGGTGGTAGGTCTTAAATAAGTAGAATAATACTGTCATATTTCTCAAAGTTCATTTATTTCATTACACTGAACTACTCTGAGCTTTGTGGGACTAAGATGAATGTATAACTAAGCAATTCTCCAAGTCCTTCAGTCCTGTTTGAGTTCCTGATTATTTTTCAATATAACTGAATAATAATCAGAATTTGACTCTAAATTTCAAGAGAAAACAAATGTTTCGGATGTATGTGTAGACCACTCACTTGTGGCCCATTAGCATTATCTAAAATTCCCACTAATCTTTGGGGGTACTACTTGCCATCTGTTTTAAATTTTTTACTTATTCTGTCATTACAAAATTCATAAAAACCTTATATTTCTTTTCTGATAGTTCTCTGCTTTTGTGACCTGAGGACGCATTGGGCATACCTGACCTAACAGGACAATTTATCTGGTGTCTCCCTCTGCACTAGCAGTCCCATTCACCTCTGCTGAAAGCCTTGAGAAAGACAGCAAAAATTGAAATAAATTTTTGTGAAAGTCTGTCAGTTTCTCCAAACCGTAGTGGTAAAAGATATTCAGTTGTTGTCCAAAATGCCTGTTCTGTCAAGAAAGATTCTTGATGCTTCCCTACGCCTCCAATTAACCACATGTGGTCAGCAAGGTACATCTTGGAAAGAAATTTCATAAGCTGTTTCCTGAAATTCCTTCATTCCAGCAGTGCTCCTGCCTTTCTCTGAAGGCTTTTTAATATAAGATGTTCATGCAGTATATGAAATTTTCACAATTTCTCTGCCTTATACATTACATAAGAAACTACCAGCAGAGTCCCTCTTGGTTTGCTTTCATTCTGAATCCATAATTTTTGGACTCCTAGCAAACAGAACATTCCTGAATACAAATCAGAGCAAGAATTGTACAAATAGTTTTTTTTTTTTTTGGTTTATTGAAATTTTTAGAAAAACGAATATCATCTTGAATCTAATGAAGCGTTTAATTGTAAAAGTGAGGTGGGGAGGAGGTTCATTAAAATACAAACTGAAGTAAAAGTTTTTAATGCCAAAAAAAGAAACAATGTTCTTAGAAAAGATAAAGTTAACTTTTTAACACAAGGAACTCTAAGACACATTCAAAAATTGTCCTAATATATCTCAACATATATTTTCTGCCAAAAGAATTTGCCAAAAAAGTTAATTTATCACTATTTGAGACCTTTTGGGTTTTATTTCACATCTGTGCAGGGAAAGAGAACATTTTGATACAGTATGTTGCAGAAAATATTTTTCAAAAGCCCTGTATTTCTCTGAATCATTTAGAATGGCTCTTTTGACCAGATGAAAATAACCCAGCAATGCTATTCTTATTTTTCAAGCATGACAAAAATATATTAGAATTCATGCAAAATATACTGAGTATGTGCAAAATGTGGCTTTGAAAGTACCACAGTTAAATCCAAACCAGCTCAGAATTCATTCTAAACTGCAGCTTTCCATCTTCAGCCATTTCTGTTCAAAGAAAAACCTTGTGATTTTTAATATTTTGAATGTTAAACTTTTCTTAAATTTACAGGTCTCTGAATCAGTTTTGATCAACCTATCTCAATGCGGGTACAGACCAGTTCTAAATTACTTGTACTAAAATAAAAGAATTATCAGGAAGATATACTGTGTTGCAGTAATAGGGATTGGAATGAAAACTATTAAGCAAATTTATCTTAGAAAATCTTGAACAAGCCCCAGTATTATTATCTGGAAAAAAAAAAAGAACAAAAAAAAACAATAAAAACTCAAGTTACACTTCAGATTTTGCTTTGATACTGTTCCAGCATCATATTTTCTTATGCTTTCTTTCAACATTTTTTTTTTCAGTCTCTATGAGTTTCCTTCTCTGCACAGACAGGCCTGGAAGACGCAATTATTTACTGTGCTGTCCAGCAGGATGCCAAACAATTTTCAGGAGCATCTGCTTTCTAGGCATTTTCTTTATAGTTAGTGCTCCAACTTGTTTTTGCTAGTGAATAAAATATTTTCTAACTACCATTTGAAAATAAATTATAAACAATGCCAAGTCATTGAAATCTTAGTGTAGCAGCATCTCTGTTACCGGTAAGAAAGACAGAATTTTTCTTAAATGGCTGCATTTTCTGTGGTTAATATAGCTACTCAGACAATATATATATTTTTTTTAAATTACTGAGACAAATGTTGCCTACTTGAGAACATCTCTGCTTTGTGACTTAATTGCTAGAAGTAAAGAGCAATTAGGACATGAAATAATATTCATATGCTATTTCCCTATTATGTAAATAAATAAGTAGTTTAAGATATGATGGAGGGAAAGGTATATGAGAGAGATAAAACACATTAGAAGGTTTGTGTGATAGTGTGATGGGTGGGAAATGGAGTATCATCCAATGTGAGGGAAGCAGGTTACATGGAAACATTTATGTAGGAAGAAATTAGCAAAGGCAAAGAAAGGAAATGCATGGCAGCCAGACTGAAATGCAGAAAACTTCATTTTCAATAAACTTATGAAATGGGAATGTCAAAGCATGACACATCGAAGATTAAGAAAGTCAAAGATAGTGTCTGAAGAGGGCCAGCAAGAGCATCAGCCAAGAAGATCACTTCATCAGCATCCTATGATACTCATTACTTATTTCCAAGGATTATTATTTTGATATAAGAAAAAAATAAATTTTACTTTTTTTTTTTTTTTCAGGATAACTTATTTGGTTTATGTCCAAACACATGGTAGATTTTATGGATTCTTTGGAATTGTAAAGTCTAAATCATTTATGTTTTTTGTGTTATTTTCATGTAACACTTGCTAAATTTTTTAGCCAGAAATAAAAAAAAAGAACAAGTATAATTGTTTCTTTTTTTTTTTTTTTGCAATGAAAAGGAAGAAAATCACTTTACAAAAATTTCACAAAAATTGCACATTATAATTTTTTTTTTTTTGCAGCTATAATTCTATTTAATAATGACTGAGAGCCAAAGTGTCTTTTTGGAGTCTCCTTCAGCTGCTGTCTTCTTGCTGCAGTAATGTTCATATCTGCACCACACAACAAACAGTCCCAGTCAGAAGTGTTACATTAATCCTTTGGTACATCTGAAATCACATAGAATTTGGTGAGATTGTGCAAAGATGTGGTGCTCTGAAGAAGCGATGACAGACTCCACTGCATTTTTTGAGTTTTACAGTTTTTGTACTTCATCTCCTGTGTTACTATAGTCTTCAGTTAGCCCACGCAGCATTTGTCTCTGCTTTGAAGGCTGGAGTGCAATAGCACTGCATGGAGTATTGGATTTCCCATTTGGTCAGATTCAGAAGTTGCAATTTGAGTTGGTTCCAAACCACAATTGAAACAGAGATTTCTTCCAAACTGCTACCATCTTGGAAGCATCATGATTTTTTGGTGATAATGAAAAGTATGCRAAGTATATGGACTACAGATTATATAAATGATTATGCATATAAGAATCCCATGGTGCATCTTGCCCTTATTTGCAACATCTAGTCTTTGGATTTCATTTGTGTTCACTTCTTATTTGGAGTGGCTTTATCTTTGCAATTAAAATTTTGCTGTTTAGAAAACTTCTGAGAAAGCAGTGTGCAATTTTTTTTCCATGTACCACAATGTATAAAAATATTAATATCAAGTCTTCTACATTCCGAAGTGTTAACAATGGATACTCAGAAGGTCTCTCAAATCTGCTTAAGATTAGGCCTGAAAATAAATTGGAGTAAAAAGAATGTTTTTATGTGCTCAGATATTAGGACCAGCTTGAGCTGGAGATCATCTTGGCAGTCATTGCTAGACCTCCCTGGTGTCTAAGGAACTGCAAGCTCCATTCCAAATCCTTTCGGAAATTGCCAGTTTGATAGAATAACATTGCAGGAAACCACTCAAATTTAACATATTTGTTGTTTCATGTTCTGCCAGAACAATGGCAGGACACCAGATTAGGTCATACTTTAAAAAAAGCATGGACAATAGATTCAAATGCTGCATGTTATTATTTAAAAGATACCGCTTTTTTATATATATGTTTTTTGAAATGTGGAGTTGGAAGACTGTGCGCATTTCCCTGTATAATCCTTTTGTTGGCAATTTTATAATGTATAGTATAARCATTTTGTTTCAAGAAATAAATCCTACTGATTCTTTACAGAAAAAAAAAGTTATCACGTAGCCAGCAGGGATAATATTTATGATTTGTATTRCTTGTAATATACAGAGAATGCAGAAGAGAAAGGATGAGAGAGGTAACTATAGAATAAGATTTTTTCTGCCCCTGAAGGATATTAAATTTACCTAAGAAAATTACCTACACAATAGTTATGATTTTAGCACAATAGTTATGATTTTAAAATTACTGCATCTAGTTTATACAATAAATTATGTATTATTGCTTACTCATTTTGATTGTATTGCAAATTTGGTGATTTACAAATAACCTCTTTTGAAAAGAGGAAATAGACGAAAATGATGTAAATATTGAGCAGTTCCTCCTTAAAGTTGCACTGAAATAAAATGAAGATTCTCAAGATGAGTATCAGATTCTATACAGGATAAATTTACATGCATCAAAGGCAGCTAGTTAAATGCTAGTTAAATTATGACTAACTTTTAGTAAAACTTTATGCTTTTATCATCTGGCTTTTTAAAAGACAAGGTCAAACTTAACTTGTCATGGAGCTGGGAAGGTCAGGGGAAAGAGTGACAGATTTTAAGAGATATTTGTCTTGCCCTAAGATATACTGAGATAGCCTCTATTAATTCTTCAGAAATGAGTATCATACATTAATATGACTGCCTTGACAAACCCTTAAATTTAATTCCCACAGAGTTATATTAACAGTTGTTCCCACATCTAGCATTTTAAGGAGGCTAGGTAAGTGTTCAGCTTTCTGACTGCAGCAAAGAGACTCTATTTTCCTTTAGGAAAAGATGAAACTTCTCTATTATAAATCTGGTCTTGCATCCATTTGCACTAAATTGAACACTCAGAGGTATGGCTGATTTTGTTCCCAGTTAAAAATACTGAACTCTGGAGTTTGGAATTTCTCACTGCAATTATTTCTACTGGCAAATGCAGACTCAACAAAAGCAAAATGCTTTCGAGAATATGTTAATGTCAACCTTTGTCAACATTTTCTGTGAAATTTATCAAATATCTTGTTCCAAGAAAACTGAAATAACTTTTTGTTTTGTTTTGTTTAGATTTTGAATCAGCTTTATTCTCATCTAGAGAGGTATAAACTATAATTTTTTGAATTTTAGACTATTTTATTGCTATTATTATTTTAATAACATAACTGTAATGGTAATACTATTAAAAATTAATACTCTGAAGATTTTACATTTAAGTTTTTTTTTCATTTTGAACTATTGTTCAAAATGGTTAAAGCTTACTTCTCATGGAAACAGACAGCATCCACTAGAATCAAATGATCCCAGTTTCATTTTTCCCTTATTTGATTGCTGCTGAGCAGAAGGGATAGAAATTGGTGGGAGGTGTTTTGCATTTTGGAAGTACTCCTATCTTCTACAAATTTAAATTCCTATACATTCCGTGATGTATAATAATGCTTAAACATGAGAAAGTAAATCAATTTAGTTCTTTGAGAGTCTTTTCAGTGTTATGCGTGAAGGTCAATATCTTTTTACAATGTTGGCCCATACTTGTTTTTAAGTGTGTCTGAGACACAGTAAAAATGAATGGAAGGATTGGACTATTTTCCTTCCACATCAGATAAGAGGGCCTTGTTTCCCTTTTAAAAAAGTGAAATGGCAGCTGTTTTGGCAGCTGCATAGCCATGTAAACAAGATACCGTTTTCAAGTTTCCACATATTTATCATATTACAGGCACTGGGAGACTGAATCAATAAAACAAAAAACTCTAAGTAGAGGTTGAGTGTGTTAAGCTACCAACAAGGAGATGTGTTGTAATCTTAGCTAAACAAAGTCCACGACTATGAAGAATTAAAATGATAAAAATAAAATACTATTTTCTTTCTAAACAGGAGACGTATATTTATCCTCATTTACATAAAATATAAGAAATATCTAGCTAAAGGAAAGTCTGACTAAATTAAGACACAAAGTATTTATATTTTTGTATTTTTAGAGGCAGCATCTTCACAATATCTATTAATCAAATAACAGAAATCCATTTTTCCTAATATATCAGACACTATTGAAGTTCAAAATGTAGAATAAGGGTTATCTGAATTTTCTGTCACTCAGGGTAAGTTATTAATACCCCTTCTTTCTGCATTTGTAGATCCAGACTGAGGAGAAATAAAAATATTGAGGTACAAATGTACAAAGCAGGATATAAATTGCTCTGCTGGAATAGAAATGAGGATCCTTTAGACTGCGTTTTGGAGGATCTATTTTTATTTGTAATCAAGCCCTAAATACCTGAATATACCAATGTATCATGATGAAGTAAAAAATATGCATTCAAAACAGATTAATATATCAGTTTAATAAAGTGGTTTAACACTTTGGTTTAAGCACACGAACAATTGCATTGTTTCTAGAGAAGCTCACTTTTGCTCTGTTTTCAGTGGTAGTGTTCATGGGCCTGAAGTTATGCATACATTTATGTTTTGCTGAATAGATAACGTGTGTGTTGCTTTCTGCCATATTAAAAAGTTTGTCTTCTCTATAAGACACAGGTTCTAGAGAAAACTCTTTTAGATATGCTTTAGAGATAAATTATCTTAATCTCTCCATGTTTGAAGTGCTTTCAGTTATTAAAAAGTTAGCTGTACAGGGCTTTCAGAATGCATAAAACCTTTAAAAATGGCCCTCTGAGAGTATTGGCTTAAGTCTAATAATTTTGATATTTCCAGGATTAGTTGGGAGTTTGTGAAAGAGTTGGACCACATGAGATCTCCATAATTTTGGATGTAGTGGAARTATAGACTTTGGTAATCTCAGGAAGTAATATAAAAAATAAATCTCCTGCATATCCTATTTTATATTTAGTCACTGTTGATGTTTTGGAYCATAAAGTTTCCTAAACCTAAGTATGCCTCTCCAAACAAAACAGTGTTTATTTAACTCCTTAATGTCCTTAGAAAATCTAGCCTTTATTTATGTCCTTCTTGAAACTGGGAATACACCCTTTACAGCAGCTTCTAATTCTGCAGGACTAGAGAATCATTTTTAATTTCATCTATGAAATGTAAAGATGTGTAGCTGCATGGCTTGCAGATTTTGAGGTTCTGTTTTGAGGGAAGAAAGAAAGAAAGTCTCATGGTTAGATTAAAAAAATGCAGTTTTCTGAGGTGTTGGTTTAGGTGTCTGCTCAGGTGTTGGTTTAGTTTCAGAGCAGACTTGGCAAACGTAGGAACACTGAATAAGGTGTATTGCAAGTGCATAACTGAGTTATATACTTATATATGTACATTTTTGCTTTATTTACTATAATTCAGTTATGATGTAGCTATATCTCAGGTACCTAGACAAGTGGTATAAATCCTGTATCTATATACATATTTTTTTGTGTGTGCATATGAGTATGTGTAACACTTGAAAACAATTGCATACAAATACCTGCACACAGACATGTATACATATACATCCATATGAGTTTCTAAAATATTTTAGTTGGGTGTGTGGAGAGAAAATTTGGGAAAAAAAATCCTTTCTTGCCTAAAGCACCGAACATCTAAGGCCAGGCCTGACTGGCAAGTTAGTTAGCAGCGAATGATGGTTTCTTGTGCAAGGACCGGACCACAGCATGTTTAATGTTCATTGGCAGCTCGCCCTTCCTTAAGGCAATAATAAAAATCCTTCTTTAACATTCAAACAAATAAAACTAATCAACGAATGCATACGATAGGGATGTGAATCCAGAGAAAGTGAAAAAAAGTAAAAAAATAAATAGAGGAGTCTGTTAGTCATGCTGAAGGAAAGAAATATTGAGCTCTCCTTTTTCATGTGGGACAGCGAAATTAAAACAGGTGTCAGATGCAGAGCAGGTCCGCATCCTGCGGGGAGCGGTTGGAGGCAGCCTGTGCCAACACTGAGCTAAGCCACTGGTGACAGGATCCCTACGTGGGTGGCCACGCAGATACCTATCGGCATGGAGCTGAACCGTAGCCAGCACATCCATCCCGCCGCATGCGAGCGGGGCTGCAGGTGTGCTCCACAGCCTGCCCTGGTGCTGAGGCTGCTGGAGCACACGGGGCTCCCAGCCAGCCTGCACACCCAGGCAACCCTCCTGTACACCACAGGTGAGAGAGAGAAGACCCTCTTGGGTCTGGGGGTAGACCTGGCAGCTGGAAGACCTTCCCAGTTCTGCTAGTCAAGGTTGCAGCCTCTGAGTTTTCAAGTACTTCTTGCCTACCTGCCCATTTTCATTATGGTAAAAGGATGGATTTTCTGGGTGGTGGAGTGGGTTCGTGACTGCTAGCACCAGCGAATATAAGTTTTTGCCTTGCTAGAAACAGAGGAAGCATGTCCTAAGGCGGAAATTCAGAAAAGTGTTTGGGCAGTAAATATAGCATTTAGGAGCCTAAATTCAGGGAGACACTACCTAATCCACTTGGCATTTGATATGAACTAGGTGCCTAGCATCAGGCAAAAGACTGTCTGTAAGCACCGCTGTTACAAAGTCATGAGAAACAAGCTAAAATCCAGCCTGTGTGACCTAAACATCCAAAAACTTTGGATTCTTATGATTCCTAATAAATTGTATCTACTTCCTGTACACAGTTTGCTAAATTGCTGTGGGAAGAGAATGCAGCTGGAGTCACTGAGTCTTTGGGACTGATGTGTCCTGGGGGACCAGTGAGTGGAACACGAAAACACCATACAGCTATGCTATTTGCCATCCAAAATTTGCCTTTATGTCTGGAAGAGGTCAAAATTGCTGTTCTGGGAGCATTCAATATATATCTTTTCATATATCCATCACAGTGTCAGACTGAATTTTCTAATGAAACCAAAACATAATGAACTCRAGTGGAGAAAATAAAATAGAAAGGGTAAAAGTTTCTGAGATAACTCATTCCAAATAAAATTTACAGATGCAAAGAAACCTTCTTTCCCATAGCARCCACTGTTAGTGTTAATAAACTAAACTCTTAAGAACTTACTGGTTAGGATCTAGATGAATTTCAAGAAATTTGAAATTCTGGGACAAAGGTTTGGGACAAATTGTTATTTGGCAAAAGTTTCGGATTTGTGACAAAATGGCTGTCACATCAGAAGCTAAAAATAAGAGCAGTAATTTTCATAGATTTAAGACAGCTTTGATTTAAGTTTGTGACTGGTATCTGGTCTCCTCTTCCATGCTGTTATGTCCCTGCCTGTCAGTCAAGCCAGAAGTTTTCTGAGGACAGAGAGAAGCAGCTGCAGATTCAATAGGAGCTCTGAGTAGATCAGCAGCACAGCTGTTCTCTTACATTTGTTTCCAAAGCAAAAAGGCTTTTGTGTTTATATTAGGTAAGGAAATGCACTATTTGTGCATCTGAGAATATTTTTATTAAAACTTCTGCAAGGCAAAGAAGGTAAAAATATGCTTAAGGGATGCAATTGGATGAGAAAAGTGTAGATGAGCAATTAAGACATTTCAGATGAGTTTGGTTTCATAACAGCTTTAGACGAGAACTTAAGATTGATTTAGTTAGGAGTAAAATGCATGTTAGTATTGTTGATTTTTTTAGCATTATACTGTTTGCAAAGTGAATCATGGCCTGGCTGTAAGTCAACCTACCTTGCATTATCTCCTCCATCCATTTGTCCATTCCTTCCTTCCTCCCTCCATCCTTCTTTTCCTTCTTCTTCTTTCTTTCTTTCTTTCTTTCTTTCTTTCTTTCTTTCTTTCTTTCTTTCTTTCTTTCTTTCTTTCTTTCTTTCTTTCTTTCTTTCTTTCTTTCNTTTCTTTCTTTCTTTCTTTCTTTCTTTCTTTCTTTCTTTCTTTCTTTCTTTCTTTCTTTCTTTCTTTCTTTCTTTCTTTCTTTCTTTCTTTCTTTTTCTTTCATTTTCTCTTTAGCTTCCTTCTTGCTCTGTTCCTCTCTCACTTTATCTTCCTTCTTTCTCTTTCCAAAGGAGAAGAGAATGTAAGAGAGATCATTTACTAATTACAATTTGTCTTGATATTGTATTGCTTTCACTCTCATTAGAAGAAATCTACATTTTTTCTTAATTAACCTATCTGAAGTGATCTGTGATTCATGCTATTTCTTAGAAGGTTCCTGGAACACAAAGAACTGCCCAACAGGAGCTGCACATCAAATAGCACAAGTGATTTTATATTAAAATACAGTGAAAAAAAACTTTATATAAAAATACACATAAAGATCAGCAGTTTTCTTTTTGCCTTTGTTCATATACATCCAGTGGTTAATAAAAGACCTAACGCCAAAACCGCTGAAGTTAGTGAAAGTTTCTATTGACTTCCAAAGCCTTTGAACCAAACCCGCTATATACATTCATTTGAACCAAACCCGCTATACACATGGCTTCAAATAAGGAGACCAATTAAAAATGTAGTTCTTGGTGTCTAGTGCTTGGCCTTTTGTGTTTTCATTATAACAATTACAACAGAAGATCTTTGTGCCAGATGTTGGGTCACTCACAAGAAACATCTGTTACAAGCACGCAAAACCTGGCTGGATCAGGGCCATTAGGAAAAATAAACAAAAATACATTCTTTATTTTCCTCAAAAGGATTATTGAAATTCTCCCAGGAACAAGACCTTTCCCCAAAGGATAAGACTTTGCCAGCCATATATACTAAAATCTGAATACGCTGGATTTAGTGACTTTTAGAGTGTTTCTGAAAGCTTCTAGGATCATTTGGATCCAGCCTGACTCAAATCAGAGAAATTACTTTTCTGTTCTGTTTTCTGAGGTAATACATTTCTTTTTTCCCTACTGTCTAAAGTAGGAAATTAGATTTAATAGTGGTTTTATGCAGGATAATGGGGATACAAAATTCTTTTCTCCCCCCTCTTTTCTTTTTTGCCTTTTCTCCTCCCTCCATTTTGACTGGGATGTTTCTAGGTATTTAGTTTGCAGAATATATAGCTAGTTCAGTCAGGCATTGAGGCAAGAGCAGTGTGTCAAATTATTTTTGAAAGGCTAGCAGCCAAAGTTCACACAAGGTAGTCATGCACACTAGTGGTGGGKAATCGATCCCAACGGCTTCTCTTGGCAGAGTGTGTTTATCCACCACTGGCTGGTGGGAGGCCTGAGATACAGACATGGAGGTCCTCTCACTGGGAAGGGTCATGCGCTTGTGCAGAAAACTTGGGGCTGAGCCCAACCATTCTTGGAAGCTGAGCTCACATCTGCAGAAGATTCCTGAGAGGAAGCCCCAATAGCATCCATGCTGACAGAGGCAAAAGGTTAGTCTGCCACAAAGGAGTGTAGCTATTGTGCCAGTAAAAGATCTTTGAACTGAGGAGGGAAGGCTATGAGTTCAGGAAGGATGGGGATTGCTCAGAGATTGTGATTTCAGCAATAAGCCTAAATAAGTCCACTCGGATCAGCAGTAGTAATGGAATATTTCCAATGACTCCAGTAGGACTAGGATTAGACCAACTTGAGGAAGAAGAGAAATGGCAAGACCTTACAAGGAATTTTCTCATAAAATGTTGGGGGGAAGTAGGATTTTTTTGAAAATGGTAAATTCTCTTTTTTTTTTATTTACATATTGCTTTTTAATGAGAAATGGGGATCAGTAGTTATTTTTAGATGAAAAGTGAAATTTGTAGTCATACGATTAAAGAGATGCAAAAAGAATTTAGGAAAATCAGTAACTTAATGCCTCCTTCATTTTTGTCTCTTATTTACTCAGACTGTACTTGGTCATGAGCTTTTCCTCAGGTGTGCCTCCATTTCCCTTGTTTTCAATTAAGAACCTGCATTTGTTCATATCCAAAGCGGGAAGACTGTCCTAGAGTCCCTCAGTTGCCTGGCATAGCCTGGTGCTGGTCCTGTTCACACAAATAAGAGACATGTGGAAGTGATCCTGTTCTTCATAACTATAGGACAGAGGCCTCTCAGGCAGGGTATTTGTCCACTCTTTTTCATGAGTACATTTTCTTGTAGGATACATAACACGTACTGTTCATGTGGGAGGCTGCAGATGTTGGGCTCACATGGCCTGGCTCAATATTATTCTCCACCAAGACCTCCAGGGTGATACTGTGAATCCCCTTAGTGAATCTTGCTTTTGCTGGCTGACACTGGCTTCATGCAATTTTCCTGCTTGGAAGGTCGTGGTCATATAAGGGAAGGATATGCAGACTGTCACAAATCTCATCCTCCTGGAATGAAACAAAAATATGCCTCTCTGGGAACACCTGTTACTGGTTTAAATGTCTGTTTACACTTATCCTTGAAACAAGCTGAAACTCAAAAAGGGTGGAGTTCAAGAAGGAAAAGACAGCTGAGAAAGATCTGTCCCTGCACAGAGTGAGGATTTCTAAGTTACAGAGAACCGGAATTTGAGCAACAATATCTAATGGTATCTTTATGGGGCAAAAGAAAGATGGTTTGTAGAATAATGCTTTTGTCTAATGTCAAGCCAAATCCCCAACAGGTGTAAATTCTTATAAATCAGTGGAGGTTTTCTTTGTTACATCACATTTCAATGTTATGGAGTCAGTCAAGCAGTCAAGCTTATGTTTAGACTTTCTATATGAGACTAGAAATGTGTATTATGTCCTACCAGCTTTTTTTTTCAGACATTTTGCCATCTCTGGTCAAACGATATTGATTAGTCTTAATAACCATCTCTAACCTCTTTTGCTCATGTGTTACCTACTGCCTGCTCATTTTCACGTCACTCACAGCCCTCTATTGCCGTCCCCATCTGTCCCACTCCTCCCATTAATAAATAAATCCCACACGCATGAGCTGCGCCTCCTAAGAAAGAAACTGACTTCACGTCAATYGTTCAGTGCAATAGACTGACATCTGCATGTCTAAAAATGTCCCACACTTTCTTTGCTCACTCTGACACCTCTCTGCATAAGCCCTTAGAAGCAGTGGTAGACACACCAACGATGACCAGCATATCCACTCTGCTTGAGTGCATGCTCTCAAAATTTAGTCATTTTGATTTGGAAGCAGAATAATTGTTTATGCATGCAAAATAATAACTTTAATATTTTAATTATACATGTTTGCAGGGGCTTGTGCAAGACCTGCCAATGGAGCGTGCTGTTTTGAAACACCGTTTTGAAACACTTTACCCACTTTTAATGGGTAACAGAAGTGTATACTTTTTCAGTCTCTGGTCAGTTCTGCTAACATAGTCCTTTCTTTTCTCCTGAGCATGATGCTATTGACAGCCTAGGTTTATCTCTTTCCAAAACAAGCAAACTGACTGAGAAGAAACAATCATTTTTGCCCTTCCCAATAGGGTATTTTATTCCTCTGAAACAGTCTGGCATTGAGGTTGGTTTTCTGTGCACCCTGGATGAAGCGAATGGAAGGTAATTTTAATGGGACTTTGGACTTGCCTTTGAAAAGGTCAGGAGCACGATACAGCTGCAATCTAAAATGGCTAAAGGTAATACAAAGAACAAAACTTGAAGACAGAACACTTCATCATGGTCATTTCTATGGAAAGCTGGATCTGGGAGATTGACTTTGCTGYGTAGGTTTTGAAAAACAGTTATATATCATTATTTAGCCCACATAGCAGTTTAGAGCTTAGTGTTGCCCCAGTTTATAAGGATGGAGTTAGGAAAGAGATGGAAAAAAGTGCTTGATTCCAAGTGTTGACAGCTTAATTCCTATCTACATTGATCTTCCCTTCAATTTGCCACATAATGCAGAAAAATAGGCATATAACGGGACACTACTGCTTTTCAGATCTTAGGATTGTTGTCTTTGTCCTATGGACAGGGGCATCCAGGGCAAATCTTTAACTATATTGTATAACACCTCTCATATGGTAGGAACCACCATCAGTGGATTGCAGAAAGTGACAGGCTTTCCACATCTGACAGCTTCTTCACCTGCTGGGGGAAACATACTACATGAGACTGGTCTATATAGCACATCCATCTGGCTACAGTGTTCTTGTAAAAGTTTACTCTTTCTACCCTAATAACAATAATCATCCTGTTCAATTAGGACTGAAATAAAGAGGGCTAAAGGGTTGCTAAATTGAAAAAAAAATCAAATTAAAGGTGYGTATCCCATAGAGCAACCAGAAATCCAAGAAAAATGATCTGTAATTACATTCCCATTTAACAACTATAGCAGTGTAATTTGAAGACTGAAGTGTTCCTTTATGGTTGTGAATTCAGGAATTGGGAACTACAGAGCACACTTCCAGAAAGAGGACAAAACTTGATGATTATAACGTTTCATTAGATTCACCTCGCTTTTTGCCGCTCTCAGAAAAAAACAGAGGGAATCTCAAAAAATGAAGAGAAAAGCTTACTCTAAATTCCATTTTATTCAGTGCAGGAATAATGTCCAAAGCCTATTTCCTAAACTGTGATCCTGAAGTTTGATTACAGGTATGTTAATCCCAGTACTACAATGTAAAGGTCGAATGTATAACTTTTGTTAGTATAATAATCACAGGTAAATAAATAGCTGTTCTTCTGACAAGCAGTCAGTGTGTCAACATTTTTGAGGCATTTACAAACAGAAGCTTTTCCAAATTAAACAGAAAAAACATTTTAACTGCTGTTGAAGATTTATTTTATACAAAACAAAAGTTTACTAAATGCTGCAATAGATTCTGTTTTAATGTCAACAAGATAATACTTTTAAATAACAAGATAATACTAATGTGATTGTGTAGATGTTATTTGGAGAATAGATTTTATTCATTGTATGAAACTATCCAATAATTAATAAAATTAAAGGTGAAGATCCAGAATGCCAAGGCCTTCAGATAAGAACTTGTCCTATAGAAATGGTTGTAACTAATATTAATGTTGTACAAATTACTTCTCATTTTAATATTCCTGTTCCTGTTAGAAGGGGCAGTGAAGCAACCAGTTTTGCACTTTGACTGGTTAGTTCCAGATGCAGCCCAGATGATGAAATTCACCACAGGCTTCCAGACTGTAAAATCATTATCTGAATTTGATCAAAGTAACGAAGGAGCACATACAGCAAAAAAGAAGATATAGAGCCTAGTCAATGCCATGTGGGACTAGAACACATCCTCTCATCTCCAACCTCTCTCTTCTGAAATCTCAGAGTTTGATCCATGAATTATTTTGAACATCTGATTAACCAGGTAGAAAAAAGCTGAAAAAGAAGTGATTTAAATGAATACCAGCTGTGACTCATCAATATAATTATGTAAGCACATTGCTCTCTTTGGCACAATTACATATGAGTTTTAGCAAGCAACAATCAGTCAATGAACAAATTAAATTTCTCTTTTATACCTTAGTATATGCAGAAAAGCATTTGAATAGCTGAAATCTGGTTTGCTACATGGTGAGCTCTGAAAGCTAAATGAGAGCTTAAATTTAAGACTTCTTTTTGGTACTAAACAGAAAAGGGCTCACAGTGAAAAAACACATGGTTTCTCAAGACTCCAACTCAATTAGGTTGAAATTAAGTTTCACACAGATGTTACAATCAGAAAGAATACAAATTTAGTGTTAGTAAATCAACTGTCTGTTGTACTTCTTCTTTTAACTGAAAAAAATACACCTCCTGTTGCTGTGACATGCTTTTATAGTATGAAACAATAATCTCAGAGGTTGGGCACTCAGTAGTTGGCTTGTTTCCTTTAGCTTTATTCAATATTTCATGAGATTAGGAGAAAATCTCCCACATATTTCAAGCCCTTACCAGTACAGAGAGAATTATTTTAGTATTCTGAATTGCTGCATATAATTATTCCCCTGCTGTTGCTGATAGTCTATTTGAACGCCGAGCAACTGAGAAACTGATGCATGGAGTTTTTCAATGATCAGTCATTAAACACCATAAACTTTTTTAGGGTGACCATCTGAGAGAAACATACCCACATCGATGACTAAGTAGCATATTTTGGCAATGTTGATCAGATAAATATCTTATTTATAAGTATAATAGGTTTACTAGCAACAACAATAACAAAAGGTTGAAAGGGGCATAAGATTAATCGGGATATTAAATATTTCCGAGGTGATGACTCATTACACCCTTTCTGGCACAAAATATGTATCAGGATAACATATGCTCATGTTTTGGAAGCCTTGCAAAAGCTCGCTGGAATGTCAGGCCTCTTTTGATGAGATCATTTTCTACATGCTAAATGAATGGGAAGTGAAAGAAGCAGATACCCATCCCACAGAGGATTTAGTCAGGGCACAGCTGGTAAAAAAAAACAACTTGGTGTAGCTTAGTTACACTGATTTTAATTTCTTGATGAGAAGTTCAGAAACAGCTCTATAAAACATCATGAAAGAACACCATATGGAGTTCTGGAGTGCTGAACAGCACAGACAGAAGTATTGGCCCACAAAAAAATTTTAAAAAAGCTGGTTACTCTTCTTTAGTTTTCTATAAAGCAGTGCCTAAGAATAGGGTTCAATTTTAAGAACTGCATTGGAGTTTATGACAGCTGTGGGACCTCTTTTCAGCTTGGGACTATGCAAAATGATGTTGTCCGGGCCAAAAAGAACTTTATTGGTAGTGCTCTTTTTGAACATCTGTAAAAGTATACAGAGAAAAACTTAGAGAAAAGCTAATATCAACCCAAAGAGATTGTATTTGATTCCTGAGCTAATCTATTAACATAAATATCAGTGAATAAATATGGCAAAGGTGTCATTTATTCGCCAGTCAAAATTATCTCCCCTCTTCCCAGACGGCTTCTCATATACTAGGGACTCATTATGATATGAGCTGTGATCTGCAAAGAATAACAACTCTTAATTGGTGCATGTAAGCATAAGCAGAGCTTTTTTTTTTTTTTTTTTTTTTTTTTTTTGTAGGAACTCTTTTTCTAGATTTGGTGTTCTTGATTGTCTTTGGAACGTTATAACAACTCTGTGTTTAAGAGATTGGAATTATCTACTAAGTATTACTCAAAACATGACAAGATAGAAACGGAAGGATGTGTTTCAGATCAACATTGATGAATAGTTTATTAAAGTATGAATAAGTGACTGCTAATAAGAACAGAGCTGTGGCTTCCTTATGAATATGAACCAGTTAAATGAGCAACTCTCTGTAAGTTTACACTTGGCAAGGCTTGTTCATTAGTCCGCAAGCAACTTCCTTTCTGTGTTCACTGTAGAAGGTTTGATGAGTTAATAAAATGGAGGGAAATAAAAATTCCACAGAATGATTCAAGCAGTGAAAGCTAAATTACGCTCTTGTATCTTTTGAGACCAAATATTTCACTCGGTTGCTTGCACTCTGTTCCCATTGACGTCAATGGATATAGCCAAAACACGTGTTAGAATAAAATTTAGCACTGAAAGTTATAATATAACATGCTACATTGCTACTTCAAAGCTTCTGATAAAATACCACAAACTGCAAGTTGAAATTCTTGTCTTTAAGTAGTAAGGCAGGTCAATATCTGCAAATATATATTCTGTTTCAGAAAAAGGTTACAGTTAATATAACTGCTAGCAAAATCTGCTCTGGTTCAAGAAATATGTTTTATGCCATGGAAGGACCTTGATATATTCCCTTATTTCATCTTTTACCATAACTAGTGTGAAATCCTAATCTCAATGAAGTCTCTAGGAGACTTTGCACCAAGTTAAGTGGAACTGAGTATTTATTCAAGAATTACTGTGCTTATGGCAAGGGTATATACCATAGTTTATTGAACTCACCATGAAAATCTTATTTTGATTAGTTTGTGTGCAGGTCTCCAAACAGAAATGGCAGAAGAGGGATCCTTTGCTCTGTCCCATATTGGTAACAAGAGGCCTTTTTGTATAGTGCAGACTGGTACAAGGTATTATACTCAACCTAATGAAATGAGAGAACTGACACTTGGAATGTATGGCCTGGGATGGATATATTCCTCAGGATTAAAGAATACATAAGATAAAGCCATCAGTACCAGCTCCCATACAAAAAACATTAAGGTGGACCAGCTGGCTACCCAACATGATACTCATACCAGCAAAAGCCTAAGACTGCAGCCTCAAAGAATTCAAGTTGACTATGAGTCTACTGAGATTTTAAAGTATCACCAACAACATTTTGACCAACAAAGATATATACATTTATATATATTTGCCCAAAAATATATATAAGGCAAGAAGGTGGTCAAGAAAAAAAAAGGAATAGGAGAAACATAGGAGAAACAAATAAATCAAACCATGAGACACATTTGTTGTTTGTGCTCTGTATTTAGGTGCCTATGAAGACCTCCATTGTTACAATGTCTGAACACATTTTAATTATTTAAAAATATATATAATAATTTATCTTATATTTCTTCCTTTCTGTTTAAAAAAACCTGCATAGCGATTCCCCACACCGGATTTTTTTTTTCCAGTTAAATATATCCTTGTGTAACTTCTTAAAAAATTGTCTTTCTCTGAAGAGGAGGGTTTTTTATGCTTATAGGTAGAATCATTTTCAAAACCTCATACATTAAACTGGAAAAAAAAAAGATGTTCTCATAAGGAATATTACACTGRTAATTTTGAAACTGTAGCATTTATAACTTACAACTTACCTTTTGGCATTTGATTTTCCCAGGTGGATAATTCTTACACTGATGCACTTCAAATTTGCTTGGTTTCCTTTCATGCACATGTGAAAAGGGGTATGTGGTACTGTTGAAAACATTGCAATGAAACAACAGTCCTGTAGTTGTTAAAATTGTTAAAACTGTGCACTCATTTGTGTTTAATAGATATTTAAATGATTCTAAAATTCATCTGCTAATCCAGAATGTTTCTAGATTTTCTGTGAGGGAAAAGAGCAGTGTTTGTGTTCCAAATTTTAAGATCCTCTAGAATTAAAGACTTCAAAATATAGTAAATACACATGAAACACATGAAAAGCCTAAATCTTAAAATATTTCCTATTGTATTTTTGGAGCTCAGACTCCGCTTACCTTGTTCCATTCATCTAAAGGTTTTCTCTGCTAATAAATGAAACTCATGTGTTCCTTGAGCAAATCACATAAAAAATAATATTAGAGGAAGTGTATACCTTTCAAGTATGGCTAAAATAATGGAACCTATGACACACAGTTGCAGTAGATTGAAACATTTCGAACATGGTGCAAGAGGACATTGGGTAGCCATAAAGCCTGATTGATACCATAACTGATACCGGCTATTCAAATACTGCCCCAAGAAGAAGTGGGAAAATGATGTGTGGATATATGTTTCTGTTTGAGACAGAGTAATGGTAATAATTKTTTATACTCTATAACTTTCCATAAGAATGATTTTTCTATGTGAGGGATTATTATACAACAACAATACCTTTCGTTGATCATTTAGCAATGATGCATCAGATCAACAGGCAATTGTGATAAACTTGTCACAACTTAAGATGTCCTTAAGATGAAAATATTCTTGTCATATGGTGGGGTGAGTATAACATTTTCAATTTTTTACAACATTTTTGAGCATAAAGTTAGAGAGTGAGAGGGAAAAGTCACAGTCTGTCCCTGCCTGCCCAAGAGGCAACAAAGTAATGAGTTTATTACCTGGAAGGCATTAACAGAAAACAATCACAACAAAAAGAGTTCATAGAAAAGAGTTTCAGAGCAAAAGGGAAAAATGAAGGGAAAAATTGAGAATGGAAGTTTGGAAGGAAAATAGAGGATGGGTTCAAGGACTTTTATTTCTGTGCCATTATAAACCACTGTCTCTGCTTCAGAATTACAATATTTAGTCATGTCCCTTCTTGTAGTACACCTAAGGAGTCACGAAATGAAACAGGATCCACTAGGTATGTAAAGAAGTTCTGTGCATCATCATGCTGGGTGCTATTTTTTATCCAACTTGCAGGGGGATAGGCCAGGATAACCCAGTTAATATCTCTATTTCTTCATGACATTCTGCTCACTCTTATTTTAAATCATGACAGTTGTTTGTTTGTTGTTGTTGTTTTTTGTTTGTTTGATAGTTTGTTTTTAAATGACTTTTTATTTTCATGGAATGAGAGTCAAGATTTCATCAGTCAACAAATCCAAGTGCATTTTTTTTTGAAAAACAAGCATCCCATCTTCCTAAGCTATCTTATGGGCTCACTCAAATGCTAAATACATGCAGAGTTAGAATTGCTACTTTTTCCCTCTGTATCTTCTATCCATCTAACTTTTATTCCTACTGATTTCTAATTCTCCTAGTCCTACAAGTTTTGCACTCCTTCGTTGACTCTMTAATCTCTTGACCCTCCTAGCTGCATCACTGTTCTTTGTAATGAAGTTTCTGTCATTGCCATCTTTGGTGTGAGTGGTCAGCATGCTCATATTTTCCTACAAGTTTTACTGCTTCTTGGTTATTGATGATCTGCCAACACAAATATGTCATCTTTTAAATACAGCTCATAGAAGTTTACTGAGCTGATGTCGTAGCGGTAAAGGATAGCACTTTACAGCTATCCTGCTTGCCACTAATAGCTTCCCTCAAACTTTGGTAAATGAATCTTGGGGAGTATTCTAGTAGTGACTCATAAATCATCCCAAGTCATTGCACAATTCATTGATGTTTGATGTTTAATCTATGAGCACTTCCTTCCCTCTGAAAAAAATCTGATCAAACTAGCAGGAAAAAAAACCCACTTTATATCATCTCACAGAAGTCTTGTATTCTTGACCTTAAATAAATTCCTTCAAGTTATTATTTTCATAACTCTACAAAGAGGCAGAGCATTTTCATCTAGAATTCATTGCATTAAAAATGCATTTTTGAAGGGAATATTGTCAAAATTAGTAGATATATGTGGAATATATTATTAATAATGAAACAAGGATCTTTCACAAACAAAAGTAATATTTTTGGTAGTTGACTGTGTAAGAAGACAGTGAAAGTGATAATCAAATGGTTACTTTTATATGACATTGATATCTTCAGTATTGTGAAGCAAATATAGATTCCATTTTTCATACCTTGAAATTTGAGATACTTTCCCAGGTAGCTTGGAGGTCCTTGCACCAATATATTCTGTGCTGTAACGAACCAGAAACAGCACTGGGTTGCCTGAACTGAGTACCAGCAAACATTTTATTGAGAAAAAACTCTACTGGGTTTTGAAATAATATTAAGATGTCCTCAATGCCAAAAAACAGAGATAATTTGGCTAAGTAAAAAAAATATATCTGCCAACTTAACTACAGACAAACATAAAATACAAAGTTTATTCAAATCATTGCAATTATCCAAGCATTACCAAAAAGTGTCACAMTGAAATTAAATGCAAAATAAAAACTGATAACCAAAAGAATGCTGATAACCCCTCTTTAGAAAAACASAAACATTGTATGGAATTATATCATTAAATACATAATGCAAAAAAAGTGAAAAAAATTAGAACTTATACTTTAATACATATTTCTGAGAGAAAGAATGATGAATCCTAGAAGCACAGGTACTAAAAATGATCTTCCTGACTGCTAGTTAGCCCATAAAGACTTTACCTGTTTCAAACTCAAACATTTGAAACAACCCAAATTATGGAAAGTTGCTTTCCTTATATGAATATGAAATATGAAGAAATCCTTTTCCCACATATCACAATTTGGAGAAAACACATAGTACAAGTAGTGTACACAAAAGAATGAAATGGTCATTTTTTCTCTTTCCTTTCCAAAGCAACAACAAACAAAGATAGCTTTTTGGCAAACAAATGTGACATAGGGCCAATTGAAGACCTGGAGTCTTCAAAAGGAGCACTTGGACACTACCATGGATGCTTTGAAATGTATCAAATGGCAGTAGATACAGATAATTGAAAAAAAAATCCAGTCTTTATTTCAGTAATGAGAGACCAACATAATTTAAAAATGATTCTTTAACTCATAATAAGAAAAATTAAGGAGGTTAGTCAGACTGCAAAATCAATAAAGTTCTCTGTATTCAGTCAAGGACTGTGAGACAGTCTGACATTGACTGATTTACTACCTGAATGGACAACTAATGTGAAACTAATTTCCTTTATTGTCCTATCTCTGTACGGAACACATTCATGATACACATGCAAAAAAAAAAAAAAGAAAAAGAAAAGAAAAGAAGAAAATGGATGCTTAGACACTTAACGTAATTTAAATTATGTCCCCTAAGTGATAAATTAATGAAAAGTCCAAGCAATGATAAAGTCAAATATATAATATATATACACTTATACATATATACATATATATATATATAAAAACATATAATGGAGCAATGAATGGAGCAATATGATCAAGTTGTACTACAGCCTGTCTTGGGACTGTTTTGTTCACAAAGATAAAATTGTGTAGTCACTACTAATAGACAATATTTTGATCTATAAAAATCTATTTAAAGTCTAGGAAGAGTAATAGTGACTTAGCTTTGAACTCTTAAAGGCAGAAAACTACATTATTTCTAATAAAGACTATATTTCTAAGTATTGTTGTGAGCAACAGAAATCTTTTTTTTTGACTGCTAAATTAGCTTAAATTAAGGGACTTGAGTTATCTTCATTCTGAGTTTAAATAGTGCAGACATAGCCTTAATGAGTCCAAATCTTAAAATCCTTTCACATAAGCCACTCAGATTCTTTTAGTCTCAATTTGCTCTCTCGACCTGTATATGTGAATAAAGTTCACAGGATCACTGTGTTAATGCAAATAAGAGAACTGTAATGTTAAGGATTAAGTATTTTAGAGTAGAGAGATTTTCTAGACATTACCATGCCAAACAAGCAAAACTCTCAAAACAGAAATGTGACATCACTTTATCAAACATACTACCAGCTCTAATCACAGATCCATTTTAGGAAGTTGCTTTTAAAAGCATGTATTTAATAACAGGTRGTTTTCCAAACAGACAAGTATCAGCAGTTTTAGCTGATTTTGAAAGCTAAAAGTGTTTGGTTTATGTAAACTCTTTACCTATAAAAATATTAAAACAGTACAGTTGGCCAGTATGATGCCCTATCCCTCTGCTTTCCAGAGAAAATAAGTTCTTGCATAATCTGAATAATGCCATTTGCAGCAGTGACAAAATATGTTGTGTCACAATGCGTAGTGTATCATGATTTTTTATGTATCAGGCTTTTTTTTTACTGCTACTAAATTATACTGCAGTAATGGGAGAGCAAGGTAGGATGGTATGACTGTCAAACTGAGAGTCAAATACCACTCATTTTGTGGAAGTGGTTGTAAGTCAGCATAAGATAAGCCTGTAAAAATGACTTTTTAAAAATACACAGTTTATGAATWGTCATTAAAGCAATAGGAAAGTGAAGGATTAAATTTAGCAAAATATACAGCTATCATACAGAGTCAACACTGAAAAAAAATTCTGGCACACTGCTGTATAGCAGAGAACTGAGATTAAATAGGCAAATTAGAATCCAATTTATATTTCCATTGGCCTCAATAGAAATCTAGAATATTCTTTGTTTCCAAAATTGATTTCTGACTGTAGACACTGTGCCTAGCATGATAAATACCAGATTTTCAGCAAGGCTTTGACTGTATCATAATTTATGCACAAATTATAGAACTTAAACTTGTGACATGCAACCAGTGTGTTATTCTGATCCCAGATTTGTCAAGCCATTAAGTGTATTTTCACTTTAAGCTTCCCTGCTGGCAGTACAGCTATGCATATTTTGTAATGTACCCAAGCACTTTCCAAATTGCAGCTCATACTAGCATTTGTGTGTGTGTGTGTTTTTTTTTTTTTTTTTKACAAGAGTCACAAATCCACTCTATTCAGATTGTTTTTTAACAACCATCAAGCGAAGAAGATCATCAGATGTCCTCTAAAGAAGTGGTCTCCAGATGTTTTTGAGGCAATTTTTCCTTCTGCTGCCTTCTCTTTTACCTGCTTTCCATTAATCAGCTGTAAACCGCTGTGCCTTTTCTCTCCTTTGAACCTGACCACCAAATTGCTGCTTTCCTTGCAGCTTTTTCCTTGTGACAGCACTGACTCCATAATAAAACCTTAATAAAACCTAGGAAACCCAGGAGAATTTAGTAATGTGTGCTGTCCCCATCTCAGATTTTTAACGTTGACTTACCTCGCCCATAAGAAATTGGGTATCATGCTTCAGAGCTCTGCTTTATCCTCTGCTCAGAGCCACATAAACATATGAGTTTCCACTTCTGAATTAGACACATCCGCCTCTCAGCCATGTTTATCATTGGTGGGCAGAACTGATGTGACTCAAATGTGACTCAAACTCTCTCTTCCGCGTACATGCAATGGAGCCCTGCTGAAATACTGCATTGAGCAGTAAACATCACAACAGCTCAGTCTGCAACAACGTGCTCAACTCAAAGGTTGAGCTAAAGCAGAATAGAAACTGGACTGATTTCAGGGGTTGTTGGTGTATGTGAACCTAGCTCTCTGACAATCAAAGAGCCTGCGAAGCACAATAAGAGCCCTGATTGCTGTAGATTGGCAGGAACAAACTCTATCAATTCTAGTTTCCAAGACACTAAAAAGAAAAAAAAAGCATCTCCTTTTTAACACATGCTCATTTCCAGTTTCATTAAATTCAGACACAAATGCGTCTATCCCTTCTTCCTGAGCTAAAAGACAGATGACCTAGGGATTGAGCTCACATAAATAACTTTATTTTGTGCTCTKAAACTGGAAACAGCTTTTGTTTGCTTACATTTTTGGACATGCAGCCAATATCATGTTTCAACAGAAAAGTCAATAAGATTTACACAGGACAGTGCATAGCTAAAGGGTAAAAAATGTTGTTATGTAATATTCTAGAAAGGTCACCTTTATTAATTGAGCTATGTGTTGAAATAAGCAGGCACATGTGGCCTTGAAGTTCATTGTTGCAACAGTGTTTGACTAGTATTTATGTCTTTTTAACAACAACTATCTTTCCCAAAATCTGATGCAGGTGGATAGAGTGATAAGATCTCCCTGGAGAAGAGAACCAGAACAGAGGTGAGCTGTAAGGCACTGGCAATGACTGCCCATCTAGACTTCTTCAGATTACTAAGTTAAGAAATACTGATGTAAATCTAGTATAACTCTTGCTGAGTTATCCTTAAATTACATCACTACCAGAAAAAAAAAAAAAAAAAAAAAAAAAAAGACTCTGACCTTGCATGTTCTCCTGGCACTTCATTACTCTTCACTTCACTGGTCTTCTTTTTATACTTGTGTGTATAAATTCTTATACGAGTGTTGCCCGGTTAAAAAAGTAGTTAAATACAGCAAAGTGAAACAGGCCTATTTAATTTGCAAGGGTTCAAATATATATTTTTCTACAAAGTTGTAGCTGTATCCGTTTGACCTCACATGTCATATTTTCATCCCATATCTCAAATCAAAATTCACCTGAAACAGAATAAAAAAAAATTGGCTCACGTCCATTTGAAACTGGGCTTAACGCAAAGTTTTTCTGCAAATTATAGTGAACCTTTAAATGATTGTTGACCAAGCAATGAGCTGCAATGAAAATGAATCAGATGTGTGTGTGCTTCTTAAGTTTTATTGCAAATATTTTCCACTCTCCTTGGTGGGCCAACATCATCCTGGGTTTAACTTCACTCAAGTTAGTGAAGTTCTACCAAAGAATAAATTGGCTTGTTAATTTTTAACAGAGTGCTAAAGGAAACTCTGATTGCATCTTGAAACTCTGGCTTTTTACTTTCAAACAGAAAAAGAAAAAAAAGAAAAAAATATACAGAAAGAACATCGAAGCATCACCTACTTAGTAAACCGAATACTGGTGTCATTTTGGCATGTTTGCAAGAGTATTTTTAAAGTGTTTGGAGAATAAATATGTATTACTGAGGACCTTTTTTGGCACTGACATTTAATATCTGGATTGTAGAAAGCACTTCTATTACAGACAAATAAAAAGCATGTGTTTGGCATTATTATTTTCTATGGAGCATGTGTCAAGATCTGAAAGTGAGCATTTCA
Organism: Nothoprocta perdicaria; assembly: GCF_003342845.1. Lineage (NCBI taxonomy): Eukaryota > Metazoa > Chordata > Aves > Tinamiformes > Tinamidae > Nothoprocta > Nothoprocta perdicaria. Next base: position 4,403,507 of record NW_020455610.1, read on the forward strand.
TCAGTCACATACTAAATTTGGTTGTTATAATTGATTTGCTAATAYCTAGCATGATAACCAGTCAATGGGATTTGATTTGACAGTTTAGAGGACTGCTTTGACACCTGTGGATATTGATGGTGAGAAGCTCAGCAACACACTGAAGTAAATATCACTTTCTGAGTGATTTTCCAAAGTATTCATTGATTCTTGTTCTTTCACATCTGAGGGTAGAAATGGAAATTGTCCATAAGTATCTTCACTTGAAATCTTCCAAGCTTAATATTTTTTCCCTCTTAACATAGTTTGCTCTTTCCTCACTTCCTCAGTTTCCTCACTTCAACATTTTAGCTCTAATTCTGAAATTTTTAGAAAGGCTGGTCAAAGAAGAACATTTGTATACCATGAGAAGTCGTGTATTTCAGGATTATGTTAATTTTGAACTGGATATTTCATGAAAAATATTGTTTATTTTGTATTAGAATCATTTATTTTGCATTAGAATTTAAACTTTTTTGAAGCTTTGAAAAAAATACTTCAAATGAATCATATTTTGTGTCTTTTTTTCCTTTTATACTATATTGATTTTGTATTTACTGATACAGTATATGAATAACAGAGATAAAAAGCCAAGTGGAAATATAAAAACCAAAATTATTATTCCTAGCATTCAAAATAGCATCTGGCATTTAACTAAAACTACATATAAATCAGTGTGCTTCTACATTTAAAAAATATTTTAAGGTCTTTTCAAAATAAATATCAATTCAGAAAAATGTTGATTTGTGGAAGCATTCCCTTATAGAAATGAATATTGGATCCATTTTCAAGATTAAAGTGACTAGCAGATTATAAGCACTGTATACACAATAAAGATTAGAACTGAATGCAGCAGTCTGGGATTTTTATTTGTTTTTCTTTTGTTAGAGTTCTGGTGAATTCAAACTATCCAAAATACATAGCCACACCAATGGAAGTTTTTATTAGCTTGGCAAAATACTCAGAGTGGTTGAGATGATCAGAAAGCCCCTGTTCAGCCTCTGATTTTGCATATACAAAGGATAAATATTTCATACATACCAAAAGATACAAATAAAGCATGCAATCTTGGGCTGTCTCTAGGACCTCTGCATAGCTATCCTGCTAGCTATGTGATGCCAACCTGTTCAAGGAGTGCAGTGAGCAGATTGGATATGTGCAGACCTGCGTTGCACTGCGTGCTCCAAAGACACAGCCTCAGTGTCTCAAAAATTTCCCTGTACAGATATAGACATTGGTAGAGTAATCAACATTGACTCAGAATATCTTTTTTTGTCTTTTATTAAAAATAACAAGCAATAAGGTCTTAATAGGACTGGAGTCGTCTTAATATCAAGAAACTAAATGCAGGACCAGTTTAATGAATAAACTAAACTGATTGCACTTTTTTTTTTTTTTTTTTTTTTTTAAGTTATTCTTTATTTTCTTGAATTGGAGGGGAACTCATGTTTCCTTTATACAGAGCAGCACAGCTATGGTTACCATCTTTCAAAACATTTTAAGAATCTGTAACCTACACTTCACTAGCAAATATTTTGGGGATTAGAATAAACTATGCTCTATTGTTGTGCAATGAGTAAGCAATAGGTAATGTTTTCAAGAAGAAACAGAGGTCTAAGTACTAAAAATGAACTGCCAACCTGACACCAGGAGACATATGTCTTTGCAGCATTCACTCTCACTCATCTTCAAAACACAGTGAGTGAGGGACTAATTGTATGACCAAGGAGAATAGTAGTTGGATAAAAAGCTCACTGGTGGCAGTTTTCACCCGTAATGGTTATGACTCAGTCCTTCAGTTTAACTCTTAATTTTGCCACTTTGTAGGATTTCTTTTTTGAATGAAGATAAATAGTTAAGAAGGAATCTGGGAGTGAAAAGTTAACTAGTTACTTGTTTTAGGCAAAGGGGTCTTCTGAATGACTCATTTGAGATATATAACCTCCCATAGAATTAATGGAGTTCAACAACACCTGCATGAGAGTTCCTCCTACCAGTGTTGTTTAGAAAAGACCATTTCATACATAGATGCAGGGTTGAAAGAATTTTTGGTCCCGTTCCAAAGTAAGCCAGGAAAACAAACCCACAGGTGAGCAGACTGTGTCGTATCAGTGAGCATTAAGCATAAATGATCTGAGGACGTTATATACCTGGCACTGCTTGGCACTTTGGGGGCAAGTTCTGGAAATGAGGCAAGCCTTTGTCTATGTTTTATCCAGGGATGTGTTCCCTTGATCTTAAGATGGTATGCACAGTGTATAGCTGTTTGTTCATGCTATATAGATAAACCTGTTCCCAGGTAATAATTTCTATTCATTACCCTTAGTGACCATTGATTCTTAGCAAATTTAATGAGAGGGAGCAACTGCCATAATCTGTCAAAAGAAGGCAGAAAAAAAAAAAAAGAGAGAGGAAAATAAGTTTAAAATGCTGGAACAGTTAAATATTTGTAGTGCTATCAGTCAGATTAACATTTTCCAGTCACTCTCACTCTGGGTGCCCCTGGTTTAAGGGACTTGGTTATCTGAATTAGCAGGGCTTACACAGGTGTGACTGAGGGCAATAATTAGCCCATTCATTCCACAGTCTCTGCTTCTCCAAGGGTCCCCAGGGAACATATTACTCCTAACAGGTATTTGTAGCACTTAGTAGTTTCATGTTCAAAGCTGAGTATAATATCCTTACTGTGTAAATCTTTTGGGGTTAGCACTTTGATTAAATCTAAGGCTGGATACGCTTACCCAAGAAGGATGGGGAAGAGTTTGCTTTGTATCCACCTGCACTTTTTAAGACTATGGAGGGAGAGAAATTTTCCTAGGCTACTGGGTGATCCAACAGCTACAGACTGCTAGGTCCTTTCCCAGGAAAATGCCACTAGATTAATTTAAAGCTGAAAACTCAGAAACCCATAGAATTGGTACAAATCCTTTATTTTTCACCTCAGTCTTGGGCAAAATTCCTGCCATAGGTGAGGAAGGAAAGACAGTGGAAATACATGTGCTGGAAACCAACAAACTGGAGATGTAAGCAATAGTTTGGCAAGTGGATCTCTTTTAATGCCTGTTGGACTGTACCATATTGAAGTTGTGACTGCTGAGCACTAGACTCTCTTACCAGAGTGACATTCTGAGGCCATCAATTCAGCGTTTAAAAATTCCTATCACACAGTGCCTTATCAGATGGCCATATTTACATTCAGCTACAGGTGTCTTTACTCACAGTTAGTGACTAAGAGGTATGGAGATACAGGGGAAAAAAAGCTTTCATTTAATTTTAGGAGTCACAATATACAACTTAAGCTAGGCAGAGCATCCTGGGCTAGGGTTTCAGAAGCATTTAATGTTGATTTGTATGGCAATAGTTAGGAAATTTATAACATCTAGAACTCTTGAAAATACCATTCTATCTGTTTGCTTTCAGGCAAATTCAGGCTCCAGATACAGAAACATCATTCTGTGAATGTATAAAATTATGATGCTGATTTCTAATGAATCCATGTCTTGTCCTTTGATTCTTCTGTAATTAAGTGTGGGTCCCAACACAGATATAATCATATAGCTATGTCACAGATGAGCCCCCTTACATCTAACAGTGATTGTGCTTAGTTTTACACATGTTTTCATGAAACTTAAAGGAAGACTGTATCTCAGCTATCTCAGCCCTGGTGGGCAGGAGAGAGGAAAAAACTCTTAGAGAGCATAGGATCCATTCAGCATGTTAGCMACGATTTTCAAGCTAAATATTCTTTTAACTGTATGTGAATCAAATGAATGCTTAAATGTTCTGCAGACTGGCTTATACCCAGTGCTAGACACCCTCATAGAAAAATGCAGGGAAGAGGTGTCAAAGAAGTGGTATATTTTTTTAAAATAGCTCTGTTTCTTTCCAGTGAAGCAAAATCATTTGAGACTAAAGAATATTCTCTGAGTAAGTTTAAAATAAAATAGAAAGGAAACAGAAACATTGTTTTAAGGTAAGTTTTAGTCTCCCCCTCAGTTTACCATAGTCAATTGTATAAGTGTCCTTGGTCTTGCTTGCCTTCCTTCTCCCCATCTCAGCAATTGGGTTGCGCTCAGAGAGAACCTCTAACATTTCCCGTAATCAGCATTGGCGAACCCAGCTCATGCGTTGCACTGCTGCTGCCAGTTTGTTCACTGGAGTTTGTTCTTTATGGATTTCATGTGAGGTATTACTCATCAATATGACTAGTCAAATGATTTAACAAGTGAAGTATCATCYGATGAGTACACGCTTGTGCTTCAGCCTGACTAAGCCAGCTGTCGAGGATAGCAACAGCTGTTGATTCATGAAAGGAATGGGAAAATTGCTTTGTTAATTTAGAACATATCCGGCAAAATATGGTTTAAATGTAAATGACTACAACTATGAATCCAATAAGCCCGGGTGGAAGTCTGGGTGGGTTAGGGAGAAATTTTCTGCTTACAAAAATCTATGGTAAATGGAAAGCTGTAAAGCAAGGGATCACCCATTCTCTCTCCTTTTCCTTTACTTTTTTCCTTGAGATTTATTCAAACTCCAGTGCAGATAGAATTTAACATAAGGCATAACACATGCAGCTAATACTACTAAGTGAAAAATTGCCCAAATCCAGTGACTTCTGCATCTGTCAGTTTTCATCTTGGTTGTCTTTTGTTGAGATGTTGCTGCCTTCCTCACTTTCTCAAAAGGATAATCATACACCTTTACACAGTCACACTGTCCTATCCTTGATCATTAATCAGTTAGAGTCTATACATGAAGAAGATCCCTTTAGAAAACATTTTTATTCGATATGCCTCTTCATTATCTGCAGACAGACCCATTAATTTGCCCAKTTCAACATAAGAAACAAACTTATTGCAGAACAGTCCTGGCTACATGTGACCAGCACACGCCATGCAAGAAACCAGCATCTGTATAACCCATGCATTAAAGGCTTCCAAAAACAGAATCATCAAAATCCCTGGATTGTATGATAACTCTTCTTACAACGTTCCATGGCAACAAATGCTCTCATAGAAGATATAGTGGTGAGGCAAAATAACAATCATATACCAGAATGAGCTTGCTCAAGCACTCAGTAAAGGCCCAGGACAGAGGGTCCCTAGGGAATGAATGTATTTCACAAAAAAAAAAAAAAAAAAGTCTATTTTCTCAATCATGATACTCAATGTAGGGCAACAAAACGCTTTTTGAAGACAATTCTCAACATTAAAATCATTGAGCCAATGGATATGATTTATGTTTGACTGATTCCCTCCCAACTAAGCCCTTCAAATGTGTTATTTCATTGGTGATAACATAATTTTTTTTCTTGATGGGTACCATTAGTAGTTTTTCTCAGATGGCTGATTGATGAGTACAGTTTTAAAAATGTTTTTAATTTARATTCAGAGTATTTTTTTCAAACAGTATTTATCACTGATTTTTTTGGCATCCTTTTAAGACTTTGGGCTTCTCTGAATGTATGTATTTCTTTTCCAGATGTCTCAGTTGGTTTTACATAAGATATTACTTACAGCAATGTAAGTTTCTGTATCAGAAACCATCATGGCTAGAAGAACACTAATACAACTTTCTCCTTTTCTTTTCCACAAAGAATTACTTGGACGCAGTCCTCTGCCACATGCTCTAGGTGACCCTGCGTGTGCAGGGGAATTGGGCTAGGTGATCTCTAAAGGTCTCTTCCAACCTTAAGGCTGCTGTGATTCTGTGACTTTCTATTAAAGTAAAATATAGAAAAACTTAACACTACTTAGTTAGAAAAACTTAACACGACTACTAAAGTATAAAAAATATTCAAATTCCACATAAATAATTCCTTGACAAGTTTGGAGGCTTGCAGATTGGCTGCAATTTATCACTGTAGTTCAATTTGTGAATAATCATCATTATAGATAGAACAATAGCTCTCCAATGGCCCTCCTAAGAGGTTTTTTCTGGACATTAAAAGAAAGTATTTGTGTGTTTGTACATATATTATCTCCTTAACCAATAGGAATGATACTGCTGAGAATGAAAGTGAATTAAATGTGTGATATAAAATATTTCATTGTTGATTGATGGAAGAGACAGATTTCCAGCTGTTGCACATCATGACAACATTACAAAAAAATATTAGTGCTTTTTGAGTCTGTTTTGATTTTGCAAGGCACTATCCATAGCTGGTTATTTAATCTGTCCTACCAAAAAATAGACGTGTTTAATCAAAGCTGCAGCAAAGTCTAAATGTTCAAAGCAATTTTAACAAATGCTGAATATTTAATACCTGAATGCTGAATACTTTAATAAATGTTGAATAACTGAATGCTTAATTCAGAATTTTCCTGCCACTTCTGGAATGCAGTTCTGGCCATTATTTCTTAGAAGACAATAGGCTGTAGCACAAGGTGAAATAAATTTATTGCCTACATTGCATTTCTTGGGTYTATAGGTAATTGTTTGATAGTTTTGGAAAAACTAAAGTCATTTTTTACAATTTCTGTACTTCATTGTGATCAACAATTGTTTTTCAGGGAGGAAGAGAGGGATAATGTGTGTTCTTGAAGATCTAAGCTAAGTGTGTGTGATCTGTGCGTGTATTTGTTTTGCACAATAAGAGTACATGCATCAGAGAAAGGCAAAGATAATCATTGAGATAAAAAGACAAGAAAAAAGTTTCTCAGCAGGGAATAAAAAACACAGACAGAAGTTGAAAGAAAAATTTCTGAAAACTTCTAGAGGAGCTCATAAATAAGTAAGTAAGGAGCTCRTACATAAGCAAGCATAATTAAAAATGATCTAGAGAGAGAGAAAGAGAGAAATGCTAGAGAGGTTTCATGCGTTCATTTTTATAGCTATGTTTTTAATTGTAGTTCCATATTTGGTAAAAGGTGTGCTATATAATTGAAAAACAATAACTTATAATCTTCTCGAATACATTTTGTTGTGTCCTTCATTATTTCAGTAAAAGTCTGTGATCTTCCAGATATGAAGGTGAATGAAGCACTCAGCTGCCTACTACTTGACTTTGACCATGTTTTTTTCCTGCAGATATTTTTATTCTACATTTTTACATTCACCCTTCCTAAAGATAGAATATAATATCTCAAGAAAAAAAATACTTTCTAGATGAAATTTATCTTGCTGTTGATCTTCCAGAAGCATTGMATAGTCAAAAGCAGAAGAATCAGTAATATGTCATCCTATAACATTTAGCACAGTTCTGTATAAACAAATTATATTTTTAAYATAGCTACAATGGTTATAGTTATTAAAAATAAAAAAGCGTGATATGATATGAGAAGACAAGGGGAAATCAAGAGAAATTTTAAAATATGGAAAAATTCTTAAAGCTATGATAAATCATTTGTCCAGATATAGAGCAAATACTTCCTCCACTGTGAAGGAAAGTGTTCAGGAACTGTGAAACCTATCCTCATATTTTGAAGACTCTTGCTGTTATTTCAGTGCTCTGCACATTTGTTTACAACAGACCTAATAGCAGCCCAAAATATCTTAAAAGTAACAAACACATTAAGGAAGACTGGAAGACCGACAGACAGACGTACTTTTTCACTAAAGAACTATTTAAGTTTAACAAAATATTAGGAGATGACATTTTATCTGAGAGTTCATTGCACACGAACTGTTTTATTTTGGCTGATATTTACACTGGCTACATGAAGGAATCCCTTCACTGCCACTATGGAGAGAGTTCACCCAGCATTTTTTACCATCATCAAATATTCTGTTTGTAAGCTAAACTATGTAGCTGTTTAAGTGTAATATACTTCTTTCACAAATAGTCATGAAGTTGTTTTAATTGGCCAAGTAATTATTTATGTATTGACCATTAAAATATTTTTCAAAGTTACTTTTTAATATACAGAAATCTCTCTTAACCTTGTTGTGTAAGCTATGTAGCTGGTGAAAGTCACCAGAGTTTCCTAAAAGACTTTCCCAGTAAACAGCCACCTGGGTACCACTCTTATCTTTTATCTTTTTTATGTATATACTTATAATTTTTTTCTTCAATTAAGTATTTATTTTCTGTTCTGAGAAAATCATGCCCCTTCAATGTGGATATGATAGAGTCCAGCTCACTTCAACCAGGCTACTATCAATTTCACAGAAAATATACTTTTCTGATGTTCCTGGGTAATGAATGGTTAACATAAAACCTCTCTCTAGCCAAATTGATTGCTACTGTCAGCAACAGCCAGAGTTATCCTTCTCGGCCCTTTTTGTTAGGTCATAAGAGCTTGTCTTTTGAGAAATTTTGCCTAAAGGCGGCTTGGAAAAGTTACAATCTTTAATGATTCCTGTATCTCCATATAGTCTGATTGGAAAAGGCTGGCAGGATAGCACAAAATCTAATTATTTAGTTTATGCAAAATTTTAAGACTCCATCAGAGCTTCTGATGTTGCTTACACACCCTCAGATACTAATTAACACATACTGTTGATAATGTCCCATGCAGAACTCCTTTCCTAGGGTTGAGACATGTCCATTTTCAGGTAAACTATAAAGCTCAAAAGCACAGTATTTACTGTGGGAACATTCTTTTTAATTTAAGGTACCTTTTCTGTTTAAGACAATTTCAGAGACATAGGAGGAAGGAAGAATGTGAAGCTTCCTTAAGGAAGCTGAAGGGAAGCATCTGGTTAGTTTGTATGAATGTGTAGTTCAAAAAAAGAAGACAAGGCAGCAAAGCTGCACTCAATCCTTGGAAAAAAAAAAAAAAAGAAAAGAAAAAAAGAAACGAGTTCTAAATACTGTATACAGAACTAAATTCTATATTAAATTACTGAAACTATGTTTCAGGAACAAGGTGGTTCAAAGAGCTTAGTCCAGTACTTCTAAAGTCAGTTATGAGAAAAATGAGCCCTGTTACTTGAGAGACCCTTGGGTAATTATACTGAAATTTTGATACGAATACATTTCTAAATCAAGTATTTGAAGTAGACTTCACTGATGATATACTGCTTTGTTTTCTTGTTCACAGATTAATGTATAGCTACTGTATTTTTAATAGCTTCAATAAAAAGATGTGGTGGGGTGTAAGGAACAAAGCAGCTTGTTTATCCTATTTTGGCTTTTAACATGAGTTAGGTTAAGTTATTAAATAGAATTGTTTGGTAAATACCTTTAGGGTATTTAACATACTAAGTAGTCACTGTTTTGATGGAGAGTTGATCGTCGTTCTGTAAGATAGTCTGTCAAACAAACATTTACTGATTTTTTTGATATAAATTGAAGAAATATTTATAAGATTTACAAACTACATTGAACTTACCAGATGGGTATATGATAAATTCAAGATGTTATTGCTAATATTATGAGGACATTACATTTCCAAAAATATACTCCAAATTTTTTAGAGGATTTTAAGTATTTTAAAATGTGTTTATCATTGTTAAGACCTGGGCAAAATACCAATAACTATTCCATATTCTCTGAGCATTCACAATCCCTTTGATAGGAACAAATGGAATGAGAGCAAAGGGAAGGTTATTCTTTTGGAATATTGTTTTGGAAAATTTGAAGATTTGAAAATTGAAATGTGGAAATTTGAAACTCTTAGAAAATGGAAAATAGTTTTTCCATTTAAGAAGCTCACTGTCCCAATAAAATGTTTATTTATTCTGTCCATCTTTTCAATATCTGATTATATCTTTTCTATCTTATGGAATTATAATAATAATCTCAATAAAGATTATCTTATAAATCAAGCCCACTGTGTTRAAAAAATAAAAAAAGAACATTTTGAGTGTCTTTCTGTTTGCAGGAATAAAGGTATTTTGTAGCAAAATTGATAAATACTAGCTGACAAGTCAGATCTTGAAGGTTTAAACACTATTGAACTCTCTGAGACCAGAGTGCATATTAGAAGCATTAGTAGTAGTCACATTTGTAGAAACATTCACATTATATGGCAGAAAGATTCCTTTCTTTTGAGGGAATGATTGTAGCATATATTCTACGAGAACTTCCTGATGATGCTTTATAGTTTGATGCTGACAACTTTGGCCATTTTTATACTTGTACTGGAAGGATCTTGCTACCAGAATGCCAAGTTAGCTCCTCAGCACACTCAATAGCACTGTTCTGCAAAATCACTTATAACATAGACCATCTCTGTATGTGCTGGCTACAGATACATCCTGCTAGTGAGAACACTGTTTAAAAAGAGTTCCTTTTAAAATTGTTCCAGGACAAGAATAGACCAAGCATTTTTTCCCYTTGTCTATTTACTCAAATTACAAAAACTATATATATATACACACATGCATATATATATAAATAAAAATTGCTTTAAAGACAGAGTTTTTAAAGAACTTGCTTTCAGAATGTTGTTTTCACTTGAGTCAGAATATACCAGAATGGGAGAATGTTTTACAACACTAGATCATGAATCTCATGACTACCATGCTGGAGGACCTTGATGGACTGGACGAATGGACTGGCAAGAAATTCATGAAATTCGATAATGATCAATGCAAAATCCTGTTTCCAGGAAGAAAAATTCTCTTACAACAATACTGGGGACTGGGAAGGTGGGGGCAGATGGACTGGGGAACAACTCTATGGAAAAGACCCTGAGGGACAGCAAGCTGAACGTCAGCCAGAAGTGCTAGCTGGCAACAAAGATAGCCAGCAGCAACGGGGGTTGAATGAGCAAGAGCTCAGTCCTCAGATCTGGGGAAATGATCATCTCTTTCTGCTCAGTGCTTGTTGGAGCACACCTTTAATTAATAACGTGTCCAGTTTTAGGCCCCCAAAATGAGGAAGACATCGTTAAATTGGCAAGTTCACAGGGAGGGTCACCAGGATGGTTGGATGTAGAACATTTRTTCTGTGAGGACAGGCTTAGGGACTGAGTCTGATACAGCCTTTAGAAGGGATGGCTGTGGGGGAACCCCCAGTACTGCTACCAAACAACACTACAAGGAGATGAAGCCAGGCTTCTCATAGTGATACATGGAGGGAGGAGGCAAGGCAGTAGACAATAGCAGAAGGAAATGTTTTTCAGACCAAATGCAAGTATAAACCTTTTCACCTTCAAGACAGGAAAGCGGTGGAGCAAGTTTTCCAGAGAGGTAGTGAAACCTTGGTGGTTCCAGAATCAGCTGGAATATGCCTTGAGAAACCTGGTCATTTGTCAGCCCTGGCCCAACTTTGAGCAGGATGTTGGACTATATAAACTCCAGAGGTATCTCCCACCTGAATTATTATGTCTCTTGTCTCCAACATCTTGTTATTCATATTCTGAATTTATGATATTCTTCTAAAAACATTTTATAATTTTTCCTTCTCTGCCTCAATCTAAAATGACAAGACATACTGAAAGTACTTCTTTTTAATATATCTATTTCTGAACAAAATAACTCCATTAGTAAAATGGGTCTATTAATTAGACGTCACATAACGTTCATGATGACAAGTTTTTAGAGGCTTTCCTTCTATTTCAATGTCCTTGTGTATTAGAAGATTATTTAGATTTTTCTTTTGTACATTAGGAGTTTCAAATACTGTGATTTCATTTTGGCAAGCTGAGTGTTTCAACATTTGGAGTGAATGTCACAGCTGCCTGATCAGCTGTTTCTTAAAACATTCAAATCATTTTGCTTCCCAAAGCTAGATAAAGTGATTTGTCTTTGGGACTGAGAGTAATGTTTGTTCTCTTTGTTGATCAACACCTACAAATATCTTTGCTCACTTTGTTGTATTATCAAACTAATTTTRCTTATTTGTTTGTGTTCTTTCTGACGTAGTCAAGACAGACCTGAAGAATTAGACAAATCATGAGAAGATAATAGAAATTAACATGCTTACTACTATTACCTAATGTAATGAATTATATTTACTTTTTTTCAAGTAATAGATAATTTTTATTTTTTCACTACTATTTTAATTTTCCTARTTAAAGTCTCTGCCTGAAAGAATTTTTACTAGTGGTTTGTCACCTTATAAAAAGTCATTTGTAATAAGTCACTATTGTAATACTTTCTTCCACAGAAAGTAAAAACTTTGATGCTTTTTTTAATAAACTCCCTTAGCTGCTGTCTCTATTTTTCACAACAACATTGTCTGCAAGTGCAAAAAAAAAAGCAAATATAACAAACATGATATCACTGAACAGATATGCCAGTTGCTCAATGTTGCTTGATAATAAGCAAAATTTTACACTGTCAATTTGAATGCATATTCTCAAATTCCATCTGTTTGACTTAGCTCTTGGAAAAATCAGACTCAGTGAAGAACTTTTGCTCCCACACTCAAAGACAGAGCAAAGCTAATTAAACTACTCCCTGTGGTATAAAAGTATTTTGCTGCTGCTTTTTTTTTTGTTGTTGTTTTATTGTTTTTATCTATGAACTCCACTGACATACACTCAATGGACACTTTTGTGAAGCAGATTGGCAGCATTCTGGTAGGTCCAGAGACTTGTGCTATGTTGATAACAGAACTTTAACGTAACTGAAGATACAATGTTAATTTTTATGTTAGGTGTCTTTTTTGGTAAAAATGTTCTATTTATAGCTATGGTCTCCTTTTTAGTAAAGTGAGTCAAAAGCTTTGACCCTATTGATGCACGCTCAAATGTGCTGCAGAAGTGCTGAGTTTCATCTACATTGATCTGGGAAGCAGGTTCTAAGGAGTGTAATAGATGGGAGCAAAACAGGGACAGATCCTGCAAGAAGTCGATAAGGGTATTAACCTGAGCTATGAAAGAGGCCCATTATTGATCTTGATTTTCTGTATTTGCAATGAACTAGATACAAAACAATACTTTCAATCTGTCAGAGCTTGACTGGCATTGAAAGTTCAAAAGGTTACTTTTTYTTGGGCCAAGGTGGAACAAAAATTATAGAACCATGAAAATTACTGTGGAAGCAAATTGTTATCCTCAGGTCAGGTGTCCCTGATTAGGATTGCTTCCAGAGTACTTGTAATGGAGAATATTTACCCAGTCTTCCCACTGGTCTGMCAAATATTTTCTCATGAAATAAGCAAGTGGTTTGATTTGCATCCCTGCCCTGCACCAAAATTTTAATATCAGTTTCTAAGGTTAAAGTAAACAGAGTACCTCTAAAACAATGTGATCCACAGTGCATTGTCTACTGACACTGACATATTTTAAGAAAAAAAGAAGAAAAATTTTGATTGACAAAATTGCTGGTCACTCAATGACTCCAAATAGCCATTGCTAGAAAATAAAACAAAAATGCAAACAAACAAACAAAAAAATCCTCACAGTATTTGGATACATTAGCTACTAATATGAGATTTGAGAGGTAAAAAAATACATGGAAAGTAAATCAAAATAAGTTGAGCTGCCAAATGGCCTACTTTCAAATGAATGTAGGCTCATGCCATTCTGATTACTATCAGACGGTGGCTGTTCTACAGAACTCTACATGCCTCTGAGAAAACGGCATTATTACTGTCTGGATTTATAAATACAAAGATCTGCTCAGTCATTTCAAAACTAGGCACTGTGCTGCACCTGCAAAACCATTGCATATCTATACAAATACTCCCAGTAACTGCAAGATAACGACCTACTGATATCTCAGACATTTTCCCTAGGCTGATCACCCCCAAAGTGACTGGTCCTGTGCAGTTGATTAGTGCTCTTTGCACAGTTTACCTGTGTAACTGTAGTTACAAAGAACTCACGGATATCAGTATCTGAACTGCATCTACCAACTTGAGCTGCATGTTCTCTCTATTTCCAGTACTCAGAATATGAGATCTTAGTTTGGCTTTTGACACAAACTATTGATTCTGTGTGCCTTTGGAGTACTTTTCTAATGTTAAGCAAACTATGAAGGCTAGGCTGGTAATCATTATAGAAATGTATTGCTTTTCAAACACAACAAATACCCTCATGTTTTAGATGCTTGCTGTGTCCATCAATGCAAATTGAAAGCAACAAACACAATCTAAACCAGTGACAACAGATCTGACTGGAAGTATTTTTTGAAAGAAACTCTTTCAGTCTATTTTGGCCCTTTCAAACTTTAGGCAAATAATACATATTTTTCTTAGGCAGGCATACCATTTGTGAAAGGCAGAGAGCCTTCTGCACTGTATCTTTGTGCTTCATTCAGTGACTATATTCAGTAAACTATTTAAGAGGATTAAAAAAGACAAAATAGACATTTAAGGAACATATGGAGGTGCTTAAGAGTCCAGAGCTAGTACGTCAGCTTTCCTTGCAATGCTGGGAAATCTAGGCACATCTGAAGGGGCTTCACAACAATGAGTATGCTMAGTGTGCAGCCACCTAGAGCTAGGGAATAGACAACACAGATTGCAGGGATTCAGCTTTCCTTCGTTGTGGAGTTAAGGTGATATTGAAGTAGTTCTGTTTCATTGGGATCTAGAGTCTGGGAACAATTCTTGCRGGAGAATATTTTAAACTATTTTATGTGGGGACTGACTGAAAGACCTTGGCTCAGTATTTTCCTCAAATAAAGGGATTAAAGCACCATGTTTTGATGAAGAATGTCCTAGTATGTTGATGATAATAACTTAGAGGAAACCGGAAGGAAAAAAGAGACAAAAAGCTTTTTGCTTAGTGTCTTGGAATCTCAAAGTGAACCTCTATTCAAAACTCGCTGTAGACATCTGTTCAGTCCCTTAAATTATGCTTTACTGATATGACAAAAAAGTCTCAATCCTAATATTGTTGTACATCCTCAATAATATGGCTTGCCTCACAGCAGACCTGACACAGTTTCTTTGTTTCACATGCAAATGCAGCCAGCAAAGTTTGCTGGATGATGTAAATATACCCTAAGATTTGCATTAACAAATTTGATTACTCAAACCAGATACCTATGCTCTGAGCYGCTTGAAGTCCCCCATGAAGGCCTCAGCAGCACACTAAAAACTACAATCTCAAGTACAGATTCACAGGGAATGGAACCAGTAAAAATGGAATAGGAGAGAGAAAATAATACTTGCTCATTAACAAAAAATTCCTATCAAATGCAGGTAAAAATATTTTATTAGAAAAAACTATTTTCACGGTAGATCTTAGGATGCCTGTTGTCATTTTAAACTAATTCCAGTCCTAGTTTCTCTAACTTGCTGTAAAAAATGTTAAGCCTCTACTGTATTCAAAATTTTATAGCAAATAAAAATGAAAATCTGGTAGATTGGGTACATATAGATCTCAAATCCTCTGATATGAGTTAGATAACTTATCTATTAAACTCTCCATTGATGCATCTGTCATCTTTCCTTTATGTCTTCAAATTATCTTGCTAGGTAGCCAGGAGACAACAGCGACTACTTTGCCAAGTGGATTAGGAGAGGTCACTCTAGGAACACCATCTGAGCCTATTTTGCAGGGTTATATCATCTGGAAGAAGAATTCTCCTTGTTACCTATATACATAGTCTCTCCTGTTAGCTATTTAGACTTTTCAAGCAAATAAACAGACAGCACCTAAAGAAAAGAAATTCTGGCGGCTGGAAACAAGATAGGGTCTWTTAAGCATCCTGTTTTGCTTGGCAGAGGTCATTTTAAATCTTTAAGCAACTTTACACAATCATAAACTACAGTAATCTCAGGTTTAATGTATGCATTTAGAGCGGCAGTATTCTGGAGTCAATTTGAGAACAAAGAAGGTTTACCTTTCTTCAGTGTATATCATTGACACTGACAGCATCAGTYCTCGTCTCCTTTACAAGTGTAAATCTGTAACTGTGTTGAAATTAATGGCTCACACCAGCACATTGTTAACCTGCAGGGGAGAATCAAGCTCTGGATATCGATGGCAATAAAAGCTGCAAAGCTACGGAGAGCTGAATTACCACTTCAGACCCCTTCTGCCTTCTAGAATGCAAATCAAATGATTCATTGGTACCTGGTATGTCAGGTAAGGCATGCTGAGGGAAATGGACAGGAATAGCAAGCCCTGGTCAGCCTTGTAACTAGCAACTTCACCACATGTTAGTTCAAAACATTTAAGGGAATTCAGATGTTATAAACCCAAGTTTTACTAGAAATATAAAGGAGAAGGGCACTAAGAAGCATGTGTTTTCTTAATTATGCCATGAATTTGCTTTCTAATGGTATCCTGCCAGTAAGTGCCATGCAAAGCTGATGATATGTGATCCAAGATGATGCACAGATGCTCTTTTATAGAACAGTGGTGCATGCATAGCCTGTATTACACATACAACACATGCATTTGATTTTGTAAATGCTGTTCTGCCAGATGCAATCTCCTCC
>NW_020455610.1:4420503-4428392 GCF_003342845.1 Nothoprocta perdicaria
GAAGGAAGGAAGGAAGGAAGGAAGGAAGGAAGGAAGGAAGGAAGGAAGGAAGGAAGGAAGGAAGGAAGGAAGGAAGGAAGGAAGGAAGGAAGGAAAAACCTCAACAGTTCAGAGGCCAGTCTCAGGTTGTGGTCTCTGCTTTGTTCTAGTTTCAGTAACAATTTACTTCAGCTGGGCGAGGTGGAGAGTTGTTACCAGAAAATGAGAAGAAAACAATATATACATTAGGTATGCAGCATGTTAAGAATATTTTCTGTCATAACCTGAATACAATCATGTTGTGACGCTGCAACCATTGTTCATCTTCAGGGTCCTCCCAGGGGTTCAGTACCCTGAGAGACCTGCTCAGCTCTCATCCCAGCTCTCAACACATCTCTCTCTCTCTCTGAAACCTGAAGGACAATAAAAAAAAGTAGCCTGTCAGTGCCTTTTCATTACTAAAATATTTGAAACATAATGTTTGAAGGGGAAAGGAGAATATTTGAGTAGGAAAGTTCCTGAGCAATCACCTTTCTTCCTTTGCCACTGCCACTGAAGTACGTCCAAGATCATCATGGAACAGCCCAGAGTGCAGGATCTACAGTTCCTGGGAAGACACTTGGGGACTGCAGACCATCCCTCCATCCTGCACCGGGAATAGAGCAGTGCAAAGGCTTTTCCCTAATGCACAGGCTCAAGCTCTGGGTCACACTCCTCGTACTAAGCCATTGGGTCAAGTAAGAGAGTGAGGTGGGATTTTAGGCAAAATAAATGGAGTGGGATGTGTATGTGCATGTCTGTATTACAGTTATACAACAGAATCAAGAAATTGAATTAAATTATTAAAACAAAATGTGAGATGGGGGAAACAGTAGCATCACTCAGACTGCCAAGAAAGTCAGCATGTTTGCATGAAGCTAGAAAGGTTTCCAGCATCCAAACAACCCCGCTATCTCAAACTGGAAATTGATGTRTCTCCCTGGCTTCATCACAGATCATGCTGGATGTAAAAATCAGCCCAAGTGATATAGTCTTCTGAATGGCAGTAACAGGCAAAGATGTTATCTATGAAACAGCAGKTTTTTTTAAGTTATCAACATTTTCATAGTTGGAATTGCTACTGCTAGTATTGAATCAAGCAGTTGATCAAATGCTTCATTGAGAGCTGTGTTTT
This sequence comes from Nothoprocta perdicaria, assembly GCF_003342845.1. Classification (NCBI taxonomy): domain Eukaryota; kingdom Metazoa; phylum Chordata; class Aves; order Tinamiformes; family Tinamidae; genus Nothoprocta; species Nothoprocta perdicaria. The sequence goes on from NW_020455610.1 coordinate 4,421,657, forward strand.
CTTTCAAAGTTACAAGTATATTCATCAAATGAAACTGACCACAGGGTGCAGGAGGTAGCTGGTTTCTCTATAACATGAACTGTGAAAAAAACATACACAGTGCATTGCAACTACCCTGCCAAAGCCTTCTTAAATATAGTAACGTTGTGCTTGAAAACAAGTAGCTAGTAGCTAGGTAATCTTGTGTGTATATGTATGTATCTACACCTACTTGTGCAGATACAGCCAGAGGTTGTCCGGTTTGTTAATAGCAGTAGCCTTCAGTTCTTGAGCAATAACTGCTATTCTAACATCTTCCTATGACACTGAAATGTCAGTTTTCACATGCAAAATATTCTGAGGGTATTGTTTAAGTGTTGGTCCAGAAAGAAACAAACAAGAGGAGTAAACTGAGGTATAAAAGGACAGTGATGCACCTGCAAACCCTCATAGGCACATAGTAGAACTGAAAAAAAAAAAAAAAAAAAAAAGTCTTCTTGGATTGCTAGTGTAACCTTCTGCTTATCAGACATGCAGTCTCCTTTGCCAGCATGTATCTCACAATTCCCCCACAACTACAGCATGGTTTAAACTCCTCCTTCAAATAGGTCAGGAGAAGGACCGACGTGGGTTGTGCCAAGACCTGAAATGGGAGATTGGTGTAAATGGCAGATAGCCAGCCATGAGGAGACATCTGGGATAAGACAAGGCGCTAAGGTGTGTTGTACATAGTTATGAAACTATTCTACCTTTGTTTTCTGTGTAACGTTATATTTTTAAGAACTGTGCCTGCCTGAGGAGACAGTAGTTGTTTTGTTCTCAGAATTGCTGTAGCCTCAGGGTGTCAAACTCATTTAGTGCAGAGGGTTGAATTCCATGTTAAATTATGGTTCATGGGTCATAGTATAAATATACGGATTGCATACTTTCTAGCACAACAGTATCCCTGTGATGTCAGTGGAAGTTCACACAGAGATCAGCATTGCTCAGTTGAAATGTTTGCTACCTTTTAAGATCATAGCTACCCAAACTCTATATTTCTTTATTTCTACCAACTCCTAATTCCAGTTCCTTGAGAGATGCACTTCTGTCTCTTTCTTATTCCATGCTAAAAAGTCAGTGCTGAGACTGAAATGTGTCTGAGGAGATTCATGAGTCTGTTGGTATTTCAGGCTGCCAGAGGACTTTTTTGTGTCTTTTATCAGTTACATAGAGTCATAATTRGAAGCCTTTCTTTGTAATCTGAAGTCTAAAATATGGAAGCAGTATTTTCTGTCCTGTGGATCTAGATATGGGCTGCACACTGTGTTTTCACCTCCCTAGCATAGCATTAACAGAAACAAACTTACTGTTTTACCTTAGTAACTGGATGTTTTTCTTCATCTAGTATTGGATGTACTTGAAACACACGTATACATGACAGAGAAACACTTCCATGAACACTGAAGTCTGCTTCTTTCTGGATTRGTGCCTTATGATTGTCTCACTATATTATACAAGAAAGTTCTATCTTTGGAGCTTTTCCTCTCTGACTGAAAGTTTCCTAAAGTGTCTCTCCCATGTGGATTCTTTGATGTCTAATAATACAAATGATCATATTCAGTCTTAGTCTCTATCTCTCTGTTTGCATATTTCCATAATACAATGTAATTATTTTGAGGCATTTCTCTGCATTTCATTGAACTTAATTGTGTAGATAACAGAGGACAGATAGTTTTTTAGGGAGAGAAATAGCAATGAGAATAGGAAGGAAGGACTCAGAAATGAGCATGTAACTCTGTGACATGATTAGCTAATCTTTATGCTGCATTTAAGGCACTCTAAATGATATTAATATTTGGTGGCTGTCCCCTAACACAGAGCATAAGCTGCCTTACACATAAGCAGTTGAATTTCCACACAGGGATGTGTGCCTGCATAAATCTCTGCATATTTATGTCCTTAAATCTCAGCTTCAGCCCTCTTGTCTTGTCAGCTCATCCCATTCCCTCCTCCTTTTTCTCATATGGGATACGGATGTTTGTAAGAAGATGTTGAAATTGGACCATTGATTTTTCTATTCTCCCTYACAAATGAGCAGGAGATTGCTTTTAAAAGTATTAAATGAACACAGGTGGGACTGTAAACTTAAGTGCCTCCACATGGAACATCTGCTGCATGCTCTCTAGTTCCTGTTATCTTTATAGCAGAATTTGATCTTTTAACCCCTTCCCCACTKGCCCCCTCCATGCCTTTGCAGAGAAGATGTGCAGTGGCCTTTCTTTGATGTGCCAGTAAAGCCACAAAGGACCCCTGTGATGTGACCAGAGCGGCGGTGAGCTCTGCAGCTCCCGCAGGTGGGTGGGGGGAGGACGGCAAGTGTTGCCCAGGTGCTCCCACTCACCACAGATAAGAGGATTCCAGGCGCACCGCAAGACATGGAATATGCCTGTTTTCCCTCCTTTTCCCCTCCTTGCTGTGCTTCATCCCCACCCAGGAAACTTCTAGCTGCAAGGGATATCTACTTATGTGAATATTCCAAGCTAACTACCATGATCTTTGCTATTTTAATTTAAATAAATAATTTATTATCTCTGGATCTAAAATAAGGTGACTTTTCCTTTCAGCTCCCATATCCTTCCTCTTCTTTCTCCTGCTTCTTCCAAGCTTGCTTTCTTTCAAGTTTAGGTGCAAAATATAAAATTGGCTTTGTTAACGTATAGTTAACCTCTATAACCTCTTCTCAACTGCCCCACCACTCCCCGACATTCGTGCAAGAGCCATGTGACATTTTGTGTCGAAGGCCTCATGGTGGATCCGCAGTGGGTCTGAGTGCTGGAGCCATCAGCTGACTGCCAGGTGAAGCATTCACACATTCTTTGTTACATGCTCAGTCCAAAAAGAAAAATAAATTGTCTGATTTAAATGTAGAGTTAGATTGTAGACTCAAAGTGAGTTTTAATAACAGTTGCTGAGTGGGTGTAAATGCTAAAACTGTCCATGCCTTATGCATGAGTTTGTTAAGAGGTAGAGTGGTGGAGAGGATGTGACACAAAGAGCCACACCAGTGGAAATCTTATAGACCCATCTTAAAGACCATACTGTGTGGGAGGGGACCCAACAAGACCACCTTGTGTAGACAAGGCCTAGCATCCAGCTGTGAGGCCACTCATAAATGGACATAATTCTCAGCAGTCTCATTCCAGTACCACATGTGCGCTCAGTGTGTGTAGCTGTCCTGACCAGCAGCCTTACTGCTGGTTGCATTTACTTCAAACATAAGCAAGTGATCAAGCAAGAGAACCATCAGTGCCAAGCTAGGAATCCCAAAACAAGAAAGAATTCAGTTGTCTTCAAAAACCCATGCCAGGACCTCCCATCCTGTTTTCCCTTTGTCAGGAATTAGAACCTTCGCTTCTCCCTTTCCAGTACCTCCAATAACGCCTGTCTTATTGCAGAATAACAAAAGTTATCTCTTAGGAATGGGTTGGCTTTCTGAATAGCAATTGGGAAGGAAAGAAGTATATGCAGATCTTAAAATGTGTCTCTGAACCTCTATGTTTTTCTGTATGTGATTTGAACAGGAGGAGTGGAAATTCTTCCAAAAAGTGGTAGCAGGTGTTTAAAGGTGTTTAAATTGTAGTTTGGGATGTCCAACAACATTTAGTAGTTTTTCCCTCTGTATCATAGAATCACAGAATGTATTCTCTTTGCTTTGGAGTCTTTCCACTTCCTTTCTGGTCTTCTCTCTTTTGTGCCATTTCCCTTCTTTCCTTCGTTCTTTAGCTTAAACACCATCTAGTAAAAACCCACCCCAATAGTTTAAGAAAGCCATTCCTTCCTTTTAGATTAAAAAAAAAAAACCCTAACAACCAAATATTCTTCAATGAAGACAATTTATGCAAACCATCATTCTGCCCAGTATGTATTCTGGCTCTTCTCTCCAGCCCATTGTCCAACTTGTTTACTTAGATTACAACTCTCTTTCGGATAATAAATCTCTGACTTTGCCTGTATTTAACAGCAAGGGCATATGGCTGCACCCTTTGAGTYCCTGCAATGTCCCTTGCAGAGGGGCACTGCAAGGAGAGCACTCCTTGGCTTTCATCTGGAGCATGCATGCTCAGGCAGAAGTCTCATAGGGAGTGAGGATGCAGCTGGTGCCGGCATCCAGAGCTGGGGACTTGGAAGCTCCAGGGTCCTGCAGACTGGATGTCTCCTGCTCTTGCTCCATGTGCAGTGCCTAGAACAATGGCATTTTTCTTAATTGTTCTTGTTTGGCCTCCTGGAAATCTCGTAATGTAAATAAATAATTCTGTAAGAACATATGCCTGGCTATTAGTTGCTGCATATGCACTACTCAAGCACTTTAGATTTTTTAACGTCTTTGTGTATTAGATTTAGTATTAGGGAAAAAAATACTTAAGTGAGAGCTGCATTTGAAAACAATTGCTGCTTCTAGAGTAATAAGAGGGGAAATATTTCTGGAAGGATTTTTTTTGGATACCAAGAACTGGCTCTGGATACTGTAAGTGACATCATTCCCAGAGAGAGTAAATACAGCCTGTTTTTTAGTGATATCTATTAATGAAATAAGTCTTAGTGGATAGGAAAGCAGTATTATAAACCCTAAAAGAGGTGGCGAAGCCTCCTGTTCTTTGTTTAAATGCCTTAGGTCACAAAAGGCTTTGTATGTATAGGGAGACATAATTTCTGTTATCATCCTGTCCTGAATCTGGGCCTTTTAGCTGTAGCAAACAAATCTAAGCCAAACCATACTTTTTGGATTACTTTAAACCTCATCATAGCGCTTTTCTCAAAGCACTTTTTATTTTGAATAGGAATAGCTCCTTGCAAGGACTCTGATATGTGCTGAAGCTAAATAAGTTTCAAGGAAATGCAGCTGGAAGTGCTGTAATCTAAGCGCTTCCCAGGCATAGCCGCACAGCAATCTATTCTGCAGGGCTGTCCTGCCCCCAGCTAAAGTGCACCCGGGCTCCCAGGGCTCTCTTAACCCTTGCCCTGCTCTGCTGCTCTCTGGGCAATCCGCATGAAAAGTTTCCATGCCTTTTCCTTTCAGTGCCCTCTCGGCATAACAGGTAGTTTTAAGCTGGTCACCTGCTTGGGAGATGACTTTTTTTCATTTTTCCTTCTTTCTTTTGCAAATCTTGAGAGTGGAATTACAATCCCCAGGATACCACTTAAGACTGTTTCTGTTATGGGGCATTTATTTGATTCCCCTTGGACATGACAGCTCCTACATTTTATAACACTTCTCATTCCCACGTGTTCTGCACATGGGACACTCCTTGTGAGCAGGCAGCTTAGACCCACATGTGTCAAGCCAAGCTGTAACTGTAATTTTAAAGAAGTATTTCAGGTGTTTGCTGAAGGATCAGAAACTGTTATCTACACAATAAATGAGAAGTATGGAACAAAGTTAACTAGTGTGGAACTGGGACAGAGGAAAATTTTGTTAAATCTGCAGACTAATTCAACCTTTCCTTGACATAGAAGTTTCTTTGTTTTGTTTTTTATAATGAAGGAGCCAAGGGCCACGATCTGGGTTGGCTGATCTGGACCTATCCAGGCCCAGTAGCTAATACATCTACTTTATATACCCCAATTATTCACTTTCTCTTTTTAACCACTTTAAAATCATTTATAACCTACACAGCCATCAAGATCACTGCTTTCCATTGAATGTTTCAGGGCTGAGCTAATGGCAGTTCTACACAGAGGATCAGAGTTTCTCCTTGGTGACTTCAATTGAAGGCTTCAAGTTTGCAGGCAAGTTTAGTTGCCATGGTTCAGGCACTTACCACCTCCCACATCTGTTCCAGCCATCTTTAAGGACTTCTTGTTCCTGGAGCAACAATTGCTTACAATTGGAGCAAAAACAGAAAAAAACAGAAGCTGATCAGGCTATTTCTCTTATGCTTACTTTCAAAGTATCTGGGTGCTAACGCACTTTTCTGCACAGTGGTATAACTACATAAAAGATGGTAGATGGGAGGACAAAGTTGACTTCAAAATCTAGAACATATTTTCATTTATGCATCTCTATCTATCTATCCTTATATATGTAGCATGATATTCACCCTGCCTGACATAAAATACATATACATGAAAAAGAGCTGTTACAGCTTCAACACCTTCATGTTTGTATTTCTACATGACTAATACAGTACTTTTAAAGTGTGCATTGCATTCTAGAACAAAGTTATCAGTCCTGATAATCTTTTGCTAGCATTTTTCACAAGTTTAAATAGAAGTGTGTGGAGTTTAAAATAGATATGTGCGTAATTAGTATCTTAGTTATAATAAAGTAAATAAGAATCAGGTTAAAAACAATAAGAGGAAAAATTAAATTCATTGTTGATACCCATCAAGATTTCTTAGGTGGAAAATGATTTTTTTTTACAACATGAATGGGTTTCTTGCACTCCTGTGGTCATACACAGGTACTGTTGAAAAAAAAAATGGATTGTAGCCTGGAAATGATCCTACAGGTCTGCTACCGTCAGGCAGAAGATCCTGCCTTCCTTTCAGCAGGACAGCATATGTTGTCACCAGTGACCATGCAAACCTGGTCAAGTCTCTTGAGAAGTATGCTGTGGGGACGTGGTGGGAACACATGGCCTGGAGCAGAGGTGAGCGTGGTCCTCCTGGCAGCACCCTCCAGCTAAATCTGTGTTAACCCAGTTGTGAAGCTCCACCTTACTGCTCCATATAGCCTTGGGCAAGTTGCAACCTCTGTCTGCTTTGGTTTCACCTC
>NW_020455610.1:4428642-4481472 GCF_003342845.1 Nothoprocta perdicaria
TTCTTTTTCTTTTTCTTTTTCTTTTTCTTTTTCTTTTTCTTTTTCTTTTTCTTTTTCTTTTTCTTTTTCTTTTTCTTTTTCTTTTTCTTTTTCTTCTTTTAGAAGAAATTCACCTCCTGTTCACAAAGATTACTACTATACCCGCAGCTCCCATGCCTAAATGTTGTTGTGTGGTAAAGCAGCAAAGCAGTGTCCTCTCTTTGAGAAACCGACCTTGAAAATGCATTTTGCGGGCCRGATGCTCTCAGAGGAAAAAGCGCTGCGGCTTTAAGGCCATCGTTCCAGATCCACATCACACCCACATATTTGTCCTCTCTTTACACAGCGAGTGCCAAGCAGTGACATCTACTATAGTCTCCAGGACATGCCGGTCTCTGCGGCGGAGGAAGAAAGGCCGCGAGGGGGAGGGGGCCGGCCGGGAGAGCAAGCACAAATCCTGTTATGTTCCAGAAGGATGAGTCACTTCCTCACAGCAATCCCGCGCCATGCTTATTTATTGCCCTTGGGCTGATAGGGAGCCGCGGCGGGCTTCTCGGCGCGCTCCCAGGACGCGGCCTCCCTCCCGGCCGCCCATTAATCACATGGGACGGTTGCGGAGCGTACACGGAGTGGGAGTCCTGCCCGCCAGCGGCCTTTAGCTGTCTCCAGCTCAATGAAATTACCTTGTGTGAAGACTTGTTTTATGAGAGATTGGTTTATTTGTAACTAAACTACTTCCTCCGTTATTTGATAAGCTCAAATATTTGCTACTGATAGTTGGAGAGTGTCACATTTATTATCCCGTTGCAGGAATTGCTTAACTCCGTTCCTTAACCCCTTCGCAGACAACAGAGAAGAAAACTGGAAAAGCTTTTTTATTCCTGCTCTTCACACTACGAAAAGAATTGTTTTTTTAATCCTGTCAAGGATGTGGTTTGACTAGTTTAATTCATTCTAAGAGTCACAGTGATTATTTTTATACACTTAACGTGACATTCAGCAAGGCTAAGCCCCGTTGTTGCTTAGAAATCCAGCATAAACAGAAAAGTGAGTTGTATATTTTTTCCTACCTATCTTCTAGGACTCAAGTGAATGGCTGTATATGAACATAATGCACCAAGGTCTCGAGGATGGAGCACACATATAGACTTTGACAAGCCTACATCCTATTCACTGTCTTCATAGTGGCAGCTATGGCACTTGTGGCTCACTTGTACCTCAGTTCATGTGTTATTAAGTCTGTCTGAAAACAGATTTCTTTACGCGTTCGATGTGAGCTCACATCACGAAAGAGCTCACGGAAAAAAAAATGAAAAACCAAACAAATCTGCAGAGTTAGAGCTAAGTGACATTTTATAATAATCTTCTAAACACTAGCAACTTTTTCCTAGACTTTTTTTTTTTTTATGTGGAGGACAAAATATTATTATTAATTATTTGTTTTTGAGGAGCAAACAAATCATGGCCCAAATGCACAAAGGTCTTATTTTAGGAAAGGATACAGGTGCCTAACTGTGCAATCCTTAGGAACCCCATCTAACTACTCTGGTCTCGTAGTATTTAGTACAGAGCTTTTTCAGGAACTTGATGTTCCAGGGTTGTACTTGTCATAAGCAGAGCTGTCTTGCCTAAATGGAACATTTCAACTTCTTACTTGCTAGCACTGGTGATTTCTAAATCCTTATCCCTAAGATGKCAGAGAAATAAACAACTGCTCTTTGTCTAGTAAGCAGGTATGGAAGCTCTGGTCCAAAAGGTGTGAGGTGGAAGGAGTCCCTGGTTCTGTTTCATGTTTTCATAGTAGACCAGCTGCAAGCCCTTTAGAAACCTGTGTGCAGAAAGACCATCTGCAAGAGCAAGCCTGTGCCTGCTGCAGTGGGATTAGGGTCACCTCCTTCCTGGGGAAATGGTTGTTCCAGGATTCACTGTGCATTTTTTTGCATTTTTATGCTGGAGCTTGGACCAGGTGATCTCCAGAGGTCCCTTCTGACCCCATTTATCCTGTGATTCTCTTTATCCAGAGATCTATGAAGGCTTTTTGTGCTGCAGTCGACAAACTTCAGGGAAGGTCTTTGGACTGGGGAAATAGCATTGTGCCAAAACTTACAATCAATGTATGAACAGCTTGCTGTATTTCTGCTYGTCAAAGGCTGCACTGAGCCAATCCTGCTGCTTACAGTACAGTTTACTAAATCCTCTCTGAAGTTAATGGAACTTACCCCTCCCCCGCAAAGAGGAAAAGACTGATCTGCAGAGACCAGAAACTGTCTGGTAAGAAATCTCCCTCATGTGGAAAGATATGAGTCTGGTGTAGGAAAATACAGCTAACATAGACTTGGATAAAACCAGTTTCTCATCACAGGTATTATTTACATCATTAGGATTTGGTCCTATCCCAATTTCATTTTCTGATTTTTTTCTTTAGTGCCACCATGAGGCAATCTACACAGATTTCTAGACATGAATATTCAAGTCAAGCTTTTGATCTTACCAAAACCTGAGAGTCTTTCAAATTTCAGGGAAATAATATTTCTTTCTTTCTGAATTAAAAATTGTTGTGGGAAATACTTTTCCATGCATGTGGGAAGGAAGTGATGCTCTGTTCTCTCTTGCACAGATGTGCACATAAGCTCAGTCATCCAGATGCTTGCAAACGGATCCAGCAAGCTCATTACACATTCATTAGATGTTTGGTTAAATGGAAAAATCAAACTTATCTGAAAGCCTAAGGACAGTAGGACAGAAGGCCAAGGACAGAAAGCCTAAGGACACTGATTGAAGCCTGTGGCCTACCAGAGCCTTATTACAAAAGACAAGACCTAAATCAGATTGCTGAGCATATTTCTAATCAAGAAACTAACTATTTCTAATCAAGTCCAAACAGGCTGGTTCAGTTGGGGCCTGCTCTGGAAGACAGGGAGAGCTAACTGAGTCTGGGGAGCATGAAGGTTCATTAAATGTGTGTTTGCTTTGGGCTTTGACGTGATGCTGCCGTTGTTCCAGATGGGTCTGTGGATTTCTTTGGCGATTTGGAGCAAAGCTTCTGCTGTGATTTTCGTACCACAACAGGAGTACACAAAGGCAGCATTCTCCTTTGACAAGTGAATTGTAAAAAACACATTGTAAAATTACAATAGATGATTGGATTTTTACAAGAGCATGTTGTTTAGCTAACTGCAACGATGAAAATAGATAGGTATTTTGGATTTTACCATGTGTTCACTGAGACCACAATTAAGCTCACAATTGGTGAAATTCTTTTTGATACAGAATTGAAGGCACAAGTATATAATTAGGTAATAGTGTAAAGACCTTAGGATCCTTTCAGTAATTAAAAATTACAGTGGCTTCCACTGTACAGAGTGTAGAGTGTGCTTTGCTATTCAATCAGAAAAGAGTTACATCTTTCTTAAAAACATCTTTATTCTTCAGAAAGAACCTGTTTTCTTCACACGTTTAATTCAGAGGAGCAACATGGGAGTGAGTCTACAAACTAGGATTCTAGAGAGAATTAGTTTCTTTACTAGTTATTCTCTCGAACAAAGTTCTTTTGTCTTTGATTGCAGCAACAAACACCACTAAATTTCTGATTTTGTATAAGCAAGTCATATTTTTTGCTAGTAGAAAATAATACTTTTCCAAATTCCTGATACATTAGAAAGTTATTGAACGAGAACTGACCTAAACCTGTGGGTTTTCTCTTACAGCTGAACAAAAATAGTCCAAATATTAACACATATACATATATATTAAATATATATTTACATGGAGTGGACTATACACATATTGCTGATTACATTCTGCTCAAAAAAAAAAGATAAAAAAGAGTATGGCTAAGTCCAAGTTAGGTACTAGGCCTGGCCCTAACTGTGTGCTGTGTTCATTGCTCCCTATATCTTTAAATTTTTTACCTGATTGTTTTCCCCCTAGCAGAAAGTTATTCTTCTGTATCCTTCTCTAATAATTTTAAGCTTCTAATTTCTGTTCTAGTTTAGATATAATTTATCTATTTTTTGCCATCTTATCACATATTTTTAAAACATTTCCCATTTATTTGCTTGCATATTTCTAAATGATATTGTCTGTATCTGTATAATTCTAACCTTCAATTTGGTAATCTAAAAGAGCAAGTTCCTCTAAATATGTTCACTTCTTGGGGAGAAATGAATTTGACTGACCTTTATTCAGCTGAAGTTTTCTCTTACAGGCATAAACATTTGATTACTTCTTTCTTCTTTTCACTGACTGCCCTAATTTGCAAGAGAAAATATGATAGGTAGTGGTGCAGAGCCTACAGTGCAAATAGCCTGACTTAATTGCTTGCAGCCTGACTTCTTAGTTGTTTCTTCTCAGCATCTGTGGAGAAATACAGATTTGCTTTCCTGCAGCAGACAACTGGTCAAACTTAAATATTTTGCTACCCCAGATTCAAGTGCCTTCAAGCCCTATTGTTACCCAAGTGCAGCTTTTAATTGTGAATGAAAACTGTATTTTGTGCTGTCCTCAGTTTCTAGCACTTGGCGCTTGCTCCTATCACAAGTCCTCTATTTTAATGCAAGAGAGCATTGAGAGTTTATTCTTTGGAGTTTTGTTATATATTCTGCTTCCTCCTACATTTGTGGAGTAACTCTATTGAAACTTGGTTCTGCCTATATTTGAAGCTCTTTCCCTGTTTTTAGGATCAAATAGCATATGGCCTGTTCTCACATTTTCAAAATTCGATTCTGCTGTGCTTTTATGTTGTCAAAAGAGCTATGTTTGTCACAAAAGCTCACAGGAGATTATGTTGTTAACAACTGTTAGTCTAGCTACCATCTGAGATTATTTGGGAAAAGAAGAGAGTTGGAAGTTTTTACAGCGCCATGTGTTCTGTTGACATTTATTTCTGCTAAATATCTCTTAAACAGTGTTGAGAGAAATTTTCAGCAATCTGATACTGTAAGTGTCCTGCCAAAAAAAGAGTCACAATCTACAAGTCTTAAGTGGCACCAAGGGCACTGGCAGCCCAAGATAAATATCATAAACCAAATGGAAATAAAAAGCATGATGGGCTCACGATGTCTGCCAGGAATAATAGGGGGAGAAAGTGTGATAAAGAAAGGGGGAAAAAGAAGGTATGATTAGATTTGACAGCTGAAACAGGTAATGCCAGTTTCTAAAAGCAGTTTCCTAAACCACACATCTTGGAAGACTCTTAGGCTAGATACAAATGCCTGAAAAAGGTAGCAAAATAAAAGCAAAATGAGAACCAAATTTTATGTAAGGATGGAAGAGCTGGGTATTCTAATGTCAATAATTAATATATATGCATTCAAGGACAATATTTTGTCCATGGCTCGCTCCTTCCTTCCATTTCCTTCCATTTCCTTCCATTTCCTTCCATTTCCTTCCTTCCTTCCTTTCTCTCTGCTTCCCCTCTCCTTCTCCTTCCCCTTCCTTCTCCTTCTCCTTCTCCTTCTCCTTCTCCTTCTCCTTCTCCTTCTCCTTCTCCTTCTCCCTCTCCCTCTCCCTCTCCCTCTCCTTCTCCCTCTCCTTCTCCTTGTATATAATTACGTAAAGTCCTGGAGTACTTAAATGCTGGTACCAATATTTATTATATATGTTATGAGTTATTAGAATATGCTTTTTGATCCACTTTCCATAGTGGAACTTCTTCTTTTCCCTTTTAGCACTTTGTAGGAAGACTTATTTTTATTGCTTAATGTAGGATTTGTTCTAGTCAACATCTTTGTACAGTGACTGTGCAGTAATGAAATTAATTCTACTTTCATTATTTTAAAATTATATATGAATATGGACCTCGCTGATCAGTAGCTTCATGCTGGAAATCACACATTGATTAATCTGCCAGTAATTTTAGGGGAAAAAAGTCACCAGTCTGGCTAGGGCTAGCTTCTTCTTCCATTGGAGTCAATGGGAATTTTGCCATTGACTTAAGTGGGAGTAGGATCAGGCCCTTACTGCTGTGTATTTACTTTATTTAGGCCAAAAGACACACAGACACAGAGAGCAGACTGTTCAATGGCTGCAGTTTTCTTCAGTAAACTCCCTTCTTGCTGGCAGTATGGCACCTCTAATGGAGCAAAACATTACAGCTTCAGGGATTGCTTTTGGCAGTATGCATATTATAGCATGATTCAAAACAGTTACAGTTATGTTTTCAAAGATGTAATGAAATTTTAGCTGTTAGGCTGAGAAGCCAATTGGAAATGTCAGACTGAAAGCTTGCATGAGTCTTCTTGGGAAGTGGGTATTTCTTGGTGTATTATTTTATTTTATTTTATTTTATTTTATTTTATTTTATTATTTTATTTTATTTTATTTTATTTTATTTTATTTTATTTTATTTTATTTTATTTTATTTTATTTTATTTTATTTTTATAAATTAAAGCTGTCAGGTTAACATAGGGGACAGTGCACCTTGAGATCGGGATTCAGTTCCAGGGCTGAGGCCTGTACATCCTGTGTGACCTTGAGCCAAGGTCATTTTATTTTATATATTTATTTTTACATTGCTGTTCTCTGTTTGCAAAATGTGGATAACAGTTCTTCCTTTCTTCTTTCCTCAGTCTTGTCTGCTTAGCCTGTAAGCCCTTCAAGGAACAGACTGTCTCTTACTAAATATGCCTCTCCTCAGAGAACAGGGTCTCAGCTTTATGACCAGAATGCTTACAATAATAAAATAAAGCATATAATGCCACTGTCAGGGAAATGTCTCCTTTTACTTGCATATATTGGAATTTCATATAGTTCAGTTTATATTTAAACTGATGCTTTTTTTTTTTGATGAAGAAGAAGAAGCTGTGTCCCAGTCCCTTAGAGTCTTAAGGTCTTTGTGAATTGGCTTTCATGGCTCATGCTTTGTGCTCTTGGCTTTCCAGTACTTGTGCAGGGTTGCGATCTGGCCATGGCAAAAACCTTGGTTACACTAACATGGCAATCCAGGATGCACTACTCTTCCTGTATTTGCATAATTTGACTACATTTGAGCATTTGACCAGAAGCTGGTAACTGGCAAGTTTATAATCCTTGTTGACAACTCTAAATCCAATCCCTGATGTATCGTCACACTTAACTTCATGTAAGCACATGAATCACCCTAGTAAAGTCAGAGACCTATTCATGCATAGAGTTTAGCCTGTAGCTTTATTCACAATTGTGCCTAGTTTTAAACAAGATACACATTTGCTTATGAAAAGAACTGCAGCCAAAAGAAGCACTATTGTGACAGTGTATTAGATTTGCTCTGAAAATGCTTGCTGGATAGCTTTTTAGGAAGGACATGATGCCTTTTTTTTTTTTTTTTTTCTTTCCTGGATCCTGACAAGCAATGTGCTGCATGATTTTGTCATGCTAAAAACGATGTGCTTCAGGGCATGTTCTATAAGGAACAGCTCTGTGTGCCAAAGGGAGGAGTTAATTATACTTAGTTCTTTTCCTGAATGAGAGTGTCTTCATATCGTAGGCAATTTAATTTCACTTTAGCTTTTGGGGAACTAATATTGTTTTTTGGATACGGCCCTAAATTATTTATTCAAAAATACATATAGGGAAAAGAGTTGGCTAGAGATTTTCACTGCATCTCCCAGAAGAAACATCCTTTCCAAGAAAGCTGGAGGAACAAATAGTGTCACTGAAATAAAAATCTCATTCCTCCCAGGGCCTTTTTGGACCGTTGATCTCATACTCAGATGTGCTTTAGTTCATAAAAGAATCTAACAGTCTTTTCTGTTGCTCCCTCCATATCTTAAAGTGCCACATTTTCTGGTGAATCTGGAAGTAGCCGCTGTTTATTCCCAAGTCCCCAAACTGGTAAATACAGAGAATGGAAATTCATTTTAGGCGTCTATCTGCCAATGAACCAGGCATCACAACCCCTATGTCAGATGACATCTGGGAATAATGGAGAAGATTCACAGAGGTTCCAATTCAACCCAAATGGTTGGTACCAGAGAGAAGCAGCACAGTGTCCACAGCCTGGAACACAATGATTTCATTGATGTCTTTGAGTACAGTTTCTCCCACAGATTACTGACTTGATCTGGTGCAGAAGACAATTTGCTTAATGTGTTTTGTAGGAAGAACAGAATCAGCTTTTCACAAGTGAGGAAAAAAAAATCCCATCTTCAATGGAGTTCCCTCTCTTTGCATGCATGCCAAGTGGGGACAGGTTGAACATCATTGACCTACATGTCAGAGGTACTGTTAAGTAGAAGGGAACTTGTGCTCAGAGGTATTTTGACTTACTGTAAATCAGTTCAGACAGCTGGGAACTGCTTTGTCAATGAGAAGAATACTGGTTTTTGTGATGTTGCTGTGTGTCAAGGCAATGGATATAGATAGGTCCAGAAGATCTCAATACCAGATGCCTTACAAACAGTCCTAGAGCCCTGCAGAACCATGCAGAAGTTGCACCTTTTGGCTGAGAAATCTATAGTTCTTCAGTCTTAATAATGTACCATTGAATGCTGTATTTCTTTCTTATTAGGAAGGCTAGCTACTGTAGGGATCCAGAGCATGCAGGCTCAAAATGTATATTTGGACAAGGAGATTTTCTTTTGTATAGATCATAAAATAATTGTGTTTACTGGTTCATTTTTTATATAGGAATATTTTATACTTCTGTGTTGTTTAGCATGTGCATCTCCTAACATTAAATTGTTCCTTAGAGCAACAAAACCTTTTTCTTACCTTGTGTATCATATAACAAAGCCTTAGGACCTTATTGTACTTTTTCTGAAGATAAAATCCTTATGGCTTTTCTAACAAAACAAGGTTAATGACCTYTAGGCCCAGTAAGATGAGTCTTTTAAGTTGCCATCCCTCTCTGAAAATAAGATTTTTTTAAAATTTAGTTTTGATAAGTAAAGTCTTCTAAATTCTCATAGATTCTCTTGCAAAATATATGCCAGAAATATTTTTCTCTAAGTAAATGCTAGCASCTGAGCTCCTAAAAAAAATGGAAAGACAAAAAAAAAAAAAGTTTTCCATGCTGAGTTCTGCTAGATGACTATTGGATCCCCAGCACAGAAATTCACCAGTCTAATTTGACATTTAGTTTGTAATCATTACCAATACTTGGCAGAAGTCCCGTGGTCAGCCTTGCTCTATTCTACTCCATCTCACTGACAGGGCAGTTATTGTGCATTGCTGATGTTTTCTCCACTTAAAAATTTTATATGTAATCTAGCTGCCACTCCTTTTTTTTTCTGTGTGACTGGTTGAGAATGGAAAACATATTTCTGTAAGAGTACTTTATGCTAAACTCACTTTCCCCTTCCTTATTTTAATCTTCAGTATTTATGGATATGTCTATATTCCCAAATAATTCCCTTTACAGTGTTTGCACCTTTCATACATTTGTATACATATGTCTCCATATTTAAGAGTCCTGGCCCTACAGGCAGGATTTTCTGGTTTTGCTACAGAAATTCAGTGAAGCAAAACCTGGCAGCTTTGCACAGATCTGTACACGTAGAATACTGTAGGTCTTCTGTAGTGTAACTGGAGGTTATACCTTGTACAATATCATAACTTTCACAGTAACATTCATTGCTTTTGGCATATTCATGTTCAATATGCTTCAGAAACTATTTATCTAACCTACCAAGGAATACTTTGTGTGACAAACTACATTTTAGACTGTTTTTCTTCTTATAAACACGTCAAATATGCTACTTGTTTCTTTTTAAAATACTGGTCCCCTATAAAATCATAAAATAAATTATAGTTATCAGTTTTCCTGAGTTGTTTTTATTCTCTTTAGAGATAAAATTAAAAGTAGAAGGAGAAAAAGCCTTCTTTTATTCCAGTAAAATATTCCCCCCCAAATTGTATTTAAACACTCAGTTGGAAGAAAAAAAAAAACTACTTGTACTTCTGGAATGGAGCTCACAGTAAATGTTAGAAAGCTGTAGAAGTCTATAGTCCATCCTTCTTAGCATATGTGGATTTAAATGTGAGCAAGTCTAATATTTATTTCCATTTTTTAATAAGATATATTGGGTTTCTGCTATCTCTGGACAAGTGTTAAAACATTAGTTTCAGCTGTGACAGGGTAATATGTACCTACCTAACCTTTTTATAGGAACTAATGGAAAAATGTTGAAAAACAACTCTGAAACTTTGTGAAAAAAGATATACATCTATCTTCATCCAGATGCTATCTGGAACTCCCTTTTCCTATTATGTTTCAGATAAGCCTGTTCTTCCTCACAAAAAGAAAAAAAAAACCTTATAAGTGATTGTCACAAAGGACAAATCATTCTCTGATGTTAGCTGTGTCTTTCTCATAGAAGAAATATTACTTGTAGTATTTTCTGGACTGTAGAGCATGGTTTTGAGTTGCGCTGCTTTCCTGTTGCTTGGAAATCACCTCTTCAGCTCCCTGGAACTGCAATGAAATTCCACCATTTGGCTACTACCCCAGGTGAATGTAGTGAGAATAATTCAATGACGAAGCAAATTTGTATACAAATTACTGGCAGACCACTGAACATTTCCTAGCATTTCCAGGTCCAAAATTAACATATGTGAACCCAGAGTCATACTTCTGTATTTTTCATGCAACCAAGTCCTATACAAATCTCATATAGTTTTTCTCAGCAGCTATCTAAGAAAGTATAATTAATATAAACTTGATTTTGAGTTGGGTAGAAATGTTGGATTCAGTAATGACCTGTGAGAGTCATGTACTTAAGGGATCAAATCATTTAAAAAGAAAATGAAGACAAGAAGAAAACAAGAAGGAAACCTATCATCTACAATGTCAGGGGTTTTGGTCACATATTTTCTTTTATATGTCTAAGTCACATTGAGCTCATTATCTCCTTAGAGCACATTGTTTTGTAGATGTTATCATCAATGTGCTTCATTTGATCTCAGTTTACAGAAGTTTCATCAGTTCATCTTCCTTAGCTACAAAGATACTTCATAATTCTTAGTATAACAGAGCAATAATTTCCCTAACGTGACTTGTCTCTGCTGTAACTCAGATGGTGCACAGATTATTCTAGGTGTCTCTCCGAAGTCTATCAACTTAAAAACCAAATGTCTCAGAAGGAAATTATCACAACTTCCTTAAAAGTATAGAGAGGAAATAAACTGACTTGTCATGTGTCCATTAACAAGAAAAAAGACTTTAGGGAGAAAGAAGATTTTGATCTTGAAGGAAGTGCTAAAGAAGAACCTGCAGACATAATTAATTCAGCAAATGTTGATATTCTCTCTTTTAAGAACATATTGCACTTACTTTTAAAAGGAACCCTGCAGCATCAAGGCCTCTGACATGCTAAACCAATTTGCACTCTTTGTCAACTAAAGTTTCATCAGCACTGCATTAAATGTAAGTCAGTGTAGCATTCAGACTCCTTAAAAATTGTCAGGATTAATCAAGGCAATTAGTCTAGTCCAGCATCCTGTTTTAAATATTATAATCCTTCTCCGCAAGTGAACGTGCAATAAACTACAGAGCAAATACCTATGGAATAACTTACCTGCACAGATAAGGTGCTATGTAGCACCTTCAATGTAGCAGGGTCATTTTATAGTTTCCAATATTACAGTTTATAGTTCTTACAAATAGAGTAATATCAGATACCTTGTTTTCCCATCATTTTATGAGTAACKCTCTCATTCTCTATGATATCTTGTGCCAATAAATTCTACAGCATAATTAAAAGTATTTAAAAGGAATATCCTTATCTTAATAAAAATATTTGTTTTTCATGTAGTGAACACTTGTCTTTGTGTTGAAAAGAAGTGGCTGATATAATTTCACTCTGATGTTCATTTACCTGKCTTTATCATGTTCCTTCTCTTTCATCTCCATTCTAAGGTAAATCATTCCAATATTTTCACTTTAAAATTCTATTGCAGTTTTACCATAATCTTCTTTTAATTTCTATAATCTGATAATAAAATTTGACTTTTATGGATTATGAAAAGTAATCATGATTTTAAATAACTAGATTCTATTCATAAATGTCTTAATTACATTAAATTATATTCTTTTTATTTAAATTTGTATAATAAAGGATTTAAGATTTCATCCGCTACTTTTAATAAAAAGGGTTAACCAAGCAACTGCAAAAAAT
Source organism: Nothoprocta perdicaria (assembly GCF_003342845.1). Classification (NCBI taxonomy): domain Eukaryota; kingdom Metazoa; phylum Chordata; class Aves; order Tinamiformes; family Tinamidae; genus Nothoprocta; species Nothoprocta perdicaria. The sequence goes on from NW_020455610.1 coordinate 4,440,718, forward strand.
CTGTACCATTAAAGGAGTTTTCCCATAATCAGTGGGATGAACTCCACAACTGTCAAATTTGCAGTTATGTCCTTTAAACCTTGCCGCATTAGTTCTTTAAGTACCTAGGTCAAACATGGATGCAGTGCCATCTTGGACAGGTGGAGATGAAAATGACTTCAGTGTTGTCTCTCTAGAAGTTCATGAAACCTTTGAGATGCTTTAATTATCTTTTGTCTATTTAAGTATCTAAATATTTACAATTCAAGTCTGTGTTCAGGCTCTCATTGTGATTATCACATCTAATCCCATCCACTGTCATTATAGACACTGCTTAGGAAAAACAATTTTATCTGATGTTAGTTCTTGTCCAGTGTGTGTGTACACACCAGATAATTTTGAGACATAGAAGCACAACTGTGTGATACAGAATCAACATTGCTGTGGAGCACTGGAGTTAGACCAGAATACATTATCTCTGTGTCTTCTCTGTGTCCACCTTCGCGTATTGTTTGATTTTTGATGTTGAATTTTTACACAAGGAACTGAAATATTTTCATTTCCTCTGAGTGTAAGGGGACTAACAAGCTACTACTGGGATTAGAAGTTTTTTCCAGCAACTTTATACCTAGGATAAAATTTCTTTTTTTCCTCACCAGCGTCTCTGTGCTGTTTAGCTTAAATTATACTTTTTTTTAAAACAATGAAGAGAAAATGCCAATTAAAATCAAGAGAGGAAAACAACATATCTCATCTTGTCATTTTCCATGTTGTGGAGTCATACTTTTCACATGGTTTATTTAGCCCCTTTGTTTGTCATCTTGGTCTCTGTAGGAGCACAGGGCTGCTGCAGTCTAGTCAGGGAGATGAGAGTCCCAGAGGCCTCACAGCTTCACAAATAACACCCTCACCTGGCTTAAACCAGAGTTATGAACTTTCTTGTGACGTAAATCAGGAGGCAGGACAAGAGCAAGGAATCTACATTTCTTCTATGGATGGTCCAACTTACCACATGTTGGTATTGAGAAAGCTCTCCACCACTGGCACATGTTTAGCTAAGGTGACTTAAATCTTCAGTACTTTGTTGGTACTGTGATTCCTCAGTTTGGTGCATGAAGACAGGATTTTTCTCTTTTCATACATTAAAATGTGTACAGTGGGTCAGACTATTGACAAGTATATTCTACTTCCTTACTTATCAGGGGATCATTCTCAGAAAGAGACACACCTGAGGCAGTAGCTCTGCAAAAGGCTACAACACCTTCTTCCTGGAAGATTCATGTATGGATGAGCAAGCCTTGGAACACCTTAAGAAACCTCCCATCATTATGCTATGATTGGGTTACTTGTAAGCTGCAGGGGCACACCATAATTAGGCTGGAAGGAGTTTACATTGCTTCACCCAGACTTCTGTTTATATCTATTTTCTTTGCCTCCACCTGCCTTTTTCTGAGGTTTATTTTTCTTATTTCTTATGGCTCAGTTTCCCACTCTGTTTTGGATTTCAGCCAAAACATGTTTTAGAGGCTGGAAAGAACTTTTGCCCGCATTACAGACTGGCACCTAGTGGGTGCATGATATTTGCCATCCAAGAAGCACAGAGAAAGCCGGACGAAAAAGGGCATGTTAATCTATGGGAAATTACTGCAATCATATACTTGAAGTTCATGAGAAGATAATTGAGGTAGTTATAATTAATGATGCTTCCCTTCCCTCATAAACATTTTGCTTCCTTTTACGCAGCTGACTATGTTTTTAATTTTCTTTAAATTGCTTTCTGATAGCTTCTGGCTATCAACTTTTATTTCACTTAGCTGTTTCAAAATTATAGTTGTCCATTTCTTTCATCACCTTTATGGCTGTTGTTGCTAAACACACTGTTATAATGTTCCAGAAACCTACTGTTAAGTTTATATCAATTTCTATAAAGATGTTCATAGAGTATTGGCCTTCTGATGGCTTTTTGAAAGACCCATTCTAAGGCCTCTCTCATTTCTTCTAAAATTGAATCTGTCACCTTTGCTTACTTGGTTCCTCTTGACTTTTAATGAGATTGAGCTTTTGTCCTATTGCTAAAGCCCCAAAGTGAAGTGCAAGTGGACTGCTTTGTGTTCAGTCACCATCCTTTGACCCTTTTGGCTTGAGTAACTCTACTCAAGTTAAAATTTCCCAACAGTGCAGCTCCGGAGGTCATTAGTACACAAAAACCTGCCTACAGCATCAAAGTGTTTTCCTTATGAAGGAATATAAGTAAAAGTATTTTGTCTTATGCTGTTCTTCTATGGTTGAGGGTTACGCATTTACAAGACATTTCAAGAAGTTTAAAAAATATTTAGACATCCTTTATTGTTTACTGATGTTTTTGTTTCTGTCACTGTTTTCTTCTGTGCCAAAGTAAAAGAAAGCGTGAGCAAAAGCAACAAAATCATATTCATATGTTAGACTTGAACATATGAAAGACATCGGATGTGCTTTTTTTTTATCAAAGGTAATAGCACAAAAACTGTTAAAACTTCCATTGTCTACACTCCAGAGAGTTTTTTTATATTTATGGATTCAATGTGATTTTTTTAAGGTTTCTATAAAAGGTTAGTATACAGAATCTTCACAGTGATTTCTTTTTTTTTTTTTTTTTTTTTTTTTTTNTTTTTTTTTTTTTTTTAGTGAGGAGCTATATTGTATGAGCAATAAGTTACCATATTTACAAGTTAGATTTGCACAATTTAATATGCATTTATAACTAGCAGGTTCTGTAAGAATTCTGCATTTGTTTTCCATAATTCTTAGTTTTACGTTACTAAGATCATTAAATTTATAATGTGAATTCCACATATTGAAAGTGTTGGAAGAAAATATACTATGATAAATCTGATAGGAAAAATGTGATACAGTTAATCCATAGACTTATTTTACTTTCATCTTTTATACAGAGGAAAAGTCTAATAGCACTCAAAAGTGATTTTGCCAGATGCTGTTTTTATTGCTATTCATATTGCTGTTCCAGGGAACCAGAACTAGTACATTTTTCTAGGAAGTACTTATTGCCAGTTTCAAAGAAACATTTTTTCAGGATTTGGATATTGATTCTATAGGGGGAAAAAAAAAAAAAAAAAAAAAAAGCACTAGCAGTTCTGAAGCAAATAATCTCCTGTTTCTAGCAGCAATTGTACACTAGTAAATATAATTTGCCTCCTGTCCAGCATCCATCCTTGTGCAGATGACTTTCTTTTACTAAGTAATGATTGATTCAAAGTACATTTATTTGACTSTTTCTTGGGTAATCTTTACGAAGCTATTACTGTTGATACTTCTTACCTCTGACACTTCTGTGTTCATTGGCTTGTCCTTGTACCTTTGTTTTTGACTTTATCTGTATGCTTACATTCACATACTGCTGATAATGTCTCTGTGTCCAATCAGAAGAAAAGGATGTCATGGGCTTTTGAGCACTTTCCTGTTGTAGTCTGCTTGTGGAAGGGAAGTTTTCTCTTTTTGCTGAAAAAATGCAGGCTATATCTGTACAAACAAAATGGTTCTACTCATGATGAACCTGTGTCTTCATTTTTTCTGCTTAGATCCTTTGGGTAGGAGAGTTAAGGACAACTTCCATAAGACTTCTTCTGGCGAAGGGTCAACATAACATGGTGCACGGATGTAGTCTTGCTTGTTTTGAGCTCTGAAGACATGCCTTCACTAGCATCTCTTATCTTTTTGTCTTCTCATCATAACCTAGAGGCAAAATATGTCTTTTCACAAAGACCCAGGACAGGACTTTGTGAAAGACTGCACATAATTTTTGCTTCTGTTCTGGACAAGATGTCAGCTGACTAAATTTTTCTTCAAAATTTTTAGAAAGTAATTTTTCTTCTGGAAACCTGCTGCTTCTGGAAAAACTTTATTTGTTTCTGAGCAGGTGAACAATATGGCAATATTTGAAAATACACAGGTTTTGAAAAATCGCAAAAGCCTTGCATGATATTAGAGCCATCTGCAAATGGAAAATACACTGGTTTGTACCTTTTCAATTAATCCATTTTCCTAAGAAAAAAAAAATCTGCAAGGCACAGATTTTGAGGTTTCTGAAACTTGCTGTGAAAAATTTTGCACAGCCCTATGTAATAGTAACTTTCACTTGACACAGTCCAGTTGTTCTGGTTCTTTATTTCAGGCTTCTTTATTACATGCACCTGTTTCAACTAACTTGTAGCTGTTTCTGAAACTCCTGATTGGCCTGTGGCCAGGAAGCACTGTGTGTTCCCACAGTTAATATGATCTAGGTCTTTAGAGGATTCATGGGGATGTGTGTAATATGAAAGTCCAGACAGATAAAAGCTTTCCTCTTACTTCTGTTCAACAATAGCTATGCCTGTTCCCTTTTTCTGGTCTCGCTACAGAAAATTTGGGAGAAGAGGTTGTGCTTTTTGGATGTCTCCTGTATAGGCTGAGCTTGAAGTTCACAAGTTCAAGGGAGTTTTGCATGGTTTTGGGTTTCATTACGACCAGTTCATGCAACCCTGGATTAATCCTGTCTGTCCAGTTCCATAATAAAAACATGGGCCTCTAATGACATCAACAAATAAAAATAGCCAGCTAATGTAACAATAAGTACATTATGCAGTTGAATAAATATAAGGATATTATATTCATATAGTACATATTTATATACTTACATATTATATATTTATATAAGGATATAAGGATGCATTTTGCCTTTGTACATTCATTTGGTTCTGGGAGAGACTGGATAAAATAAAGCTTTTAGTAACTGAAAGTGATATATTCTCCTATTTCAAAAAAAAAAAAAAAAAAAAAAAAAGAGGCTTTCTGTGAGAGAGCTCTGTTGAGCTGAAATGAGGAATATGATGATAAATTCCGGAGAAAGGTTTGCCCATTGAGCTTTAAAGTACTTGCTGCCCACAGCTGGTTCTCAAATTTTTGTTTGCAACAGCTACATGCAAAAACACCCCTCCAGCAGGAACAACCCACAATTTTGTCTTCTCTTTGAAATACTAAAAGGAATGTAAATCTCATCAAATAATAAAACTCATTGAAATTTCTTCACACGATTTCTTTATTTGGCTGCAAAACTTCTATTTTATCGCTTCCTAGATTTAAAAAAAATAATAAAACGGGGGCAAGAGGGGAACATATTTTCATGTGGTTTGAGAATATTTGTCAGAAATTTTATCTCATTAGAAGATAGCCACACAGTTTATATATATTTATTTTTTAGAGGATTTGTCCTTTGATTTCCATCAAATCAAGAAGTCAAGAAGAAAAGGATAGACTTTAAGCATGAAGGGAAGCACTTAACAGGGTATTTTTTCCATTCTGCAGCACTTTGCAGTGGTTGTATAGAAGCAAAATATGATACTTGGTGAGATCAGAAAATCAGAACCAGAATCAATAATCCTGCAGTTGTTTTGAGGAGGGTCACTTTAAGGAAACAGCAGCACATTGTGATTTAATGGAGTAAAGGAGAAACAGTGCACCATACCTATGAGAAGAGTTTATTGAACGTTCCTAAGTATACTTTATTAATCAGTTGGCAAAAATAGGGAAACTCTTTCTAAGCTTTAATGTTGAAACATTGTTAAATGTTATAAAATACTTGCTTATGAGAAAAAAAAATCAAATTCTTTTCTCTGAAGTGTATAGAGTAAATTCACTTACAAAATTCTATGCATAACCAGAATCCATAAGGTCAGAACTTGAGAGGGAAAGGAGAGGAAGAGAGCAAAAATTTCCAGAAGCAATTTTTTTTTCCCTTTGAAAGCGTTATTATCCAATTCTTTGATGAGCTCTACCCAGAAATCAAGCTAGTGGGAAACAGCTATATTTTGAACTGCGATCAATCTGAGAGGTTTCTGCTCAAACTGCTGGAAATATTTGATTCACTCAGGGTATAATTGGTCTTTGACAGACGTGGCCTCCTCAGTAGTCTCCTTTCTGAAGGTTGCCCTCTCCTTACAGAGCTGGTGGAGCAGGGTTTGCTTTCCTTCCTGTTCTGGTCACAGTTTACAATGTTTTAAATTGGAAGGTGGATTTTATATTAAGATGCTGAAAAGTGAAGTGACTGCGGTCTGCCAACCCCCGGCTGCAGGAGACTAATAACAGCTTCAGGGTAGAGCATCTTTTCAGTGAGTCACTGCTTTTACAGGGTTCATAAGACTAGCCAAACCAGCCAGTGGACTACTACTACTGGTGGTCAGTGGTTTTTGCCCAAGATTTGCAGAGATTTGGAGACCTCAAATTCTGTTCCAAACTGTGGGTAGCAATGTGTGCAATGAGTAGATTTTCCTGTCCCATCCCTTCCAGTCTCTCTTCATGATCTTTCTATCCTTCAATAATTTCTTATGACAGTTCCTTCTGCCTTGCTTAGGTAGATTTAATCTCCCTTCCCACAGTCTCYCTGCCTTAATTCTTGTCTTATCTTTCTGATCCTCCCCTTATATTCTCACTCCTTTCTCTGGTTTCTTTCCAAACTCAAAATGATTTTTTTTTCCCAACCAGAATTTCTTTTGTCAGCCCATTCTGGTTCTCTTACATGTCTGAGGTTCTTCGTGACTCTTGTCTCAACACCTCTTTCATTTTCCCTTGGTCTCCTGATGCCTCCGTGCATGCACCTCAGTGTTGGCACCCAGTCAGTCTCAGAAATTCTTTAAAACCATCTCCCTCTTTCAGATGTCTCTTTGCAGTCTTTCCTAGCAATTCCATCTTTTCATCACTGTCTTACCTGACCGCTAGGTCTGAGCGGCCACATTTTTCTCCCCAGTTTCCCACTCTAACCTCTACCTAACCAACCTGCTTCTGCAACCAAGCCTAACAATTCCAATCTGCTTCTCCATATCCTTTTGCCACATTTCCTTCTCTGTCTACATTTTAATCGTGCTCCACAATGGGAACCAGGGTCTTCCTGCTTTTGTTCTTAGTTCCCTGGAGTAAGCATAGCAGCCTTTTTTACGAGAAATCCAGATTCAACTGTGAAGACAAGAGATGGTATTCTAACCACCTCCTTGCATCTCTTACAGGCACAGAAACGATGAAAGGAAAAGATTACTGGTCTGTGGAGATGAAACATGTGCAGTGCAGTCAATACCGGTTGCTATGGGTGGGTCAGCCAGAATGTTTTATCTGCTGAACTCTGGCAATATCTACAGGGAAAATGCAAACAGTTTCCCCCCACAGATTTTAATCTGATTACATTATAAATGGATCCTCACGCAAAAGCTGTAATTTAAGCAGCCTGATTCAGATATCTGAGACCTTCCAAAAGAAGAAAAAGAAAGGCAAGAATGATTTTTACTTTGAATTTCTTTCAGTATTTTTAATGATGGATTAAATAGACAGACTTAAAAAATACAATAATAGCAAAATCCAAACCTAGGAATGTGTCAATTAAAACCTTTTTAACAGCCCACAGCAAGCACTTACGATGCTTAGAAACCTCTGGGTGGGTGTTTTTTTTTTTCCCCACTAAAAGCATAGTAATCAATCAGAAATGTGAAGAATCTCTGATGTGTTTTATTATCAGCTACTATAGCGTGACTAAATTATAAGCACTGATCCTTCCAAGTATGCAAAATGTAGTTATTTTACTTCTTTCTGTGTCTTGGAAATGCTTGGAAAGTATACATCGATTTTATAAAACTCTGACTATTTACTATAAATTTAATTCTCGCTAGAGATATTTGACTTCTGTGATTGGTCCCTATTTCTTTCAGTGCATTGCACTGGAGTGATTCAAGGAAGGTTAGTTCTTTCAGACTTGAAGACCTGGCCCTTGCCAAGTCCTGCTACAGAGAGATATGAGAAGAACATGGAGGCAACCTCCCATTGAGATACCAGAACCAAAAATTTGAACATCCATGAAAAATAGAAGCTTCTGGAAGAGCTTCAACTATTCATTAAGTTTTTAGTCACTGTGAATTATTAAAATTTTGCTGGTAGTGTCTGGGAGCTGTCCTCATCTTTATTGCTTGTAAAAAGAGATCAGAATATCTAAGACTTTTTAATTTTTTTTTCTTTTTCTTTTTCCCCTGAAAGGATAAATATTGAAGTCCACTTTGTACTTCAAAGTCTAATTTAGAGGTTGATGACTTCTAGGTTAGCTGTTACACTATCTTCCTTGTACTGTGGGAGCCTAGCCTTGTCAGGAGCAGTACGTTTGTGTAGAACTGGTTGGTCTCACTCCTTTGCATCATTAGACAGCTTCTTTTTCACCTAATGCAAGATGATGTAATAATAATAATGGAAGATAAATCTTTAAATATCTGTTCACGACTGAGAGACCTTTAACTTTTAGTGGTCCATTTTTAAAAATAGCCTGAAAAACTTCCTGTTGCTTCTGACAGTATTTTAGAAGCTGGTCTTTCAGATGGGATGTTAAAGAAATGCAAAAACTGTAGGTTCTTTTCTTTTTTCAAATGTATTTGAGAATCATATTTATTTGTTTGTTTTCTTGTTTATTTGCCATTCTCTAGTGCCTCTTTCTTCAGAGAAGTTCTTGGAATCTCGGTATTAGAAGGCTAATTAGAAAGGGAATGTGGATGTTATTTACCTACATTTATCCAAAGGATCCTGGACAGGGTTACCTCAGTGTCTACACACAAGTCCATGTGACTAATGACAGATAGTGTAGAATTTCGTGCCTAAATATTTCTCTCATTTATCACATTGGTGAAGTATCTTGACTTGAAAGAATTAAGAACCAGTACAGAATTAAGATTTAATAGGTCCCTCATCCATACAGAGAACTATGCCCTATTGTTTTGTTTTCTTTTGAGGGATTTTTAGCCTGTGTTACTTGAGATTATTATATTACATATATTCAGCACCTCCAAAAGGTGGTGAGATGGCTAGATTGAAATCTGCAGAAAAATAATATTTACATAAAACGTGAAGTGTTTTTGATAATAACAGGCCAGGAAAGAGTTTATATATAAAATGGTTGTTTTGCTAGCAGAAATAACATCCTTTTAAAAATAGGGCTGGCTGGTCTAGAAGATCAGGCAAACTTTATATTCCAGATCTCCAGACTTTGATTCAGGTAAGTATTTAGGATTTTTTTCCAGTTATGTCTCTCCTCCTCAGATTTCCATGATCATTTCTCTGCCTCCAGCTCCCATTCCCAGTAAGCTCAAGAAAGTAGCACAGTCTATTATTTAAGTTACATAAGACAGGAAGATACTACACAGAAGTATAGAAAACTATAGAAAACTCTAAAGCTCTAATCAATGTAGTATAAGCAAGCAATGTAGTAGCAAATTAATTTACATATTTTAAAAAAATCCAGCAGTGCACTTTATGGAGAAGTAGACCATTCTTAAGACTTTTAGCTTTTCATGTATCTGGAAAATAACCTAGATGTCATAGTAGATCACTTATATGCACAGTATGAAATACCTGTCTCTCTTAAGTAAAAGCAGAATTCAGAATATTTAAGGTTGGAAGGGACCTCTACAGATCATCTAGTCCAACCTTCCTGCTCAAGCAGGCACACCTAGAGCATGTGGCACAGGGTGGCATCCAGGCGGGTTTTGAAGACCTCCAGAGTAGGAGACTCCACAACCTCCCTGGGCAGCCTGTTCCACTGCTCTGTTACCCTAACAGKAAAGAAGTTGCTCCTCACCTGGAGACGRAACTTCTTGTGCTTCAGCTTGTGGCCATTACCCCTCGTCCTATCGCTGGCCACCAGTGAGAACAGCCTGTCCCCTTCCTCCCTGCATTCTCCCTTCCTGAACTTATACATATTAATCATATCCCCTCTGAGCCGTCTCTTCTCCAGAGAAAACAGGCCCAGCTCGCTCAGCCTCTCTTCATACGAGAGATGTTCCATTCCCTTAATCATCCTGGTTGCCCTTCTCTGGACCCTCTCCAGAAGCTCCACGTCCCTCAAAAGCAGAAGAAGCTTCATATGGGATGATACGAGGAAAAATCGGCATAGAAAGAATCTAGGAATTAAAAGGTGCCAAAMTGCTAAACAGATAGATGATTGGCTTGTAATCTCACTTAATTTCATYTGTCAAAAAGTTATGCCATTTGCTGTAAACTGCTTGTGCAGTTCCAATCACTGCTTGTTGTCCTGGATTTGTTTAAGGTAAAATAAAACACAAGCAGTAATGTATAAACAGGAGCTAGGTAACTCAGGATCTCCCCTAAACTTTGTTGCCGAAACAAGAGTGTTCCAGAGTTGTGTTCCTTCCTGTCTTTTCTCTTTTTATCCTCATGAGTTGGACTCTCCTGCATGTATAGACCTGCTTTAGGGTTTGAAGGATGCTCTCATATTCCTTCATACTATTAAGATTCTTATGGTGCCTGGAGAATAGCTGATTTGAAATGTGAGATGAGATGAGGATTTTTGATTTTCTTGAGTTGATTTTCTTACAATATTATGAATACCAGTTCTTCTATCTCCACATCTATTTCGGTATCCCATTTTGGAATAGGTGCCTAAATGTTTCAGCAGAATACACTCCTGTCTTTCTGCGTGGTAGGAAGAGTTTGAGACACATTCTTCTCTTGCTCTATTCAGTCCCAGTAGCCAGGGGTGACTCTTAGGAACATCTGGTCCTTCCAAAGTCTATGGACTAGACTTTGTGGTACCTTATTCACTGGGCTGATTTCCATGTTGGGAATCTTGGGTGGCTAGATTTTGGGCTTATGATATTCAGGATCCCTTACCTCATCACAACTGAACTTCATGCAAGCAAACACAAATAGAAAGACTTTCTACAAATACTCAATTTATAGACAGTGAATTACACTTCTCCCTTATACAATTCAAGGACACTTGAATACAATGCAATACATTTGCAAGAGTTCATAATAATCTGCAATTAAACCTTCCTCTTACTTCTAAACAGTAAGTCCACATGAACTTTGTTTTTTATTTTTTTTCTACTAGAAAAATACTATGTGGACCTTTTGTTAAAAAAGGCAAGGTACATAGAGCCTTTTCTTGTTCATGCAAACTTAAAATGTTAGATAGTCACGAAAATCAAAAAGAAGGAATCTTTCTCTCTCTTAGGCCCTCCAGTATGCTCAGAGATCTCAGTGACATGAAGTATGCATAATTAATCAACAACCACTTTCTGAGCACTTTTCCAACATGTTTGCCATTGGAAGTCTGCAACCTTCTACTAAGCAATTTCTCACTGCAAGGTCAGGAATCAAATAACAGGCTGCTTAAATGATCCAATGGACAGATTAGGTAAAAAGTGGAAGACTTTACCCAAAAGGACATGCTATGTCTGTATATGTAGCTTTGATGACAGAATAGCTACTCATTTCACAAGGAAAGAATAAAAAAGATATTATGATGAAAAGAAAAAAAATCAGATAGTCATTTTTTAGGCAAAAACATTATTTGAACAAGTATCCTATTAATTTTATATAAAAATAATGTGCAAGTATTTTATTTTAATATATATGATCAGTTGGTGATATTCTCTCTTTTTACACAGATATAATCCCTTTGTTTATTAAAAAGATAGATAAAATGAAAATTCTTTGTCAATTGTGTTGACAGTGGATTTTATCATGCACCCTACAACCTTGACATTGCCTGAGTTGAGCCCTCAAGCAGCTGATGTATTCCTCTCTGTAAAAGATGTCCTCTCTCTTTGCCCCAGTGTCTCCCCAGTGTCYCCAGGATCAGAGGCAGATGATGCAAACCTGAGCCAAAACTTTTGATGATTTCTGTGAGGCTTGGGATTTCCTCCACTGGCCTGACAAAAAGCAAGTTCTGTGTACCAGTCTATGCCTGAACAGAGAAACAGAAGGAACAGTGCCCAGTAGGGGATACTGGGGGAAAGAACATAAGGAAACAGGCCATGTATACAGTAATAATGTTCCTATTGCATAGTTCAGAGATTTCCTGAATCAGAGGTCAAAACCAAACATCCATATCTTTTTGTTTGTTAAATCCATTAAAGAAAATAATAAATAATTCATGTCTGACCTGTTTCTCTGTAATATTTATGATTATAGAGGCCTCTTTTAGTTATCCTTGATAGCAGCGAAATGGCCTACTCAGTTTAATCTTTTCTTACCTAAAAGCTATTTCATAACTTTGATTATTTTCCATTCCTTGGTATACTTGTCCTAGTTCTGCTATAGCTTTTTAGAAACAAATGAGCAAAATTGGACATTATAATCAGGTGGGTCTATGATGTAAATTTATTCCACAGCCTAAGTATGATTTTGTTTTATTGCTTAATATTTTTTTCTCCTAATACTCTGTTTGCATTTAAACAGCTACTAAATTTTTAATTATTTTTCAGAGAACTGTCTGTAAGAGTTCCTCTACTCCTTTCCTGGATAATTTAAAGCCCATCAAAGTATGTATATATTTTGGTTTACTTTTCTCTTATTCAGATTGAATTTTACCTGCCATTTTATCACCAAGTAACTCAGTTATCATATAATCCTGCTACATTTCTACTCAGCTTTGACTGCCCTCAATATTTTTGTGTCACTGGCATGCTCTGTTTTGACGATATTCACCCATTTTTCTTGTCAGTTTTAAATATTTTCAAAATAATCTGCATGTCACTGAGGGACTCTGCTAGAAGCCTTCCTTTGCTGTGGAAGTTGATCATGTATTTACACCACGAGTTTTCAAATTTTGGGGAAGTTAGCTGTCCATTAGAGGCCCTCCTCTCCTGGAGTACCTCAGAAAAATTATGCATTCAGACGGGCACTTAGGTAAAACTGAGATTGTCTGAAGATTTAAATGTTCGAGTCTCCCATCCTCAATTGATTAAAAACTTTGGAGACTTTTCACTTCTTGTGAACAGTAAGAGTATTGGGGGCATCTTCTGTGCCCTCAATCATGTAAACTTCATTTCTGTGGTGATTGTTTGTAATTGTTTTCTTCACTGACAGCTTTCAAGCAGAAAAAAAATTCTATACCTATATCTATATCTATATCTATATCTATATCTATATCTATATCTATATCTATATCTATATCTATATCTATATCTATATCATCTATATCTATATCATCTATATCTATATCATCTATATCTATATCTATATCTCTGTATCTGTATCTGTATCTGTATCTGTATCTGTATCTGTATCTGTATCTGTATCTGTCTTTATATCTATATCTATATCTATATCTAGTCTATATCCATATCTATCTATCTATCTATCTATCTATCTATCTATCTATCTATCTATCTATCTGTCTATGTATTCTAGGGACACAAGGAGCCATCTCCCAGTGCACCTTGCCAAAAGTCTGAAAAAGAGATGAAGTATAAGATTTTGAAAGCACTTCTATGCACATATATGTTTATTCTCAACTCTATTTTTTTTTCTCAACACATATGGCTCATCTTTTTGAGACAATAAGTTAACTAATCAGGATGGCTCTGTGTCCAAGTCCCAAAGGTGTACATTGACCGTGTCCATTAAAAAACGGAAATGGAAATGTACCTTAAGTCCTTCATGGGGACAGCATTATTTCCTAGTGAAGGCAGTTATATTAGAAAAGGAAGAAAAGGTTATTCAGTGCTGGCTGAACTACATTTAAGCAAATATAGTCACTTTTTTTTTCCAAGATACATCAACCTTTCCTAAAGTCAGAATTTTTCATTTGTGGAAGCTAGAATAAATGACAACCTATCCCAGAATCTCCAATATTTGCTCCTTGCAGAAATGGATCCATAAGAAATAGGCAAGACTTTATTTTCAGAATATTTAAAGTTAAAGGTACTTTATCACCAGAATGTAATCGGAATAAACTATATTATTCCCAGAATATACACATGGTGGTTACAGTCTTTCCTGAAAGGAAATATTCTACAATAATTATCACCAAAAGTGTAATTCTATGCTTTCTTAGAACACAAGAGTGATGGAAAGAAACCAGTTTATGTATTTAGATATTTTACGTGCACAGAAAAGCTGATTTTTGATTATTTAAGTATATATTTACTAATCTCAAGCACTAACTTCTGAGGAAGTAAGAACTTTCCCTGCTTTTATAACTTAACTAAATTCAGGGTTGCTCTTCAATTTGCAGATTTGGATTCCAGTTATATAGGGTATTACATAGCCAGCTACTGAGCTGAAAAGACTTGTTTAGCTGAAAGACTGAACTGAAAGAAAAGACTTGTTTAGAGTATGCCAAAGAGGTAAAATGAGGAGAGGCATTTGGGAAGAGATTACAGATGAGTATAATTAGGTGAAATATCAGGAAAACACTTTCTAATCATGAGGATTATTAACCTACAGAACAGTCTCCCAAGAGAACCATTTCAACCACAAAGGAATCTACTAGCTAAAATGCAAGTTTACATCTTTGCCTTCCCTATGAATCATATTCCTTACCTGTCATAATACACTATTTGCAGCACATGCATTTTCKGCTTGAAATATATATGTATTTTTATCCCTCTGCCCCTGCAAGGAATATCATAGTAACTGCAATATTTAATTTTCATTCACTGTGTCTGGGATAAGATCAGGGCTGCTTGTGCTTAATCAGGAAGATATTTAGATGTGGCATCTTTCTCTGSGACCTAACCTTATTATTCCATGTTGAAAGCAGCAGTCTGTATGGAAGTAGACTTCCTCCTTAGTGACTATTAAGAGGACTTGCATCTGATATTGCATTCATGCTAATAAATTTAGGAAACTGGGGACTCTGAATTGCTGTCACACACACTGTTGTATTCAGAGAACAGATCTGATCACAGTTTTTTTCCTGAGCTAACTAGCATTCTACAACTCAACTTCTAGGAACAAGTTCGAGGATTAGCAGGCCCACCGTAAGTGAGGAAATGAGCTTTAAGGAGCAAGAGAGTTGAATAATATAGCTGTGGGCTGTTCCACGTTACCTGGCCCTCAGAGCTGGGGATACACACAAATTGCCAAGTTAGCTTTTCAAAATTAAAATCAGCAGTTCAATTTCACAGACTCTTTAGTGTACAAAAAAATGTTTATTTGTTATACATCCCCTCAAGGAGATTTTGTTTTCTTGGCTGTTGAAGGTAGTGCCTGGAAAAAAGATTGCTCTCCACTAAAACACTGCACCATTTTGGATGCTAAGTAAATTTTCAAGGATGGAATTTTTTATATTGCTGACCTGTTTTCTCATCATCCGGTTGATGACTTTCAAAAATTGTCAAACCATAAGACTTTTCGTTACTGGACTGCTAAACCTTACATGAATTATATATGACAAAACACATAATGGTCACTGAATCTAGTTATATTAATTTGCAAAGAAATGGTGAATTTTCSTATTCCTTTTCCTATTCTTTTGGGGTTTTTTTTTCCTTCTCTCAGTAGTTTAAGGCTTAGGGCCAATACTGAGTATTGAATAATCGTTGGTGCATCCTATCCTGACAATTGTCAAAGCATGCACAGATTGACAAAGACATATGTTAATGTTTAGTTGTCTGCAGGAATGATTTTATTCAGACTTTGCTCTCTCTTTTTTTGTTGTTTTTTGTTTTTCTTTTTGACACTTGTCAGTCTTCTGTGATTCTGTGATTCTCCCTTTTTGTATGATTCTGTGATTCTCTGTTTCTCCTTTACAGAAATATTCTCTTCTGTGATTTGCCCTTCCCTTCTTCTAAGAGCCTTATTCACTCTTTTTCCTTTGTTATTACCGATTTCCTGAAAGTCCAAGAATACAAATACTTTCTTGTAACGTGGGAGTCATCTTCTATAAATTCAGTATTTGATGATTATGATATCTAGTATGAGGACTTTCTGACCAAATGCAGCTACCTACAGAGCAAAACTGTTGTGGGGACACTTCATGTGTCAACAAAGTAAAACAGGCACATCATTCATTTCATTCTGTAGATGGTATTGTGTCCAGAAAGTGCTTATTTTTCTCTTTGTTATAAATCTTAGTGAATTAAGGAGCAAAAGCTCCTTGACATTTTTCTCACATTTCTGACTCTCCCCNTTTTTTTTTTTTTTTTTTTTTTTTTTTTTTTTTTTTTTTAATGTTTAAAGAGAATCTTGTTTCGGCGTTTAGGAGGACAGGATAAGTTGCCATGCTAGTATCTCTGTTTTTCTCCATTATCTGTCAATAAAGTCCAGACAGTATCAAAGATGGCTAGAGTTAAATGAGATCCTCCCCATGGTACCTGTGACTTGCATCCTGTGCTCAGGATGCAGGATTTGTGTTTTACATGGCAAGAGATGAGAGACTCCACAATAAAGTCTCAGTCCTTCATGCTTTTCACAGACTATTGCTTTAAACACATCCACTGACTCCAGATGCCAAGGACTAATGGCCTGTCTCATTAAATTCATCTGACCTGTTCATCTTTAGCTATGAGATTTTTCAGGCCAAGTAGTTGTTATGAAAACCATTAATCTCTCGCATGACCATTTATCTCTCGTATGAGGAGAGACTGTGTGAGTTGGGCCTGTTCATCTTGGAGAAGAGAAGGCTGAGAGGGGATGTGATTAACATGTATAAGTTCAGGAAGGGAGAATGTAGGGAGGAAGGGGCCAAGCTCTTCTCATTGGTGGCCAGTGACAGGACAAGAGGAAATGGGTATAAGTTGAAACACAGCAAGTTCCATCTCCAGGTGAGGAAGAACTCCTTTCCTGTGAGGGTGACAGAGCTCTGGAACAGGCTGCCCAGGGAGGTTGTGGAGTCTCCTTCTCTGGAGGTCTTCAAAACCCTCCTGGACACCACCCTGTGCCACATGCTCTAGGTGTGCCTGCTTGAGCGGGAAGGTTGGACTAGATGATCTCTAGAGGTCCCTTCCAACATAGAATATTCTGTGATTCTGTGATTCTGTGATTCTGTAAATCTTGAGTTTAAATGTTACAAGTTTTGGTAAAATTTACCTTTGCTGCTAAAAGCTGTGCTTTGTTTCAAGACTATATCTTGTCAAACTTCCACTTTCATATAATGTGTGCCAGGCCTTCCCCAGAAGTTGTCTCATCTGCTGTGTGCGCTCTCTCCAGTATAGCAACACATCCACTAGATGTAGGTGCTGGATCTGTATTCAATGTTGCCGTAATAGTTGTACCAGAGGTAGCATGATTCCCTTACATGAATTTCATGTTTCCCGTTTCATAAATCCTAGAATCACACTGGGTCTTTTTAATAATAGAAAAATATAGCATGAACTTAATGGGCATTTTTATTTCCTGTCAAAATCCTTTCCTAAACAGCAGTGACTGAAACAATTCCTGATCCTTAAAGTGTGGCCCAGGTTATAATCCTTTAYATATTCCAAATACAAATTATTTGTGCTTAGCTTAGCAAATTATGCAGATGATAACTCCTGCAGTGAGCTATATTGTCCCCATCTCCTGTTCTCACCACTTTTTGTCACCTAAAAATTTCATTAGCAATCATTTAATGTTTTTTATAAACGCCTATAAAATATTTAATGATAGAATATTGAGAGATGCTGTGAAAACTCATAAAAAAAAATCTGCTTTCTGCTGACTGTCCATGACAGTACATTTAACAATGGAAGAAATTATGATGAACTTTACCTATTGGCAGAAACTTCCAACTATTTTAAAAATGACTTCAGAAAACTTGTGCCTACATGAAGTAAACACCAAGTAATTAACACTAACAGTTCAAGTAACATGGACATTTTTTCCTTCATTTGATATTCTAATTTTATCTGTAATTTGACATAGACAAATGATGATATATCTGAATAATGCATAAATTATATTCATTTAAAGGACTTTTATCTAAGTCATCTCATGACTGCTGCATGTTTTGTACTGTCTGGATTAGAGAGTAACTACTCTACAGCATCTTCTGCAGTAAGCATAGAGTAAAACTATGTGACAGGGAAAGAAAAGCCCTGCCAACTTACAGATGCTGATAGCGGTGGGAAGCATCACTACAGCCAAGCAGAGTCCTCTTGAGAAAACTGAGAAAGACCAAAAATATTTCTGAACAAAGCCCCAAGGCCTTGTTATGAAATATTTTGTTTGAAAAAAATACTATTTCTTGACACTACTGCTTTTTCCCACATAATAGCATTTGGTTGCAAGTACAAGCTAAGAAATATTCTTCTTCTGAAGTGGTTAAATAAAACTCAGACTTTACAGGCAGAAAGTTGACGTGCTGAGTAAAAGGTTCCATTTTTATATAATTACATTTAACAGAGTGGAGCTGAACTTCAAATTTTGTGTATGCTACAACCCATAAAACTTGATAGAATACATAGAGCAAAAGCAATTCATTTACTTTTGCTTCACATGTAAATTTGTCTATATTCTGAATTCAAAACTTGCCTCTTTCCTTGAGTGATTTGTGTCTGTTCTCCACTCTAAATATATAGACATAGTATACACTACACGACAGCACTTGCACAATATGCACATACGCACATTCCTCTTAAAATGATGTTACTTTTCTGTGATGGCATCCAGAAACAAATTTACCATATTGGAAATTTTATAAGATGCCTACTTTGATCTAGTTACTCTGTATTAAGCATTACCAAAAAAAAAAAAAAAAAAGCCTTTCTAGTTCAGAATATAATCCCCCAAGAATGCAAACAAAACAACACAGAACACAGGTCCCATAAACAAAACATTTAAAAAGTAACTTTTTGCTAGAAGCTCATATGATTCATTCGTTTGGAAGCTCCTAGGGATTTCCACAGTATAAATACTGTGGTTTTAGTCTAAACTTAAAGTAAGTAAGAAATTTGAGTGATGCCAAACTTTACTACAAAAGATCTCTTCTTCTTGGAAAAAAAATAATTATTCACATTTACTATCTCTCTTCTCAAAAGAGGAAGCAAAAACAAACAAACAAACAAACAAAAACCTTGTGAGAAGTCTAAGGCAGAGAGCCAAAGACAGCATTCAAAATTAGARTTGGTAAAAAATAAGAGGGACTGAATTTGTACAAGTAGAGACTTAGCAGCATGACAGGTCACCCTAAAGGCACATGGGCCTCTTTTTGTCTAAATATAGAAAAGAACTAAGGAAAGAAATTGTGGTCTTGCGGGTTGAGTATTGACCTGGGTTTGGTTCCTTTTCTGCTTCCAGTCTTACTTTGAAGAAATCACTAAGGGTCAGACCACATTTGATGTTAATGCGGCACAGTCAATAAAGTCATGCTGCTTTAATCCGTCTGAAGATCCAGTTGGTAATATTTCTGTACCTCAGTTCCTTACTTGTGAAATTATAGCTAATGCTATTTCCTTTCTCCTGCCATTTCTCATGCTTGCCTATTCACACAAACAACCACATAAAACCTGTGTTGCCTAATTGTCTTAAAATAAGTGTGTTGCACTCAGAATGAGCTCTGGGCATTCTCATGGCCATATTGCAAAATGAGGGAGTGTGTTTGAGGAGCTGCTGTTTCTGTGCTTTCCTGGCAGTGCTCAGGCTAACCATGCTGGGCTAGTGCATATATGGGAATACATTATGCCTTCACTTAGCAGATTTAGCCTAAATCCTGAAAGTCATGGGATTTTCGTAGAGAATGTTTGCTTTCACATCTCCCACAATACAGACTTAGCATCCAGATGATCTACAGTCATGGTTTGCAGTTCTGAGGGTGGTTGGAAGTGCTTGCTCTTATCTGGACCTTGCTCGGGTTTCTAGATAACCACTATGGGGCTGTGGACTGATGTTTCTCCTGTCTTGTTTTAACCCAGCATCCAAGGTTTTTGCTGTTGTTCTCTTCAGTGAAATAAAGGCTGGTTATACTCAAATCAAACGTTGCAGAAACAGAGCCATCTGCTATGAATATATTGATGATGTAAGCAAACCCAGAAATTGTTAGGCTCTACCTTCATGTTAGAGTAATGCAGTATTAAGTCTAGTTCCTGTAAAACTTCCTGCACAAGTGACTGAGACAATAGTTTTTAGCTGACAATCATCAACCCCACTGGGTTTACATAAGTAAGAACTGTTTCTATACATTTTTAAAATAAGACCAACAGTGCAAAATTCCTGCCTTCTATAGTATTTTAAGTTTGGCAAATCCCCATTGGATACATCAAGAGAACAGTCCCCTCACAATATTCAGTTTTGCCAGTGGCTACACAGTGACTGTGGCTTTGGCTGTGCAAAAGTAAAGCAAATGAGATGCAGAGCTTTATTAAGAGAGTTTAATCAATGCATTCTATTTGCAGAAGAATAATTAACATCCTATCTAGGTAGAACAGATGAAGACAAGAGGTGTAGAAATATAGTCAAAGAGTTAATAGGAGATTTGAGCAGTTTTCTTTAGCTAAAAACTCTTTGCAGCATTTTGAATCACATAAGTATAGATGGATTTCATAGGATGTAGCATAGAAAAATATCTGAAAAATAAGGATTTTAGAGTTATCAGCCTGTTTTTAGGGTTTTTTTAAAAATATATTTTTTTTTGTGGTATTTTTTGGTTTTGTATTTTTCTTACTGCAAAAGGTTGGAAGTTCCTCACCTAGGAAAGGCACAGTGATATTTAAACTTAGTTAATCTGTAAGAAGTGAAAAATGAATATGCAGAAAAAAACCCTAGATCTGTTCATTAGGAAAAAAAAATACATAGACTGCACAGCAACACACTAGTCAGCTGTGCCAGTAAGTTTGACATTCCTTTGCAAATTAGCCAGGCTTTGTGAGTACAGGTCTACTTTACTGCGCAGGGGGGCTTTCAGCTTTTGGAATCTGGCAGGGGTTCAAGATCAAAGTGTTGCTTTGAACCCACTTGTTAGCCATGAAAAATAAACACAATTCACCTTGCAATAAAAAGCATCAGTGAAGGAAAAAAAAAATTAAGAGAACTTCCAGTGCAAATTCAACACTTAAGCTATAGTCATTAAATTAGACTAAGAAGAAAATAGGGTGAAAATGATCTACAAGTAAAAATCTCATGCAGACAAAGTGAACTTCTTTTTTTTTTTTTTTTTTTTTTTCCCATGATCACAACTGCAGACAACGCTTTAAAGCACAAAGCGCATCCTGATGTTGCCATAAAAAGCTCCCTGGCTAATTATTTGCCAGTACAACTGTTCACTTCCTGTGGTGGATTTATGCTAAATCCTGTTATTAGTCTTGTTCTGCAATTGCCATTGTCTGTGACTGGAAGCAAGGCTCAAAGGCTACAGTCAGCCTTTTATTACAAAACATGTGAATGGAGATTTGACCCAATGTTCGACCACTTCCCCTTTGGGTTTTATGTAAGCTGCTGAGCCTTTCCCTATAAATCACTATGTTGAAATGAACTTTTACTCCTTTTCTTCCCCTCTTCCAGCCCTGTAGGATTTTCTTTTCCCCTCCCAATAAGTTTCTTTAAAAAAAAAAAAAAAAAGCCTTTCAAACCCTTTAATTACAAACTACCACCAAAGACTCCTACACCATGGGGAAGCATAAAAGAGTTGTTTTAAGTCTTGAGAATAGTGCAATAGTTGAATTTTTGTGTTTAAAAAATAAACAAATAGCTCCTCCTCCCCAATATAATTATATGTTGTCTGAACTATAATAAACAATAAATATCACTTACTGGAAGGTAACACTTAAAAATAATTATTGTGCAAATGAAAGATTTCCTATCATGTCTAACCTTGCATTTTTCTGGAGCCTTTAAGTTATTTAGCAATTTTTTCTTACATTTTTGTTTTGTTTCATTTTGTTTTGTTCTGTTGTTTTGTTATTAGACAACAAAAGCTTGCTAATGTAAATTTGTAGAGGAAGAAGGGTGAAAAACATCTGAAATGCTGAATTATTTTGGAAAAGCTTAGTCATTACAGATGGAGGACCTAGTCAGGCAGTCATTAGACTGAATAAAATTCTCATTAGATTGGTAGAGTCAATCACTGAGTAAGGGCAAAAAGAATTTGCTTGAATAATAGGGTCCAAGTTAGGTACTTGTTTTCATTGGCAATTGAGCCACAACATACCTGATTTTTTTTTATTTTAAATTTAAATTAAATTATTTAAATTAAATAAACTCTTGGAACTAAAACTGATTATTAAAGTATTCATTGTAATCTCTTTCCTCCTCATACCAATATAAATTGGAATAGTTGAACTTAAACTGGAGTGGTTGAAATCTCTTTCTTTCCTGTAAAACTCAGTGAGATTTACCAGTGACTGCAAAAGTAATAATTATAACAACAAAAAATAAAATAAAATAAAATAAAATAAAATAAAATAAAATAAAATAAAATAAAATAAAATAAAATAAAGCTTGTAAGTGAAAGAAAAGAGAATGAAAAGAATTCTGAGACTAGGTCTTTTCACATTTCCAAAGAAAATAGTATCTTAAAAAGCTTATTTACTATTATGTTTGTTGATTGCAAACAAATAACACTATAATAGATTTTGAAGTGAAAGACTGGGATTTCAATCATGACTGTCCAGTGGAAAATGATTAATAGCAGCTCTGTAGGTTAAAACAGAAAAAGTGGCAGGAATTAAGTGCCTCTCTCCATGTCATTCCCACTACCACATTTAGAGAGATAGGTCTGTTGCTTAGAAAAAGTGAGACTAAAGAGTAACCAAACTAGTTTCCAGATCTCATCTTCAGATCTGAAGTGAGTGCCTTGTCCCTCTCACACTAAAAGTTACATCTTCATGAAAGTCGCAGGATGGCGTAATCAATATTTGTTCATCTAGCTGACCATTAAATCTCTCTCTAGATCGGCAACTAGTTCAGACCCACCACCCAAACGCAAAACACCCTGGGAGCAAAGAGTTCAGAGTGGTGTCCTTGAATGGTTCATTAACGTCTGGCCGCTACCTGGATTAACAGTTGATTTGTCGTAATAACACACTCATGCATCCTCTTGGGACAAAACCTGTCTTCCCCGAGCCAAAGCTAAACAGCAGGACTCTCACTGGAGACATTTCACAGACAGTGAGACAGCTTGCTTACTCTTTTCTTTTTTCTTTGTTATTTTCCCTCCAATGCCACAAGTGGTGAAGATGTTGTAGCTTTTGCCACTATGACAGCATCCTCATTAGTTTCACTGTTGACAGAACCCCTTCTTCCTCCAGGAGGAGGAGGAGGATTTTTCTCTTTATAGGATATGTTTTTAAACTGTTCATGCGTTAAGAGCTTCCCTCCTTCCCCTCCCCCCTCCTCTTTTTTGGCTTTATTTGCTTCCTCTCTAAAGCATCTTTTATCCATAGCTTTTCAGCTACTTGCAAAGAAACAATACCCAAATCATGAATTATATGGCACAAATAGCTGATCTAATTTGAGAAGAATGTATTTAAGGAGAATGTTTTACATATGACCTTTTTGAGGAAGTCACAATTTTGTCGTGTAATCTGAAGTGCCCATCATAATTTCTATAGGCTTTGTTGACATCTCCTGCTGAGTATGGAGCTGATCAGCTCCTGACTTCCTGGGAAAGCACTCCGTTAACAAGGCTGCCCCTATTCCATCATGTTAGCAAATGTTTCTGCTTTCTGGGCTGAATCTCCTCACGCTGAAGACAACAGCAACAGCCTCAGTTGATATCAGCAGGATGAGGATCTGCACGCCTTTGTCTGTGAGAAGCTCAGAAAGAGTCTGTATCTCCTAATTCCAGAATTAGGAATGTGTGATGTGTGTGATCTGACAGTTATGTGAATTTGGTAAATCTGATAAATTTGTTTTGCTACCGTGCTAGCAAAATGCAACATGTATTTACAACCAGATTAGTTCACCTATTTTAGACTAAAAGACAGATGTCAATCCACTGCGCAAAGTGAAGTTTGCCTCTCAATTAACTATATATGTCACATAATCATTTAAGATTTTTAAATGTGTGAGGTGCTAAATTTTAGTGTGTACAGAGAGTGAAGAAAAAAAAAACTTGCAAGTTAATTAATTATACAAATGTATTCTTTTCTTGGATTTAATATTTTGTTCTGCTAGTTCATTGTGATTACTTACAACACTATTAAAATAAAGCGAGTCTTCATTCGGTATGAAGTTGTTCTGAGAGATCATCATGTTTTCAGCAGGAAGGAGACCATATATAATAAAAAAAAAATTATAAAAAATAAACATTTGTCCATAGTTACTTCACAGTAGGTATCTCCAAATATTTTGAAAGAAGTGTTACATAGTACCAAGTGATAATTGTTGATGACTCTTTAATAGGAAACTATGTGATATAGAATTTATAAGTCATATAGAATGTATATTTAACATTATAATTTATTATGTTTATGTCAAAGGAAACCTTCTTTTTTAGATTTCTCCTTTTCTCTACCTTTTTTTAAGGAAAAAAAAAAGCTCTTAATATTAATTCATTGTGGGAGAGATAAAATAATGAAAGTTAATAAAAATTTGTGAAGTCCCTATTTATTTCCCTGCCAACGACAATAAATAAATAAATAGATAAATAAAGAAAGAAATGACATAGACTCTCCAATTGTCACAGAGAGAATAAAAGAACTCGGCCAATAGCTACTACATAGAAAAAGATGGGAGTAGTTCTTACTAGTGCTGTTCATGATAAGATTGCCTCTTCTAAAGACAGATATTTGACATGTTGCAGATGCAACCAGATGTGAAAGAGAAAGATGAAATTTGATGGGCCGTCTCACACCATGCAGTTCTGCACCTTGTGTAGATGATTTGTTCCTCTAGAGATGATGGATGTTAAGTCTAAGTTGCATGTATGAAATAACAAAACTAAGCATCAGTTTCGCTATTTAAAATCCATTATCTGGGCACTGTTTAGATAAGATTTCATGCAATGTCATGAGGAGTAATTGATGAAGATAGTGTCATGTTTAGGGCTGTTTAGGATCTACCTGAAAAAGAAGCCAAAAGAGCTAAGTTAACATTGGAGATAGGATTGATTTTTTGCTGAAATGTGTGATCACAAAAATCATCACAAAAGCATTTACTTGAAAACAAAATGAATGTTAAAGACAGCAAAGCAAAATTATTTCTTTTCATTGCACAATATCTTTCTTTGTATGATAGTTTTCCACTCAGAAAGAGAAAGTGATTGATATTCTCACTAAACATAAATTAAAAGTAACAAATGAAGAGAATAATAAGGTAATTGCATCAATAATGAAGAGTCAAATAGAATTCCAGATAATCATTTAAATCCCAGAGTTTGTAGGTTAAACTGGTTGGATAAACTTGACAAAACTAGTACAATAGTGGAATATCAAAGTAGAAGGATTAACAGCTGAAATGAACAGTCTGAGCTATCTTTAAATTTTAATGGGAATCTCATCAAAACAAAATAATAATAAAAAAATCCACAGGAACTCTCCACAGGAAAAAAATTCCAAATTTTCTATATGGAAAAGATGCAGATTTCCTCAAGTAATGCAAACTGATTATAGGAATATTTTCATTCCTAATCATAGTTTTGCGTTTTCTGTTTTGTTCTCACCTCCTGTATCTATATGCCAGTCTATGTTTCACTACTTTTTAAAAACAAGTGCTTGATAAATCTTCATGTCTTCTGTGATACCAGATGTGTGAACAATCAAAGGTCTATAAAACAAAACTCTTTCCTTTCAAATTTGTGCTGAATGTACCCTTTTATCCTCCAGGCTGAAGGTTGGAATTTATCTTTAGTTTACTCAAGTATAGACATCTTTATAGCCAGTTGTCCTGGACTCCCTCTCTGGTCAATGGAGAAAAAAATAGAAGCCTTTAGGATGTGATTCACCTCATTCCAAAGCAGATATCTAAAATAAGCGAGATGAATCTTGTCTTACGAGTGCTCTTTTCTTTCCAGTGGTACATGTGTTTCTCCCTGTTTAAGGGGTCCATGGGCAACTAGATCAGGTATACACCTGCCAAACTCTGGTTGACTGCATCCAAATCTTGAGAAAGTGTGTTTGATACAAGTTTACACCAGACTTTAAAAAAAATGTAGAGGGTTCAAGAGTTACACTGTTTATCACATACCACTGAGAAAAATGGGAAGTGTTAAAATGATTCTTTTTATCATATAAAGTGTTTGCAGTATATATTATGAGTAAAAACAAGCAAGTTCTGCTTGTGTTCCAAGCCATAATAAGCCATGTGACAAAGATAGCACATTGCCAATCCCCCAGCTAATATATCATGGAAACATTTTTTAATTTAATACCSAAGCAATATGATATGTAAAGAAAGATTAAAAGAAATAGATTTTATTCGCATTAAAATTGGAGTGGGATTTGGTAGTCTCTTTCCATTTCTATCTTTCAACAATGTTCTAATACTCAATAGCTCAATTAGGATTCTTAAATTTGTTTCGTAATTGATGTAATGAGGAGGATTATTTAAATGCAATATGTTGAGACAAATAATTAACTTCTGTGTTCTTTTTTTTTTTTTTTTTTTGGAATGATGATTAATGATGCTGTCCCAGATCCAAATGTGTGTTCACAATGATGCATTCATAGGGATGTGACAGGTGATAATAAATGTGTTAACATTCAGCTATTGTACTCTAGTATGATCCAAGCAGGATTTCCTCTTATTACCTAGTTTACAATAAACTTTACTGCAAAGCTGAAGCAAGAAAGACTTCTCTTGTGACTACAAATCCTGTGATTTGTAGTGTTATAATTTTTGCCATCTTGAAACACATACTTTTATAAATTCCATTTTCCATCAAAATGAGCCTTGAGCCAATGTACAGAGGACTAAAAGGAGATTTGCCCTGCAGGTTTTTAGCTGCAAGAATGGCACAATATGCATTTGTTAGGCAGGCTTTAGGTACATTTAGTTCTCCTTGTCACACAACCTAGACGATTACTAATACTATACTCTGTGGAGCCTCTTCCTGTCTGCTGCTTAAAGTCAGTGTTTTCAAGGCTTACATGGGCGAATTTGAATTACAAGAGACAGTGTGTTATCTTGGTTGGATCATTGGCTTCCACTAGTCTTGTCTTGAGGAAAAACTCTTAAATTGATTTGGGGATGACATTGTGATCCAACACAGGTAAAATTGCTGGAAGTTTTCTTGTTTCAGAAGTGCAGCAGCAGATCCAGATCAAAGTTTTGAGGCTGGGTACTCATTTGCACTGAAGGAGATGCAAGTGAGGGCGATTGTGCCGGCTAAGAAGGACAAAAAGTATGGAGAGTAAAATAGGCATATGGAAGCCTCTGTTTAATGCCCATCGGCTGTAAGCAAATGGGAGATTATGTGGACTTCTGAGCAATTGTACTGATTAATAAAATATGAGGTTTGTGAATATGTAAATTATTTATAATTTTCTATAAAGAGATCAACCCGAGAAAGTTTTAGTGTATTAAGAAATATGGACATTCATGGCCTTTTGTAAGTTTTCACAATAAAATTCACTCTTTGTCTTTATTAACATTTCTACCACTATTTAATTATATATGCTCACAGAAATTTTGTGGATATTTGGGGAGCAGGCTCAAGGCCCAGCTTTTTAAAGAAAACACAATACCCATGTGACTGAAGTTGAATTGTATAATAATACCTATATACTTTAAAGACTTGCACTGTAGCCAAAACATGTCTGCCTGCATTCCTCATTTCACTTAAGTGGCTTTTCTTATGAAAAGGTTTTGTTTGTATTCCTGCAGTTGGTTAAAAAAAAAAAAAAAAAAAAGAAAAAAAAAAGAAAAAAGAGCTGCATGCCAAAAAAAAGCCCCTAAAATGCAGTGGAAAATGTCCTGAAAAGACCACTACCACCTGTTTCAGTTCAGATATTAAACTAATGTTTAAAATACTTAACAAGCATCACAAGCATCTAGAATTTAACATCATTAGTTCATAGCTTAGAAGCATGCAAGTCTGAGGGTGGATCTCTCTTCAAGCAAGAGCTGTGATTCCAGAAACATAATGGCATATATAGTAACCTCTCAAAGAATAAACATGTAAAACTGACATTCTAGGTCTTCATTCATGAATTTTGTGTAGTGCAACTGAAACAATATTGTCCTCCAGAATTTACTTGCTTTATTTCCTCTCTACTGTGAAATTCATTGTGCAGGTCTTGTTGGATTTCCTCAGGAATGCAGAGTTCAAATAAATTGGAGTTGCACAAACACGGTTGTAAGTTTAAGTATTCAGTCAGTTTGCTAAGGACTCTTTTTAATAACTTGATTTTTTTTCTATAACTCCAAACATGCTGATTTCAGTTTACCTATGAAACTTTTTGCATTCCTTCTCCTCTGAAATCTCATATACACATCACAATCACTGTAAATGTTTTCATATTGAAATTGAAGATGTAAATGAAGTACTGCAGTTGCTGTCTGGTTTTAGTTACAATGTCTGTTTGTTGACATCTCACATGAAGGCCTGCTGTGTCTCTGGCTCTGTCTACTTCATTTCCCCTCTAATTAGGCTTTGCCCTCAATTAAGTTAATGATGCAACTTTTCCTATAGATCATTTGCCCCTTCAATCAATTAGCAGAATATGAAGGGTGCATCCCTCTTTGGCTTTGGATTGCTTGCCTCGGGGCAGACTGTTCAGTTCACAGAAGTACTTAGGCAAAGCCTGCTGTTTACTCTGAAATATATAACCTGAATAAATTACAGCACAAAAGAAGTCTGCTCTTGATAATCTCTCTCTCTCTCTCTGTACATATATATAAAATAAATTAAAAAATCAATTATTTATATGACAGCACACAAATAGCTGCCACAATCTAGAATACTAAAGTTGTTGTAGAAACACTGTAGACTTGCAGCTTATATAGCAAGGGTTTTTTTTGTGTTTGTATGCAATAAGAGCCAAGGGCAGAGCAAGGMTAAAGGCAGGCACCTTGTTCCCATTGGCTCCCCTGTCTGCAGGATCCAAATGCCTTCAAACATGGCCACACTCATGGCTGATCCTCCACCTTTCCAGTTCCTCATCCTCTCTCTCTCTGCTCATCAAGCACTCTGCCCTTTATTTCTCTAACTTTCCTACCTTGTTTCTCCTCTTTTCTCCTCCTTACATTATTTCCCTAAAATACTATTGCCAGGTAATTATATTTACCGCTTTTCTACCATATCTGATGCCCCATCTCATTTCTAAATTTCCTTTGTCCTCTTGAAGAAGCAAATCAAGCCCTATATCCCCTCTTTTGATGTTGACATTTCCTATATCAGCTCTCATTGCTTCTTACTCCGAATCTGTTTGCTTCATGGTCTTAGTTTTCATTATAAAAACAAAGTGTGATTTTTACTGTCAACTACCTAGCAAGCAGGAGCTGTCCTGAAGTGTAAACAAAGTAAAGATCAAAGCCTACTAGTCTGGCCATGGGGTAAACTTGCTGAGGTTGGCCCTAGACCCTGGTCAGGGATTGACCTCAGCAAGTTCACCTATTGCTAGAGCTAAGGAGCTTACCCTTCACCCTTTTATACTGAAAATATTTATGCCTTTAAATTATTTAGATTTTTTAATAAGAAAGAGAAGCCATACCTGTCCCTATTAACTTTTGTTAGACTATGTCTCTTGAACTGCATATGACGGCCTCCTCCTTGCTTGTAAAGAATTGTATTTTTTTCTTTTCTGTTTTTACCTCCTTTTCTAAAAGCGAATACCTCTTGTTAACTAACTAACCTTAGTTTTTTGTTTGTTTGTTTGTTTGTTGTTTTTTTTTCCTGAGCCATTGACCCCTAATTTAGTTGGGATTCTTTGTCCGGTTTAGCTGGCATAATATCAGGGTGATCTGTCTTATTCTGTGGTAGTTTGGAAATGTATTTACTCTCTACCATGTATACAATTGGTCCTTAGGACACAAAGCAAAAGGGTTCCTCCTTATTTTTAATTTTTTTTCCTCCCTTATTTTTATCATTAAAAAAAACAAACTAACAAAACTTAAATTTAAGTCTGACTATAACTTATTTCTCTTAAAAATATCCTTCCTGTTATGGGAATGTGTCTTTAAATGTCTTCCAATTTCAGGACTGTAGGGACCACCAAAGCATCCCTGGTGAGGTGAAACTGGCAACAATAGGGAAGGCTCCTACCTTAGGGACTATAGGCTCCACTTCAGCCAGAACTTTTTAGTCTTCAGGACAGTTTTATTCTGCCCTTCTGTTGGATGCCAGGCCTACATGTGCTAGCACTCAAGCAGGAAGAATCCCACACCTTCCAAATAGCGGAAAGCCCCACGAGCTAGAAAACATTAGGACTGCCACAGGGTTAGAATATCTCATCCTGACAGATGGCAAGCTCCTGTTTTATGCTTAACTGTAGAAACTTGACATTAAGAACCTGAAGCTACATTTCAGACTGATACATTAGAAATGTAGTAGTATAACATCTGCATAGAAAAGATAGTTTCTCTTATGATTTCACATCTTTCCTGCACATGCATATGCCCTTTCTCTAAGTTTAAGCACTGTATAAATGATTTACTTTCAGTAAGTACTTAAATGATGTTCATATCTTGCAATACTATACAAATGGGTAAATCTAAATTTACATATTTTTATATTTTACCTATTAAAAAGAGGACACAAGGCATGTCATTGTCAGAGCCCCTTCCTCTATCCTCAGTACACATGTACAGGTCATATGCAAATAGATTATGTTACATGTAAATGTAAATGTAAATATGTTGTGCTCAACACTTTTAACTTTATTCACTTTAGAAATAAAATAAAGACTTTGTTCTCTTTCTTCTGTGAGAAATACTTGAACTTTTCTTGAGGGCTATATACGCCCTTTTTGAGTAGTTTCAAGTAATGTAAATGCTGATTTCTCTGAACTGTTTGATTGTATTCACTTGCCAATTTTATGGTACACGTTTCAGTGTACTTCCAAACATACAATGTGTGATTAAAGTTCAGACTGATATAGCTTAACATTCTTCCAGTGGTAAGAGTGTTATCACTCTGTTAGTTTAAATCTAATTTGCACATCATAAGCAAAGAGAGACAATATTTTACCATACTTTGAATAAGCAGATAGACAAAGGCTTTCTGCAGATGGATAAGAAGGACCTCATTTATTCATTTGATATACATATTCAAACAAGATCTTTTATTTTTATAAAGGCAGTGTATCTTAAAATGATACCAAACAGCTAGCATTTGTTTTATCATAGCTCACGTTATATCTTTATAAAAAGGACAAGAACATGCTCTTAATGCACATATAGTAGCACCCTTTGTAAGTCACAGATGTTATTGTGAGAACTGAATACAATGCAGGTCAGTGTAGAACTGAGTATCTTGAATCAGCTGTTTAAAGGGAAATGGGAAAACTAGCACAGTTGAAAGGGCAATAGCAAATATCATGCAACCCATCTTTGATATGCCATATCCTTAGAAAAGCAGTGTTTTAAATAGCGTATTTACCAGTTCACTCAGCCATCATGTTATTTAGTATGGTAAACAATAAAACAAAGATAAGACAATCACAGAATTCTGTAAACATTGAAAGCAACGGAGCCAGAATGATAAAAGGTAGAATCTATGTCAACTAAATTGAACTACCAAGTCTAAGTGTTTTTTGTTGTTGTTGTTTAGTTTAGTTTAGTTTAGTTTAGTTTAGTTTTGTTTTTGGCTTCTTTCTATCTACAAAGATTGGTGAAAGGGTGACAGATAACTCCAGAGGGCAACTTATCCCTTCTTAAGTCAGTTCATTTTAAGTGACAAGATGAGTTGGGAAGAATCACCCACTGGAGGTATTTTATTGTTCTTGGTTAACTATTGAGGACACTTGTGTGACTAAGTCAGTCTAGTTCATTTTACATGACTTCAATTTCAGCAGCAGAAATTCAACTTTGATCCTGCAAATACTACACAAATACATAACTTTAAGCCCATGGATCATCCCAGCAGCATGGAAAACTCTTTCATGGCTTTTACAGGCAGTTGTGTATGACTGTACAGAGACCAAAATATCCTTTCTTCAACAGTCTCTGAATGACTAGGYCTGAATGATATCTGTCCAGAAGCATTGCTGGGACTCCCTAAATTATAAGGTAATGTCTACTTGAGATAAATTATATGATGTTTTTTCTGCATAGACTTGGCCCTTTGAAATATCAGTGTCATAAATATCTCCTGTGTGCAAGAGAAGTCATGTGTGAAAATAATGTCATGGTTGGATTTTTTTATCTCATCTGCTCAGGAGTTAACAACAAAATTGGATTTTCACAAATAGGCAAGTATTATGCTTATAATACAAGTCTCAGAAAGAGAATATATAGACACTCCGACACTCAGTAGTTAATCTTTATTTTAGCGCTATTGTGTCAAAAAAATAAATCAGTCAGTAATACCATAAATTTTTGACTAGGTAGACAATGTGGCATCACATTTCCTTATATCTCATCTAATGCCCTAGGGGAATATGTGGAAATGACAGAGCATATACTTCTTAGTGGGTAAAATTTTATTGATTATATTTTGTTACATTTTGTGTCATTGCATTGTCCTGGTTTCAGTTTACATCAGGAAATCAAAATTTCATGTCTCATTACAGTTATCAAATGTAGATTGTAGCAACTCTCTATTACTGAAATTGGATAAGAAAGAATGCTGAAAAATTCCTATTTCAGTCAATTTCTCAAGTTTTCCAACTTTTAGATATTTCCTTCCTCTTCTAGCAAGGAAAGAGAAAGAAGCAACAGTATCATTTGTAAAGACAAGAAACTGGTAAAGTCCTCTAGCACCTATCTATACCTGTATAACAATTTCATAATTAAGATGAGAAAATTAAGTGCCTTTATTCTATCAAAATTATTTAGTGATCTGCCATTAAGTATATATAAATAAACAAAAAAGAAATTTGTTTTGGTGAATCACAGTTTGCAGTTTTGTCAACTCAAATCAGTTCAACGCATTTGAAATGTTAGGAATATAACAGCTGATTTCTTGTTCAAAGACAAAGGCCTAAGTTTGAAATAGCTTTCCTAAGTTATTCTTTCATCTGTGTAATCACTTCAGTTTTCCATATCTAGTTCTGTTTTATTTCTCTCAAATATCTCCCTTTGCTTTTTACTTCTGCTCCTGATGCAAGAATGCACTAAAGGCGTGTTTTCTCTGTCACCTAGACACGTCACAGTTTTCAACCTGCTTTTTCTTCTCTCCCAATATATGAAAAAAGGCCTCATGAAAATAAGAGTAATTAGTTTCTTGTGGGACAGGGAGCTGGGATTGAGAAAACAATGTGGTTTTGAAAATTGAACTCATATATTTGAGATGCATGTGGACTTGATGTTATTTATTTTTTCTTCATCTACTTCCTTAGCTATAGAGAAGTAATCCTATATCTATTACAGATGTAAATGCAACAGCCCCTAACTTCAGTGCACTTGGTGGCCAGAAGAATATTCCACAATGTCAGATCACTGACGTGGACAGGTGCAGTTTCCTTGGTAAGAYATTGCTTCAGAGCCAGAGACATTTCCTATAGTTAATTTGGACACAGGACACTGAATTCTAACCATCAAGATCACTGGTGATTTGGGCTATCATGTTTTGCAACAACGCACCTTTTATCAGAAAACCAACATCCTTCATCTTCTCCGTGTAGGATTTACTGAAGGAAAGGCATCAGTACATAGGTCAGAGTATATGACTCAGTAAGAGACAAGAAAGCCCCTACCTAGAAGAGTATTGCCTAATGGTGGCTATCTGGAAACAATAATGAATGCAAAAGGAGACAAAAGTTGAAAATCACTTTGATGTCACAAAGAGGTAATGTTTGTGGCTTTCTTAAAAAAGAAAAAAAAAATTTCCTCTTCCCACCACATCCACATGTGTCTTGTCTCAATTTCCTTTCAACCAGCTGCTCTGAGCCCATGTGTTCATTTCAGTGAGGCACCAAAGCAGTGTTTTGTTCTACAGCTGTATTCCCTTCTGCACCCTTGCTCTGCAGCCTGAAGTTCAGGTCACAAGTTGTCCAACCATTCCTGCATCTGTAGTTCTGAGCTGCCCGACTTCTTTCGTGTGCAGGGACCAGGCTAGGAGTCGATGTAATTTAAAATGACTTAGTAGCCACAACTGAAGTCAGAAAGAGTCTAAAAGAATATTTAATTAAGCATCATTACAGGCTTCAAAAATTACACTTTTTCTTTGTAGCAACAAAAATTCAGAGTAGCACCTTTTTAAATGGAAATGAATGATACATATCCCGAAAGCTACAAGTAGAGACCAGATTTTTTTTTCTTTCCCACATATGTGAGGCATAGCAAAAGACTAGCAGCAATAAAATTGAAGTCAGCAGTAACTAGAACGGCATCCAGAACCTCAGTGGAGAACTCTTCTATGGCACCCCAACTCTCTAAGAGGATTAATGTCCAAACTCATGTAATCTTTAGTCTGCATTTTACAAAAGATTGTGAGATGGTAGCCCTGAACTGAAATTCTTCACTTTTTTTTTTCCAAAGTGTATGACTCGTGAACAGGACAGGCCATAGCAGTTAAGTTAGTGATTTTATAAACTATACACTGGTAGATTTCAAAGAATATTTTAGCTTCTTGAGGTAGCAAAGACTATTTACATGGAAAAATTGGTATTTTTTAAATTTTGAAATAATCTATTATGAAGTTTATTAAATATATGGTACTTAGTAATGGCTGAATACATTTCTTAATTCTGGCATTTGTGCAAATGTTTTTCTTACAAAGCAAAAATAAATATATTTTTTATTGTCAGATAGCCATGATTCCATCTCCACTCATATAATTTCTGATAATGTGTACTAGAAGTGCGTAAGGACATTTCACTGAAATAGATAAATAGATMTTTCTATATTGTTCTGCTTTATTTTCATCTTCTTACAAAAATATTAGAATGGATGTAACATACAGCTTTTGAGATAAAAATATGCAAACTTAATTGCCACTTTGGCAATTAAAATAACCAACTACAAGCTGTATGGATAATGTAATACTTTGACTACTTCATTTAGAAATTATTAAGTACTTGCTTAAGGAAATTCCTTTATTTAGGTTTATAAAGAACCATTAAAGAGAAAGCAATGCCAATATAAATATCGCCTTGAGTATTGTTCATTACATTTTCAGGATAGCTGAGGTATCACTTTGAGACAAAGCATAGTTTTAGTTCAGAAAGAGTCGGATGGTAACCTTTGATCTTTATTTCCTACAGTTAATGCCATAATAATTCTTTTTATCTCATCATGTATATACACATTCCGAGGACTTAAAGCCAATGGTTGTGCAATAAGTTATTTGTAGTTTAAATGAAGTACTTGGATGATAAATCAAGAGGTTTTATACAATACTAACTTTGATAAATCATTTTTATGTCGCTTTGCTCTCTCCAGTACTTCACCACCTACAGCTCATACAAGTTCATAATAGACTATGTATGAACTTTTGTCTGGGTTATTTCATTTAAATAATTGCAAACTTCTTGAGGAAGAATAAAATTTCTTCCTTTATTTGTATGTCACTAAGCAAAATCAAAATTAATCAGATTGAAAATGAAAATGAGAAATTAAATAAATATATACCATTCTTGGTAAGAAAACAGATTTCTCTAAATTGGAAAATTACAGGAATGATTAACCTCATCCAATTTTCATTTTACCTTATTATAAATGTCTAAAATAGGTCAGAAGAATAACCATTGGGAAGTGTTGGTTTTTGGCAATAAAAGCAGTCTGAAATGACCAGGTCAGGGTAGATGTCTGCACTATATATAAGAAGAGGTTTCTCACTCTAAATTATTAGTTGTGAATCCATTAAAGCTTCACTTTTACTCTGCTGAAATTAAATTCATTACCTCCTGGTGACAGTGGCCGTCAAGCATGGCTAGGAGAAGTTGCAAGTGCTCACAATTCCTGCCTATTCCAAACTGTATGAACCTGTGTCAAAATTAGACTCTTTGYGGCCCTGCTTGGATCAGGTGTTCATCAGTGCTCAAGCGTAGTCTGAAGTCTCTGGTACACACACTCAACCTGTAATGAGGAACGATCCAAATACAGAATAGGAGCTTCTTGCAACCCTGAAGAGGAAGTGGGGTGGTTACGGAGGTGGAGGAATTCCACCTTTATTCAAACAGGTCTTAAAGTACAAAGGGAAGTAAAATTACATACATGTATAGATGAATTTGTCTCTAGAAAGCATTTGCCCTTATGAAAAGGACATAGAAAAAGCCCTTGGAACATGAGTTACATACAGTCACAGTTCATGAATATAATTTATCTTCCTTATTCTACTTTGATAACCTGTTATAGTCAATAAGGTCATTATGCCCTTCTGTGAATATGAGTCTTCTTTTTGAAGAAAGTTAGAAGTATAAAAGTGAATTATCCTTCTGGAAAAAGAATACAATCAGAATCAATGTAATGTCTGATTAATATTGCAAAAAAAAATTGTCCAGCAGCCAAAAAAGACTCAATGAATCTGTATATTTATATGCATATATAAAGAGACATAGGTATACACACATACGTGTCTATCACTCTTATCATATTTGTTCCTGTTGAAAAATTCATGAGTCAGTACAGGAACAAATAGACAAGCGGAACAGATAATTCAAATAAAAACATGAAATGTTTTCTTGTAGAGCTAACTATTTGCAGTTAGGAATTGCATGTATTTTTCATAAGGGACTGTATACAACTGTTTCACACACATCAGCTTCTATTGATATCTGCGTGAGTTCTCAACAAAAAGTAGGAGTAGATGACAAGCACTGTGAACCACATTTGTTCTTAGTTATATCTGTGATACCATTTTGATTCAACCCTGAATATAAACTGTATGTAAGGAATTGTTTTAAATAACTAGAGACCCAAGGTCAAATCTTGCAAACTGTCATGCACTAGAATACTGCTACTGATAGGCATCTGATCTTGGTTAATTCAAAGTAAATGAGCAATTCCATGTCCATAGAAGTKTTTTTGTTTGTTGTTTTATTTTGTTTTGTTCTGAACCATAGATTTAGGCCTCTTCATTTTAAATCAAGAGTAAAGCGATGCTTTAAAAAAATTCTTGCCCCAATGTGTTTTTCCCTTATGTCAAAGAAATGTTAAATGTAAGACTAATTTGTTGTGATGTTACCCTGTAATATTTCCCTTGGCTTATGTCCCTTATTATTTAATTAAATGTCATCAAATATTTCATTGTCAAACTAAAACATTTGTATTCTATTTTTTAGTGTCTTAATGGAGCCAGTGAAGAAATAAGAACTAGAAATACCATAAAAGTACTTTTTTTTCAGAACATTTTATGACTGTGGACTGTCTGTAGATAATTTAATACACTTCCTGCCTTTCTTAGTGTATTATGTATTAAAAGGTCACCAAGATTATTTTAGATTCAAACAACACGTTG
This sequence comes from Nothoprocta perdicaria, assembly GCF_003342845.1. NCBI lineage: Eukaryota > Metazoa > Chordata > Aves > Tinamiformes > Tinamidae > Nothoprocta > Nothoprocta perdicaria. The sequence goes on from NW_020455610.1 coordinate 4,477,856, forward strand.
GATTCAAAACTGTTTTTGTTTTTCAATTTCTGTTCTTTGTTCTGCACTACTACATTGTACATTACTGATTTGTGTGTAAGCCAATGCATTTTAAGTGAATTCCACTGTCTTCACAGAGGCAAAAGGGAGGAGCCTCCCATTCACCAGTACAATCAAGTTTTCCTTTAGCCCATTCAAGATTCACAAGGGATGTGATTTCAACAAAAGCAATCCTTGCAAAGATGCAGCCTAAAGTAAAGCAAAGGTATGCTTTCTCACAGCCCCTTGCCAACAAATTTTAACCCTAAGGTATATGTCCTTACTGTTTTATCCAGTGTGCCAAGCAGTGTTGGTTGTCCAGTGTTATAGTCACCAGCTCACTAAGAATTRGAGTGGTGCTTCCTCCTTTCATTACTTCATGAAGTGTGCCAAACAGCTGTCATGATATTCTTTATCATCTCAGGCTGAGCTTGAACTGCTTACCTAGGAGTAAAATGCTTCTTATGTACCATTACTGAGCCCACAGTATCATACGTGCTACCTACCATGTTCTATACTTGATATTACTTGTTAGCAAATGTTTTTAAATTTGTCATTTGAGTATCATGGGAAGAAAGTTTTTAACTGTTGCCATCCGCTGAGACCAGTGAAGAAGTTCTTCCTAAAAAGGAGATGATACTTCATTATGTTGATGGACATGACACTCAGTTGACTTCAAATAGTTTAGATAGGTTCAGGCAGGAAAAAGAGAACAATCTTCCTTACGCTTAAATAAGGATGAGCAAAGACATAGGGAGATGCACTATTTCCCAAGCAATAAAATCCTCCCCTCCACTTGAACACCTTTCAGCTGCCTAATGGTCTCCCTTCCCACAGGCACTTCACAGACAACGTCACTTGCCTTTGAGCTGAAGTGACTGCAGCTTCACATGCTAAAGAAATAGCGAGAGGTCCATGGTTGTGCAGCATGAGCAGGGAAGAAAATGGTGGGAACATATGGAAAGCTTGTGTAGGGTAAAAGTGTAGGTGTGTGTTGGTGGAGAGGGAAGTGGAAACAGACTGAGAAAGAGGGACCACCATCCACACAGACTGAGAAGGAGGCACCACCATCCACACAGAAAAGTATATAACTGGCAAGTAAAAGTATTCAAATACTTTATTTTCTAAAAAGAAAAGTAAAATGAAAGACAAGTAAAAATATTTAAACTGTGTCAGCTGGATTAGATGTTGGTCAGGGTAGGTGAACACTGGCCTAGCATATGTTTTACATATCTGCTGATTCAGGTCATCTGAGGCTCTTGTTTAAAGGAACTTAAAAGTCATCTAAAGTGAGAAAAAAAAATCCACTGAATATTGCTTAAAACCTGAACATTCTTGAAATATGAAAACAAACATATCAACAGCCTATGTTATTTATCCCAAAAAGTTGTATGCCCAGTTCAATGATAAAACATAGAGTGACRTAGTTGAGATTAGGTTTAATGTGGGCTATTTCTAAATATATTTTCTTTTTAGATAAAAGCTTAATAGATATTAAGAATTTTGTTGACATGAGAGAATTAAGCCTTGTTTATGCCTTTCTATATCTGTCACATTATTCATGAGCACAGTCTCATATATACTATTTACTTGAGTAAATATTCGTATGTGCATAAGCATTTAGAGGACAGAAGCTATTACCATGTACCATCAGAGTTTCCAGCAAGAGGATTTTTATACTTCTAGAGAAACTAACTCAAATACAACAGTGTTCTTTGATGATTTGGTTCAGACAGACCAGTGATTCAGAGCATCTTTTATTTATTTATTTTCTTCTTTTAGCTATTCAGTAKCTATAGCTAGGCAATTTGCAACAGCTAAAGAGCTGTGACATTACCAGCATTTGAATAATTTACTAATTGGCAGAACAGTTCCTGTCTCCTCCATTTGACCGGATATTTGTTTTATGTGTGTGCCTGATATGCAATACTTACTCTTGATAAATTTGGGGAGGCAAATGTATTTGCTTTTGCTAATTCAGTAGCAGTATGACTTGTGACTAAAGCTACAATTATTACGAATATGACATTGAAAATGGGAATACTTTTATACTTCTTTTTTCCGGGACTAATACATCATTAGTGCTCTGTACTTCTTAATCATGACTCCTAGCACTTGAGTAAAAGAAGATTAAATATTATGGATCTCAAAAAGTTCTTCAAAACCTTTTTGTGCATCTGCTGAGTTCTACTGCATTTTTTTTACTAAATAAACCTAAAACATTTTAGTGTTTTTCCTTTTTTCTTTTTATTTTCTTTCAAACAGGGATAACAATTAAAACAAGTCAAATTATAAAAATAGGTGTAATTATGGAGTCTTTATTAAGATACTGTTATAATACCACTCTTGTTTTTTATGATTTGAGCAACTTATATTCTGCTAATGTGGTTTTCAGAAAGGAACCTTGTAGTTTCTTCATTTGGTAAGAAAACAGTATCAAAATATACATAGTTCTCCATTTCTTTGCTCTGTCTGATCCTTGGAAGTAATCTATAGAGACTTAAACAACAGGACGTTCAGGATTCTCAAATTACAAGCGCCACAAGGACCTGAAAGATCTTGCCAATATCACACTTAAGATTTAGAAGGAATTATTACTCTAAAACAGTCAGTGAGTGGAGCTTAATTATTTAAAACTTTAAAATACAATCTTTTTTAAAAAAGGTAAGAATGTCTACAGGTAGGTCCAATATTTCACTTGCCTTTTTATGCTCATATTTATTTGCCATCATGACCTATGCCCTCCACTTCTGAACACACTGAAAATGTCAGAAATAGATAGTATTCCATGTAATTTAATGCTTGATGGAATCCTGTCCAAAAGATACTTCTGTTTTGGTTTTTTTTTGGTAAGTTTAGAATAAAATATCAATAATCAAGAACAAGTTTCAAATAAAAAAAATTTCAAAAGAGTAAAAGAAAGCAAATATATCAGCTGTGACAGAGAGCAAATGGCAGATTTCTTAGAGAAGCAGGAAGAAAAGTTGTTTTTTTTGTTCAAATTAATACCTTATTAGTTACAATAGAAAAAAAACAAACAGAAAACTAAAGTTGTAGCTATATATTGCTCGTAAACTTGAAAATAGAAGAGCAGAGGCTCAATTGGTACAAATCAGTGCAGTTTTGGAAGTCAGTGGATCAGCAATGGAGTTGCAYTTTTCTAGCATGTGGCCCTCACACGGCATGGATGGGTGATGTTTTGAAAGGTAAAGTGCACATGTACAAGCAAGAGAGACATGCTGAACCTTCCTTGAATGTCTTGTTAAAAGTTTTGTGGCTTTGATTAAAGTGAAGCCAATGTCTGCTTGACAGGCAAGATTGGCAGAACAGGAAACTGATGTCTTCCATTAGCCCCGGAGCAGATAAAAGTGGAGACAGGCAGATGCGCTGCCAGAGGCAGCTCCCCCCATCAGGAAGGGTTTCCTCCAGGATCCGTGGAGCCACTTCACTTTCAAAGAGGAATATCTGAACAGACACATATACACATCCATTTATCTCAGTAGACTTTTTCTTTTTCTTTTTCTTTTTCTTTTTCTTTTTCTTTTTCTTTTTCTTTTTCTTTTTCTTTTTCTTTTTCTTTTTCTTTTTCTTTTTCTTTT
>NW_020455610.1:4481612-4490972 GCF_003342845.1 Nothoprocta perdicaria
CTTTTCTCTCTATTTTTTGTTGTTTTTGACAATAGCAAGTGTTTAGAAAAAGAATCAAGTAAAGTAAGTAAGGAGAGGTGCCTCTCTGATGCCCTTCTGGCAATCAGCAGTTTAGGGACTTGCTGTGCCGGATGTTGCAGACAGGCTGCTGGTAGCACATGGGACTCTCTGGCGTTTGAAATGCATTCATCTTGTAAACACGCAAATTTAGAACATCTCAGAGTATTACATGAGCTATAAACAAACAGCACTAGAGCAAGCCTCAGTTTAGTGCAAATGAATGATTAAACTCTTTTAGAAGGATATTATTTCTTGATCATTACTACTCAATTCTGAATGCATTAAAGTGGTCTCTTGCAAGACTATTCCTGACAGAGAGGAATTCTGGTTATCTAGGCTATTTGTGGATGTAAAAGTCCTCTATAGGCAGAAATCTTATTGGTCTCCAAATGAAAAGACTGGACCCCAGAACTACTTGATTTCTTAAGTCCTATTGATTTTCCAGAGCATGTACAAGACAGCAGAGTTAAGCCAGACTGGCCTGAAATAGTGGATATATTTCCAAAATTGAGAGATTTTTTTATTTTTGAATACTCTCTATTATTATWTTTTTTCTAATGTGTAACGAATTCTGCAACTATTTGAGAGAAGAATGTGAAAGCCTATGAACAGTAACAAGAGTTCATCAGTACTTTTTAAACATTTAGAAGGAAACCTAATTTTAAACAAATCTTTTCTAGATGTGTGTGTTTATTTTTTTTTTTATTTCTTTTTTTTGCTGGTCTATTGAGTTAAATGATAACACATGCCATTTTAAAGACACATTGTGAATGTGAAAGCTAATAGATTTCAAAAAGGAGTTTAACAATCATTTTAGTGACTGTATCTGCTTCTGAGTCCTTGGGCCAATTTTTGTGGTTTTACTACTTCTTTTATCTAAAGTATTCTCTGTTTTTGCTTCCCCTGCTCTTTGTCATCCTGTGCAAGACCAGCACAAACAACAATGGCAAAGAAAAAGAGCTTTTGCCCATGAAACGCCGTACACATTAGACACAATATCATAAATAAATAGAGTAGGAACAGCAAATGAGGAACAGAGGAAATCAACGACAGAAAAGGGAAAACAGCCCTTTTCTTCTTGCATGTACACTGTAAATATTTATTTTGGTCTTTTTTTTCTCCCCCGATACAATCACAGGTGTGAGAAGAAGTGGTTTGTGCTAACCTAGAGATTATTGACTGAAAGCGAGCTGCTCCAAGCAACCTCTTAAGGAGGAATCTTAAGGAGGAGAGTCAGCAGTGCCAGGGCTGTTCACTGATTTATAAAATTAACCACAGGAGCTAAAACAATGACAGAGCCACCTCTCTTGAAGCTGTACTGAAGTCATTGGGCCAGGAAGTGAATTTTCTTAGTATCATTCACCTCTCAGTGCCCCRTGATGACCTCTCCATTTCACTGGTCATTTCTTGCCCTACAGCACCAAAACACTCAGTGGTAAGAGGACTGGACATCCTCTGTGGTGGAGGGTCAATATCCAGGGGGGTCAGGGTGAAAGACTATGARAGGTTGAAATACCTGAAGTGCTGATCCAGAGCCTACAAAAAAAGGTCACTTTTGGGCATACATGGTTGCCATCTACTTGTGGTAGACTGGAAGATATTGCTAGAGGAAGGAAGATCCAGAACTTCCAGAAGGAAGTCCAGCACTTCCAGAATACTTAGATGTCTCAGGCATGTGTTTTTAGGACGTTATGTTGCTAACAATACAATCTTGCTAACAGTAGATTATTAAAGAAAAGAAAGAAAAAGAAAAAATAAWAACAAAAAAAATTTTTGAAGGTTCATGTTGTCACTGATATATGAGAGCTATAGATCATAGAAATGTAAAATATAAATGTCAGTGCCAAAAGACAAATCTGGAAGACTGTAACCATATGGATGCATGCAGGAAGCTTTCCAAGAACTTCAGATGATGAGAAGAGAAATGGGCGCTAATAGTAACTTATTTGTTCTTTGGGTCTTTTGAAGACCATTTTATAAAATAAATATAATAAAAATATGTCTCCTGCCAAAGCATTAAATAAATGATGCTTACATTTGTCTTTATTTTTCCCTATCTTTTCTTACAAACTTGAGATTGATACCAGCAACATGGGAGATAATATTTCTTTTCTTTTATATTCTCTTTTATTTCATACATTTAGATAGCACTGCTATAAGTGCTCTTAGTGTGTAGCAGTCACCTGCATCTCAAAACAGCAGTTTTAAGAAAGGAATTGAAACTGAGACTCTTCATATCTTTTTAAATCTGCCTGACTTGTTTCATTTTTATGTCATTATCTATCTCTGAAGATGTCTCAGAGGCCATATCAAAAACTTTCTTTAGCTACAATAATACAAGTGTAAGGTATGATTTTTTTGGTGACATCACATAATTTTTGTTTTCAAATTGGACAGTCAAGGGAGCTAGAAGAGCTTCTTCCTCTTGATCCTCAAGTACATTTAGTCTCCAGAAAGATATGACTTAAGCTTTAGCAAGTTTTTTCTTCCTTTTATTTCTGTCTTTCTCTATTTCCCGTCATGTTCCCTCAGCTTCCTTCCCCTTCTCCTCATTACTCCCTTTCAGACGAGTGTTTTTTTCAAGTACACTCTTCTTAAAAAAAAATTATCTCCAAATTTGTTCTATCCACCTTTTCTATCCCTATAAGCAATTGAATCTTTCATTTCCATGTAATCATATCTCTCTGTTGAACGAAAGAGTTGTTTCACTAGTGGAAAAATATGCCATCAAACTTGTTCCCAATTTTAAATGTACATTAATAATCCACCAATTACTGTGCATATAACATATAATAGTTGCCTGAGTAGGCCCTAGTCTCACTTGCTTCCTGTTGTTCACAGTGCTATTTGGATAGGAGGCAACATATTTCCCTAAATTAACTAGAGCTTAATTAAAAACCCACAAAAGTCAATATAGTTGGGATTCATTTGACTGAATAAAAACAGCAGTCATAATCACCATTAATCATAGTGTAGATGTTAACATCTGAAGTAGAGTCTCTTCACTCTCATTTATGTTCAATGAAATGAAAGAGGCACTTCTAGACTGTGATTCATCTCATCCTAAAACAGATGGTGAAAAGCAGTCAGATGAATCTTATCCTAAATGTACCTATTTCACTATAGTCTATCGACTATAAAGGGAATCTTAAGTGGCTGCCTGAGCTATAGACATCTGAAGTCAATGAATTCCACCAAGCCAAACTTGCCATTGACTTTTATAGCCCTGAATAAGGTTCATTATTTAAATCCTAAAAGTTCTGAAAAGACTCATACTCCTGTAGGATTTCTAGATACTTACATATATCTGTGTTCTTTAATATAATTTACTTATTATCTTCATATTGTGACTGGATTCATCTGAACACTTTCTGTTCATAGCTCTAAGAAAGAAGCAAGTCTGTGCTGTATTTTATATAATATCCCAAACTGAATAGTTCAGAGGCAACTTAACTAAGTCAAAATGCAATCCTTTTTTTTTCCTATGACAATTGTACAACATTCCTTAAGAATTTATGGTCATTGCTATGACCTACAAACTGCTTTACATTTTCAGGGAAAAAGAATAAAAATGTCTATCAACATTAAAATAATGTTGATATGTATGTATATGTACATGATATGAATGTAAAATAATGTAATACCAGTGAGCTTACATAAATGGCTTACGTCATTTTAGTAAAGGATTAGCTCTTTAATAATATTCAATGTATGGCCACCTCTGCCCTCACAAGCCACACCCTACTATTTGTATGGAAATTTTGTCCAGCCAGGGGCTGATACTTGCATTCCTTACTATATTTATTTGTCCCAGCATGTTTAGGGAAAAAGCCTTGTGTCTTCTGCAACAGATGAACCTGAATTCCTCTGCAAGGCTGCGGGCTTTAGCCCATTCTTGTTTCCAGAAGGCTGGCCATCTGGAAGTGCTTTACAGCTTTCATTAATAGAGAGATTTATTGAATACAGTAATACAAAGTACAAATAACTGAATCAGAGAAGCATTCTCTGTGTTACTAACATTGACATTAAATTCAAACAACTGTATATTTTCATACTTTCCATTTGACTTTCCATTTTTTTGCAGTGACAACACATTTATCACTCCCTTCTGCTCAATGCGTGAGACTGTACAATGTGTCATGCAAAGGACAAGGATGGGCATTCCCTTGCAGGTTCTGACGAGGAGGCTACATCCCCTGGATCTGATTGAGGACATAGGATAGGGCTGTTCCACAATGAAATCTGTAGTGTGGGGCTGTCCAACAGTGCTGCAGTCCCTCTCTGGATTTGGTGACAGGTAGGCAACCATTTCAAGGAGAAAATCAGTGTATCACAGGAGTGTGATTCCTGGGATTTTGGCTGGGATTTTGGCTGGCCTGATTTAACTGATCACTCTTCACTGCCCTGTGATCTAGGGAGTTGGCAGTAGACAGTTGGAACTATTAGCATTTTTGAAAGGAAATATCTGCTAAGACTGATGAGAATAAAATCATTTTATTCAAGACAAAACGATAAACAGTGTGAGATCCAGTTCAGAAAATTTAGGGACCTAGTCTGAACCTAAGTTTTAACTTCCTAAAGATGACTTTCCCCAAATGGCCAGGTCCCTTATGTCAAAGAGACGCATTGCATGCTAAAAGTCCTTTGCAGATGCATAAACTGTAGATACAAGTTGGAATCCTAAATCAAGTGGAGGAGATTGCACCCTGCATTCACATTTACATCGATGTCTTAACTAACTGCCTTGTTAAAATTATTAGAAATAATGACTATGTCTGCCTGGTTGAATGCTTTAGATCTGTGAAAGCAAAACTGTAAAAGTTTGCATTCATTTTAATTTGAAAGCTTATTCTCTGCTGAATTATCATGAATTCAATTGATGCTAATGCAGCTCACACACTAACACACGAATATAATTGAATTTCCTTTGATGTACAGTATAATTATCCGAGGGATCAATAAGGGAGATAAATGAGTTTTCCCTCAATGGTAGCACTAGCATATTAGTCACTTTTTTTGCTATTGATGTACAGGAGATATAAACACATTTCAATTTTTATTCTCTTAGACATTATTATATATACAATATATATTACTGCTACTCTGACATATACTATCTGAGACAGGTAAGTAGCAGTGCCTGTCCATAACTAACAACAGTAACCACATGAAAGATCTTATGATTACTTTTTATATCACTAATTCTCAATCAAATCTCTTAGTTGTTTTGGACTATGAAAGATGTTTCTTGTTTCACTCTCGTGTTCTATATCAAATCTCATTCGTCTTTATCTTATTTTGAAATTTTAATATTTAAAATGTGAGAAGTATGAGGAAATAAAGCGGTGGGAGATCCTAAGAGGATCAAGTCCAAACTGACTCTCATTTTTGTTCATGTTTTCTCATTTCTTCAAGATATTTGTCATATAGCTAGGTTTCATGGGCTTCACTTCTTCTGCATTAAATCCACTACGATTTTGAGACTATTTGTGAAAAATAGTCTCAACTTGGTTATATTTTAGTGTACTTATCCAAAAGTTATACCACTGCAGGATTTAGCAATCAATATATATTGCCTACTTTGTTCGTTATAGCTACAAAGCTATGCTCAAGAGATAAATGAGAGATTCAGAACATGTACTGTTCAGATCTGCCTTATTTTGGGCCTGTTCTTTAGAGACACATAGAAAGAAATGTYTTTACTAGATCCGTATAGCTCCTTTTCAGATGCCCTCAACAGCACACCTYGGCTTAATACAAAGGACTTAAATACTACTTGCAGAAGAGAAAGCAGCAGAGCATAAAGCAGTCTCTGTGGGCTCTATATATTGTAGAGCATTGAGAATGAGTTTGGGAGGAGAAAATTCTCACTCTCTGAATCAGGTCATATTCATTTCCACATTCTCTTTGCATATTGTCATTCCCAAGAAATAAATGGCAGTCCAAGTTTGTGCTAAAACAGGGAGTGCCTGTCTATGAACTCTCTCCTCAGGCCTAGTTTTAACTAGTTCTCCCAAATGCCTGAATATCCTCTCCTCGTGATAGTGCGGCGCCAACTGCCCAAACACAGTTTTCTGCAGATGTCAAACAGAGCTTTCTACACTGTGGGCCAAGAGCAAATTAGATTGATAAACAAGCATGTCTGTCTGGCCCTGCARATCTGGACAGGATGGATGTTTTCTTTACGCTGACATTGCTATTCTGTATAGTAATACTCCGCATTTTACTTGATTCACAAGTGTAAGCTAAAGAAGTGCAAGAATGATCAATAACAGATGCTAAGGGATCTAATTACAGAAACTGACATAGTCACATTTTTAAATGCAAACACACTAGTTTATTTAGAGATACACATGCGTTTTATATTCATTAGACTTGAATATGCACCAACATGGATTAGAAAAATAAAACAGTGTGTCCCTTGCAATCTGATTTCACTGGTAGTCTTATATTGTGTTTTGGCCAGCGAGCTCCATAAGGAAGTTTTGTATAGGAAAACTTTGTTCATGTCCATTTGATATAGCTTCAAGTGTTATCTGTGGAATCAGTTTTACAGGACTGTGAACTGTATTTATATTTAAGTCTTCTACTCCCTTTTGCCTACCACTCAGAGAGAATAGAAAAAAAGATTTATGACCTTATGACACTTTCAGGACCTTAACAGTTCTTCCCTGTGACATCATTGTGAAAGCTTGTTTTTTAGATAGTTTGGGAGAGGTTCTAGTTTATGCAACTCAAATGTACAACAGTTTTAGCTGTCTGTTGCAGTGGTCCTCTACATCTTAAGTGCCAAAGTCTGTATCTATTGGTGGAGAGGTAAGTAGAGTTGAATATGCCCACATTGAGAATCTGCTCAATCCTAAATTAAATGCTCCAATTGATTTCTAAACTTGGGCTGATGACTTCACAAGCTCTTTTATGTTGACTATGTCCTTACAATGTAGATATTAAATTTTATGGAACTGTTTCCCTGCTTAAAAACAGAAGAGAGACAAGTCAGGTTTCCCGTTACATAGCTGAGGTAATCCAGTCAGATAACAAGTATTTCTAACCTGGGAAGATTAACATATAAGAGTTAAATATGTATTTTTATACTGGACATATATAAATGCTTTTCAAATGCTGCTGGGAAATATCTGTGAGAGAATTAGTGTTTCTAGTGGATCCTTTCTTTTGTGTGTACAATTTGAAATCCTTCAAAGGGACTGAACTTTCCAAGGATGGGTTGTCACTTCTTCTGTTTCAGTTTCTCAAGCTTACCTTTGTAATGCTGACACACGTGGAGCGCAGGCCCAAATCACTGTCTTGTCTCATCTTGTCTCATATCTCTTTCTCATGAATGTCTTAATCAGTAACTCATATTTTATTTAGCTAAAAACACTTTATTGACATGCATGTCACAGGGAAACAATGATCTTGTCATCAGCTGTTAAATGTATAGAATCAGCCACATTCAGTGCATACTGTAAAACATGTTGTTAGGAAAGGTCCTCTTAATTCAAGTGAAAGGATTTGAAACTTCTGGAGTAGAAATTAAATTCCCTCCTGCTGTCATTATAAAAGTCCTAATGGTATCAGAAAGAATTAGTTAACCACTGTAAAGTTCCATAGAGTTTGTAGAAATGTTTTCACATTTCACATTCTTTCATTTTCAAGCTTGTTCTTCTTTTCATATTCTTTTGCTGATTTAATAACCTTCCTGTTTGAATATAATTTGCTAGCAATGTTAATCAATTATTCTATTCCCCTACAAAAGAAAAATAAGTTTGCCAACCTCAAATTTCTTCTGTTTTCTGCAGCCAAGTTCTCTGTGCTTTTCAACTTTCTGTTCTTAATAGCAATTAATATTATGGGATCAAAAGCTAATATAACAATAAAATTGAACTTGTATGGGATGAAAATCAGCAAAAAAAAATCAGCACATAACATATAAAGTTGACAAGGTAATTTGGTATAAATCTTTGGAAAAGGATTCAGTGATATCCTTACTTTGACAAAGGATGTTTCTTGAAATATCCTCTACACATCAGCACTCAATCTTTCTGCCAATTCACAGAATTTCTTTGTTGAAAAAATGGCCTTTTTTTGCTAGCTCATTTGCTTTCACTATCATGTGAACAAAATCTGTTTCATAGTCTACTTAATCCCCTCTTGCACAAACTGTGACATTTTTCTTCTCCCAGGGAACAAGTCTGCAATGTAATTGTGATGAAGTTTCACTTTGTGTCCATAAAAAAAAAGTGTGTTCTGTAGCAGAAACAGGACATTCCAAGGTGTCGTGCCCTGCAAATATTTGTAAAGATGCTGATTCCTGAATGAAAGTAGGGAGGAAGCAAAAATAGGTAGCTTTGCATAAAATTAATTTATAAGAGCTGACCATACTTCAAAGGCAGATTTTCCTACCATCTAGATTAAATTCATCTGTAGGCAATCTAAATGCCTATTGAAGAGTTTGAAGAGTCTGTAACTGTCGCTTGGCTTCATCCTTCTCTATTTGTTCCTAAGGTTTCTTTCCTCTCTTGTTTTCCTTCTGAAAAAACAATGCACTCTATTTTGGGGTTGCTAGTCATGATTCCAGGAATGGGAATCCAACTCTTGAGTACAACAGGCTTTACATAGTAACTTCTTGGCAGAAATTCAGAAATGCTTTGACCAAAGGGAAGGAAAAAAAGGACCCAGAATAAGGGTAACTTGAATTGAAAGACACTTTAAAAAAAAAAAAAGAAAGAAAGAAAAGTGAAAAAAATACCTTTAGAACACAAAAGTTTGAAGAATTGAGATAAATTGTGATATTTGTTTTTCATGCCTAATTGAAATCTTTTTGCTTAGTATCATGAATACTAAGATACTTCTCTTCTAATGTGTATGTGTATATGGGAACATTCTAACCCTGGGCTTGCCAAACATCAAGTCCTTCTGTTTGTTCTCTTTTTAAAATTAACTCTTGATGGAGGAATGATTCCATTCTGAAAGGGAAAGAGTTGAAGGTTTCCTTAAGTCTGGGGAATTAGCATAACAATGGTCCTGGAAATGATGAACTGTCTAAAGATTACTTTGCTCAGAAACAAATGGTCCACTGTTTGATCATACCTGCTTGGACCCTACTTCCCTCCCCTCTACTTCCCTGTCCAGCCAAGCTACAAGACAGCAGTTCTTTGGATGAAGATACACAAAGTGAGTTTTGAGATTTTGGTAGCTGGATATGTTCCCTCCCTCCCTCCCTCCCTCCCTCCCTCCCTTCCTTCCTTCCTTCCTTCCTTCCTTCCTTCCTTCCTTCCTTCCTTCCTTCCTTCCTTCCTT
>NW_020455610.1:4491095-4528907 GCF_003342845.1 Nothoprocta perdicaria
TGGACCCCTAATATGGTGCTTCTCTTACACCTTTATGAGGTAGACATTCTCCTCACTTTTGTCTCGTTACAGCCCTTTGGGAGATTTAAAAAAATAAATAAATCTGTGTTACTTTTCTGTGTCTCCCCACCTTTCCCTCTTTTCTTGCCTCCCTCCACCCTCAAACTGGTTAGCAAGGAAGCAAAAAGAATGCATAGGTAACAATAAAAGACACTTTTCTGAAGAACTGACACACCCAGCTACTGCCAAAGTGAGCTATCTCCTTTCAACGTATGTTTATCTGCTGCTAAACACACCAAAACAGCTATCATACATTAAAAACAGTCCTTTCAAGCTATTTAATAAAGTGTACTGTGCATTTACGACTCCTTAACCAGAAAACCATACCCTAATGGATATATTTCAAGTTCCTGACCCAAACCCCTTAATTAACTGTAAAACCAACATTCTCATTCTTTCATTCTTTTTCAGAGAAGTATTATGTTAGCAGATTTGGAAGTTAGTTCTGAAGGGAACTGTTTTTATAGTGCCACAGATCCTGAGGCGGGGGAAGTCATTTTCTATTCCAAGAAAACATCCACCACTAGCAGTGAGAAGCAGACCTCTGGATTTTTTTTTTCTTTTGAGCCCTAATGATTAGTTTTTATTCCATAATCACAGAGCGCCCCTTTCACCTGATGATTTCTGTTCAGCCTTCAACATATTTCCTTTCCTGCTTCATCATTCATCAGCTATGAGGTCATTAATTTTAAATGAGAGATTTTCAGTAACCAACAGAGAATTTCTTTGTAAATCAAAACTTCYCCAGCTGATAAGTTAATTTGTCAGTAGGCAACTCAGCAATCCTTTTGTTTTGTGTGCAATTCTCCAGATAGTTCGCTCAGTTGACACCACGGAAATAGGGATCAGCATTTGCCAAGGGCCTTCAGTCTTGAGGGAGGTCCTAAAAGAAAACAGAGATGACATATTTTTCCCTGTGCCCTCAAGGTCTCTGTACCTACAACTATCATGGTTCTACTGTCTGCTGGAATATGTTTGATCATCCTGCCAATGTATGGATGTGTGCCAAAAAAATGTGTATGGCCATTAAGGAACACTTGTTCTCTGGTTGAAAGGGCCCCTTACACATGTCTGTCTGAAAAACTTGCACAAAAGCTTAATATCCAAGATATGACAGCTAACAAACTCGTTACAATCCGTAAAGGGGAGGGAGTACGAGGGATAAACCAAGGAGAATTCAGTGTCCCCTGAATCTTCACATTAAAAGAGACACAAAGGGGAAAAAAAAGAAAAAGTAGTTTTGGAGATAGCAATTAAACGATCATTTTTTCAAATCAAGTGTTGAAAAAGTTGAAATATATAAGAAAGCGCAGTGCAATTTCTGTGAAAAAAAAATGCAGAGCCCAGTGAAGCTCAACAAATTGAAACATGCTGAATTACCATGTGCCTCTCTATCCAAAGAAATCTTCAGGACACATTGTCTCTTCTGTTATGGCCTGATTTTGACCTATGCAAATTGTAAGATCAAGGAAAGGGAGTGGAGCAAGCATGTGCTTGCTTCAGCAGTCCTCTAATAGCATATGTGCTATCCGAGTTAGAAGAACCTGACTTTGGTCTAAGGTGACCTGGGCCTAGCCTGAGGAATAAAGAACATGATGCTTTCTTCATTCTTCCTGTGCTAAGCAGACCTTTGGTACGGCAAGATGCTTAACCTAGCAGGCATATGCCAGAATCATGACTTTTACAGTGAGTACTACCTCTCATATTGGACAAGCAACAATGACAACAAAAACTAATAGCAAAGTATTTTTCTGTCTTTGACACTGTCAAATGTAGTCTCCCTTAATATTGCTCTAGTGGTTGTAAAACTAACACTTATTCATGTACCTCTTACATGTAAGAGACACTACTAAGACTTCCCAAAAGGAAGACTGGATGCAGACAGAACTGTGAACAGCTTCTATATGCTTGTTTTTTTGTGTGTGCATGGAGTTTTTAATTGTTGTTTTGGTTATGTTTGTTTTATTTATTCATTCTGGACTTCTGTCACAAGGAAAAAAGCAGATTATCTGCCCRTGCATTTATGACCAGGAGAGGCCACTGGTGACAGCAATGTGCTTGAAAGAGCAGCAATGACTATTCTGTAAATGAACATCTGCTTTCCCTTCTGCTTCCTCACTACTTCTGCCTTTCTCTTTGCTTTTGACCATGCCAACCCCACAGCTGTCCTTTTTCCATCTCTTTTTCATGTCAGAAGGGAACTTGGTTCTTCATACCTTCTTTCTGACTGCCATAGCACTGCTTCTCCTTGGCTCCAGACTGTCAGGATCACAGCTCAGGCGACTGAGGATTAATTATAGAGCTGTGCAAAAAACAAGGCCTTGAGTATGAGAATTATTGCTGATGCTACAAAATATTTTGTCTGGGTTTAGCCACAGGGCCCRATCCCATCAGCAAGCCACATGCAGACTTCCCATTAGCTCTATGGGTGTTCCACAGACAGATGGGTTGAGACTACCAACTCCTTTCAGGAGTGTCCAACAGATCTGCACGGGGTTAGGAATGACGCATGCTAACATGTGATTCTCCATATGTAATGAGAATTTGGTCTTACTGTTGAAGGGTTGAAGTTGTTGGAGAAACACACTTCCCAGATCCTTTCCCAGACTTTTATGATTCGGTATAGTTAACTGGAAATGCAAAAGCCAGTCGAGTCAYTGGGTGGCTGCTCATATGGAATTTTGATGCATATGTGATGGGGAAAGAGATCAGCTTGGAGCATATTTTCAACTATCAAAGGTATGCTGGGCAGGAAAGCTAATTGTGTTGCTCGACATTCAAAAAAGAAAGCTTGAAAGCTGTCTGTCTAGTGTGTGAATGTGTGTGTTGAGCTTGTGTATGTGTCTATTACAGTAAAGTAAAAATATCTGTCAACAACAAAAAGAAGAAAAAATAAAGGAAAGATGTCAGTACTATCTTATGGGGATTTTTCCCTTTGGTTTCTAGCTAGTAATATTCTCCATTCGTTTGCACTTCAAGGCGTTTTCAAAGAAATGTTTTCATAAAACAGACTACCACACACACACACACACACACATATACAAAAAACTCTCCCAAAGCAAGACACTCCATTGCACATGCCACATCTCAAGGGAAAGGATGAGACAATAAGCAGCACATAACAGATGTTATTCACGTTGCTTCACTCACTGTTGCAAGGCACTCAGACGCTGCAGACTTCTGAGCACGATGAGAGCACCTAAAGACACAGAATAGGAGCAATAGTGATAAATCTTATTTAGGGTAAAATAATAAGAGAAAAACAAATTAGTTTCTTATATAATCATAGGCAAGATATTTAAAAAGTTATAATTTTGAATCACTACAGCACTTACGGTAACATATTATTATAAACAAACTTTCAATAAACTGGAAGTTAGCAAAGATTTCAGATTATTTCAAATTTCCRTATCCATGCAAAATATCAATCTTGGTAACAGCTTATAAGGAATATCTGGAGCTATGTTAGCTTTGAATCACGGAGTTCCAAAGGAATTTTTTATTACAGTTTTGGCTCCAGTGCATTCACACCATGTGGGTTTTTGCTTTGAGTTTTAGGTTTGAATGGACCAAGTACTTCAAAGCAAAACCCTAAATCAGGAAAATTCACTGAGTTTCATATGCTTTCCACTCAAAACCATACCTTGGCCCAGATTCCCTCACAACTGAGCCCAGCCTTGCTTGAAACACAGCCCACATTTGTTGAAAACATTTACAAATCCCATCAAAACTGGCCTGATCTTCAAGTTTGTAATAAAACTCAAAACCAAGAGTTCTGCTTGGCTTTAAATGTCTGTCTGTTCTATTAATTTCCACTTGTTTCTGTTAAAAATAACAAAAAAGAAGAAAAAGTATAATTTGCACTGATTTCTGCCTGTGACACTGGTAAATCTGGAATAATTGTATAAACTTATCAAGGTTATTCTGGTTTTGCATAAGGACAATATGTGCAGGTTTAGTAGAGGTTTTATTACGACAAAGATGGAAGCTGGATATATTCTGAGGCCCAAGCTCCAAGACGTTATATCTGTCTTTCCAGATTTGTGTGCAGTGCTTAAAGCATCTCCATGCTGTGCCACGCCAGCCGACAACGTCAAGTCCTTCAGACTCAAGCCCAGCTCCTTGTTCCCTCTTTGCCCACACTAATACACTGATAGCTACRTGCCGACCAGCTTTAGAGGCTTTGGGTTGTTTTCAGGTGAGTTAGCCCTTGGAAGGGGCTCACTAAGTAGCATTTAAGGTGATCATATTGAGTAAGGGGAATGAGGAACATGCAGATAGGACACCAGCAAGGGTGGTGGTACAGTAGCCTTGATTCAGAGTGCCCAGACCACCCCAAGGCCATGCTCAGGCTAGCAAAAATAAGACCATGTGAATTCTGCACTCATTATAGGGGCTCTGCTACCATCTCCCAGCACATCACAGATCTGCTAGGACGTAATCTATTGGGCACCATGAAGAGTAAAATCATGAACACCTACTGCCTGGTCCATTAACAAGTCGTATTGTCCAAGGAAAGCCCAGCCTGATCAAACAACAGAGTCCATGGCTTTGGTGCACAGCAAGTCTGTCAGCCAGGTCACAGGAAAGGTCTACCCCACAGAGAGATATCAGTCTGAGCAAGAGAGAAGACATTGCAAAATGCACAAAAGGACATTATGGTTGCAAAGAAATTCAAGCTCTAGAGTGCTCAGAAATTACAGGGATGTTCTGTGACAGGTTAAAATTCAAAGGCAGAGAGATTTTTGTTCTGGATTGTCTTAAGCCTGGTTATTCCTTTTGTACTCCCATCCTTGCAAATCTTCAAAACAAAAACTCACTTTGATGAGCGACAGATGCAATTACATTATAAATATAGGCCAGACTCTGCAATTCTGTCTTTCAAAAGGAGCCCTTTGGGCTCTGGTTTTTATATTATTATTATTATTATTATTATTATTACTATTACTATTATTATTATTATTATTATTCTCTCCTTTTCTCTAGGGAAGCTAATTGAACTGCAGGCTACAAAATCAGGTCTGGAGGATTGCATTTGCTCCCTTTTTATAAGGAACCTGTTTCTAAAGACAAGTTTTCTCTGTCTCACACCTTGCCCTTCTTTATCCCTGAATTATGAATGAGATGTTAAGCAGAGTGCAGCTTTGAAAAGTGCCTTCAGAAAGCAACAAAAATATCTCCTGACACCACAATCTCCCTAAATGGCTCCAGCATTTTGCCACGGTGTTTTCTTTTATTCCAAAATGAAAACCTAGAAGTGCCTTACGGGTGGTGCTATCCCGGCGCTGCCTCCAGTGCTCCCTCCACCGGGGCCCTTTTCCTGGGCGCAGTGAAAAGTGTTATCTCACGGCCACCTGCACCAGGAGCCACGAGAAGATGTGGATGGTGCATCTCCAAAAAATAAGAAAAAAAATGGGGAAAATAAAAAAATAAAAAAAAAAAAAAGAAAAGGAATGGGGGAAGCAGCTTTTGCGGCTCCCCCTCGGGTGCCCTGGGCCCGGGAGCGCAGGCGAGCGAGCAAGCGAGCGGCGCCCGCCGCAGCCGGGCCGCAGAGCTGTTTGATTGCTTAAGCCCGGTGGCCAGACAATGGCACCAGAAAGAATGGCCGCTTCCTTCCTTCCTGTCGAGTGTTCTGCCTGAGTGAGCAAATTCAATAGCGCTCCGCTTCGCCGCGACACTCGGCTCCCTCGCGCAGGCGAAAACCAACAAAAGAGCCATTCTAGGGCATTTCCAACTGCACCTAAGCCAACGCGCTGAGCTGTGGAGCCATCCGGCCCCGGGGAAGGGGGGCGGCGCAGCTCGAGGCCCTGCGGCCAAGGAGCAGGAAGCCTCCAGGTTATTGTTCGGGGCCAAGGGCGAGGGTTTTGATGTTGGGCCCCAGGTGGATTCTCACCCGCTCTGCATTTATTTGTATTCTTTTCTATTCTATCCTATCCTATCTTATCCGATCCTTTCATTTTTATTTTATTTTATTTTTATTTTTATTTTTTATTTTTATTTTTTTTTTTTTTGCTGGGGATTTTTTTGAAGTATTTTGCCCGCATTCACTGTTTTAAGCCCCATCACATCATGACTTTCTTGAAGTAGCGCGGGGGAGCTACGTGGTGCTCAAGCATAGCTGAACTAGGAAATGGTGACGTGGAAGCCTCTCAGTGTAAAACTCAGGCTTGCTATTTTTTTCCCTCAGACCCCAAAGTAGTCGCTCAGTTAAGTTGAAGGCAGCAATGGAAATAAAGTATGTGTCAGGCAAGGGAAATGCCCGAGGAGAGCAGGTGAGCAGATGACAAAGATTGCACTGGAGTGGGCAGAAATTAAACCATCGCTCTATATAAGCTCTGTAAGAAGGAATATATGGGACATATTACGTGTTATATAGTATAAATCCATAATTATGGACTGTGCTTTTGCTCGTATTAGGCCCTCCCTGCCCTGCAGATCCCTCTCTCCAGCTGAGTGMTCTGCCAGGCTCCGCAGAGAAGGAACATTGTGTAGCTGGAAGACGAGGACGCTAGAGGCATATGCCAGAGCTGCCAGTCAGAAGTCACTTTTTTGTTTTGTTTAGTTTTGTTTTTTTGTGAGCATGGTTTTTTTAGACCTTCAGGCTTTGCAGGACAGAAGCTTGTCCTGGGGGGATCCAGGACTCCTGCAGCGAGGCATCTGCTCATGAGGCACAAGCGTGGCGTGGGGCACAGCTATGGCAAGGGATGTGTCCCCTTGGACACCTGGGGTTGTGTGATTCAGTATGTGAAGGAAGGAGAAGGGAAAAGCACAGAAAGTAGCTGGAAAAAAAAAAAAGTTTCCATGGGATCTTTGGGGTGATCCCTGACTCGTTGCCTCTCTCCTAAAAAAAAAAAAAGTTGAGATTTTTTGAACAAAGTGAGATTTTGCACTTGCCTGCTGCATCTGTTTGCTCAAGCAAAGACCTGTTTGTTTTTCCCCTTGTGCCTGAACCGTATTTGAGCCAAGTTACATCAAGCCTGCTTCTTTTCTCTTCTACTTCTGAACTATGACAGATTATCCTAAGCCATCTGCAGGCATGATTAGAAATATGAAAATCATTTTTACTTTTCTTTTGAACTATCTTTGATATAGTACTTGCTGTCAGATAATCTGTAGAGTTTTAACATCTGGTAATGTAAAATAGTGTGTTATTGGAGCTGAAGAAGGAACCATTTAGATATTTTTATAGCTTTTTTTTTTTTTTGTGACATCCAATATGGCAATTGTGGCTTCAGTTTACAATAAATTTGTGGTAGTATAGTTAGAGCTAAATTATTCATTTTTATGCAGCAGAACATATAAACCAGAGGATAGGAAAAAATTCAGCACAGAGGATCTTTATTAAGATATACATACTGCTTACATGAGTACACTAAGTGACATTCAAATATGTCATCACCTAATCTTAGGAAACTAGCTCAGACAACTTTCGATTAAGCAATAACCTGTAAATGACAAAGCAATATCTATTTCAGTTGTTGCATAGTGAAGGCTAGATTACTGCAGTTCAAAGATTTTTCTCTTTAAGATCATTCAAAAGCAACATGTAGAGAAAAAAAAACCCTTCCAAATAGGACAGCTATATGGAACTTTATCTTTTAGAATTTGTCTTCAATAAAAAGTCACAAAGACTCTCAATATATCTATTAATGTTCAGTGTCAGCTTCTAGTTAGTAGCAGCTAACTTTGCGTGAGGCCCCATCCTGCTTTGGTTTGCTTTGGTTTGCTTTCATTGTTTTAATCAGTGGAAGAAGCACATGATATCCTGCTGTTGGTTTACTTCTAGCAAAAGTATTAACCTAAGACAAGGGAGCATGCCAAAAAAACTAATTTTTATCCAAATTCAAAACCAGGCAAAGCTACAAGTGCCAATAAGTTACAAATACGAGGAAGAATTTCATTACCACTTGACTGTGGAAAAAAAAAAAAGTGCTTTACAAAAGGTGAACAGATACAGAACAAAAGAAAGTACTCCTACTATATACTCTGGCTGCCCAAAATATAATACTTGTAAGAATTATGTTTATGTTGCTTTTTTACTTGATTTACTCTCTGGAAGCGACATCCAGGTTCCTTCTGCACTCATTTCAATTGAAAGCACATAAAACTGTAAAGAGGTTTCCTGCCTCAATTTTCAAGTTTTCATGCATTCAGCTAGATCACACCAACTCCAAGGGCGCAGACAACTATCTGCCTGTGGCTTCAGAAAGGTGGATGTTTATTGCAACTCAACCCCCTTCCTTTTAGTGCCTTCAATTCTTAAGAAAAATTGCCTTGCACTTTTTCTTTTTTTTTTTTTTCTTTCCCTTTCCTCCTCTGTAGCAGGCCAGAGAGAGGTCAGATGAGTCAGATGTTAGTTAAATCAACAGAACTGAGATAATTTTTGACACTTATATAACCTCCCAGCTTCATTTTAGCAGTTTGCTCATTCCCCTAATTCCCCTACCAGTACCCATGAAGAATTCCCATAGATCCTAGGGAAAGTTAAGATAATGGTTTAGACAATGTATTAAATACTCTAATTAACCTTATGCTGTCCACATTCCTCATGATTTTTGACATATTTACAAGTCAGTCAGTCACTTGTACACTTACAAGTCAGTCAAATCCTTTTGCAGATGAGGAGCTCTCTTTTTTAAGAATATATAGTTTGGCCGCAGGAAAGCAAGGCTGTAGCAAGGACA
The DNA here is from genome assembly GCF_003342845.1 of Nothoprocta perdicaria. Taxonomy (NCBI): domain Eukaryota; kingdom Metazoa; phylum Chordata; class Aves; order Tinamiformes; family Tinamidae; genus Nothoprocta; species Nothoprocta perdicaria. Next base: position 4,499,840 of record NW_020455610.1, read on the forward strand.
GACTCGCGTGAGCTGGTGGCAGCCACACTAGCCCAAGTTTTATTAAAAATGTAGGTAAAGCAGCACAGGATGTCCAAACCTGCCTAGGACTCTAGGGATTTAATCCACACTGACTCAATGCTRTTGAAACCATTGCCATCTGCATTTCCCAGTTTGTAGTAGTAGTTTGCAGAACCACATAAAACAACATTTTCAGTGGTTCAATCAGCTTTTGATTAAACGTTTTATAAGGGGGCTCAGTGGTCRTTGAAAGCTGTGGGGGTTGACAGTAGTCTGCTGGTGCTGCTAAAAAGTTAAGGAATGCTCAGCTTTAAGGTTAGGTTGTCTGATTGCAGTGCAAATATATGCTAAGTGACTTGCCCAAGGTCATTTGTATTATGATATCTATAGTAGAGCAGGCACTGAACACTAGTTTTCCATCGCTGTGGTTACTGCTCTAATCTCTGCCATGAAAAGAAAAAAATATTTTCTAATCTTACTAACGATGCTGAATTGTATCTTAGGCAAAGTTTAACTGGCAGTACAATATACATAAGTAGGCTAATAGGCATATCAGGAATCTCCATCTTTACTTCTTCCTTACCTGAACAATTGAATTGAAATAGCAGTTCATTTGAATTTACACCTTCTGCTATTTTTGATGCAGACTCTAACTGAAATGGGACACACTTGTTCTCAAGTCAGAGCAGCCCCAGTTTTCCACTACAATGATGAATTATCTGGTTGGAACCGCTTTTGTTTCTTCTTGCATTTAGAAAGCTGCACTAGTTAACTGAAAGTATGAGTTTAAACCAACCTAGTTAAACTAGATTGAATGGTGGAGGTCTGTTATGCATATTCACACTGAACAAAGCTTACCAGAGTAAATCACTTTTGAAAAACTCTACATAATTTTCTTCTACAGAAAGGGATACCATTTTTACAGTGCACATCTATGTATAACAGCCCATGAAGCTGTCACTCTGTTGCGTTCTATAGACTAATAAATCACGTAGTATATTGCCCTTAACAGAGTGCTTAGTGGGCTGTCCATATTGCTAATATGCTAATATGGCTTAATGACTTATCATCAATGTAATCAATATCTAGTCCCTTTTCCCAAAAAGCTGTCAATGTGGTTTTTAGAGGACTTTCAGCCTTCCAGTTTTGGAGGATCTCTGGATATATATGTTTGTGTGTATATACATGAATTTGAATATGCGTATATATATGTTTTCAAATAGGAGAGACTTTTGATTAATTGTCTTTACATGGCTGTGTTTTGTTTGGGTCTTATTGAAACTGAATTTTGAACACAGAAAAGTTAAGGAAATTCTAGTTAAAGAAATAAAAAGGACAGCAGAAATGGCAGCAATGTATGGAACTTCACTCTTAGGATGTAAGAGTCCAAAGGAACAACCTTTTCATATCCTCCTTGCAACCACTATTAAAAGACTATATACACATGATGAACGGTGCATGGATGGAGCAGAAGACTGCAGTGACATTTTTTAATAAGTGCCATAAGCTCAAAGAGTAGTAAGACATTAGCAGGAAGGCTCCCCTTCGTTTTTTGCTCCCACAATGAATCACTGGCATAGATTTGAAGGCTTAATACTTTTGTGCTTAATTGCATTAAAAGCCAATTACACCTGCAAAAGAAAAATGCCCCCTTTGCAAATTCGCTTTTGGGTGTGGAGTTGGGCTGAGAACCATTGTCATGCACCCGTTGGTGAAATGGAAAACGGCTGCCTGCACGCTTTGCTGCATCAGGTGGTTTGCGCAGATGTCTCCTCTACCATGTGACAAAGTACAACGGGCTGATATGCCCAGCAGCATGAAATGCAAGTGCTCTGTGTTGAAAAGTGCAAACAACCGAACCGTTTTTAAATATGGGCAGAATCTATAATAAGCAGCAAAACCCCCATGCCTCTCACAGCTAATGAGTATTGCCATCTGTAATGGTCTGCCATATCCCTGGTTAATTAGAAACTAAATTACTAACATCTCTAATTATTCATAATGACATTCTTTTACATCTGTTAAATTAGTTATAAAAATGATTAGCATAAGAAATGCTCAGCTTTGAAATACTAGTCAAYAAGTCAAAAAGCCTCTGTTTGCCTATTTAATCTAATGAAGGGTATTTTATCTCACATGGCATCTAAATGCACAGGCAAAATTAACCCTGTGAAAGTAAATGGTTTTATCAGACAAAATAAAGCTGAGCTGCACTGCTATCACTTACRTGTATAGACTGTTTCCCTTAATAAGCATATTGCAGAATACTATGCATACTCAGATGTATAATTTTCGGGAATACATGAAAAAGAAAGCTTTGCAAAATATACGTCGTCTTTTAATGTATTAATAAAATGATGATCCAAGTGTCTTCCAGGCTTTTCAGACACTTGACTAACCTATTTGCTTAAAAGGTGTATATGAACAGGCAAGTTTTCACAGGGTGTCATTTTCCATATAATCAGGAGGGCTTTGTGCTAAATTGTATAAGAAAGCATTCAGGGTTAAAATTCAGCATGACTCTCCCCCAAACAACCCTTCCTGCACCTTCACCCCCACTCCCACTTAAACCCTTTTGGAGGTTCCTGCCCTCCCCTCTCTGTTCTCCTCTTAGAGGCAAACTCATCACCATTAGCACACAAATGCAAAATAACCAGCCTAGGCCTCTTCCCAGGAATACAAATTAGGGGCAGGTAGTTGAAGAGCTTAGAAAGCTGAAATAGCGAAGTTCACAATGAAAAGGATGAATAGATGAGAGACTGAAAGTGGGGTAAAGTGTTCAGCTTTTGTCATTTAAAGTGACGTCTTTAACTCTTTGCCTTCATGAGGCTTCTCTTCACAAAAATAATAGTGAATTGCAATTAAGACCTGAAGAACAAAAGGGAACTATGTGTGAGAAAAATATATATATATATGATGACAAGGARAAGAATTTTTTTCCCTTCTGCAGTATATGAATATCTGTCTGGAAAGCAGAGAGGACAGTTTTAGAACTATCCTTATTTAATGTGACAATGGTGCCACTGTAGATAGTGAAACCAATGATGTCATCAAAGCAGCTGGWGAAAAGTTTGTAGATGGCTTATCATATCTCCTAAATTTATATCTATTCCTGAAGTCCTGTGGATGCTTCATGATCCTGTTTTGGGGAGAGATATAGTTGCCCAAAGATTGCCCCAAATGGCCATTTTTTTAGGTACAAGGTGCTATTAGGTTTGAAGCAATTCAGCCTTCATTTGTACAAAGCCCATGAGAAATTAGGTCTCATCTACTCCTCAGATTCACCTTTCCCTTTACCTGCCCCGTCTAGAATAAAGAATAAAGTTCCATTTTGCAACACAAATCTCTGCTCACAGACTCACAGACTCAGAGACTATGCTTTAAGGCTTTAAAAGTTTTCTTTAAAATATATTATTCCTGTAGAGGGTGACCTGGCAGTAGTATATATGTTCCTTGTGTAGTGGAATAGTTCTTTGTTCACACTGAGGACAAGGAGTTCTTTAAACAGGTCTTCTGATCCATCTGAATGTCTAGTTTGGATAGACAGCCAAGTCCAAAAGGTTTAGTCCATATTTGCCTCTCAAATTATTAGAGCTCCTTGGAAAGCCTGGGAGAGTCCTATGCATCTTTCTCACAGCTATTATGGCAATTGTATTTCAAAAGAAAATTTGCTCCCAAGTTCTCCATCCTAAATAACAAAAAGTGCAACACCAAAGGTAAGCTAGCACTACAAAAGCTTTCAGCAGACCATGTAGGTGGATCTGCAGACTACTGTATTTTCATATGATTGCATCAGCACTTAACAGCATTGTCACCAGTAGACTGTGGACAAGACTTCTAAAAATGTAAAAAGAACTAGCTGCAAAAATAATCAACACAATATTTATGATGAAAAAAATAAATAATATCATATGGCATTGCTTTAGATGACTAGTAAATATCTAACAAGTGTCAATCTGACATCTGTCAGCCTGAGGACTGACAGACCTTATGTTCTCTTCTGGTTTTAGCCCAGAATATTGTCTTGCTATTGATATAGTTCTGGAGACTTTAATGGTTYTCCATACGCTGTAATGGACATTTGTGCTTTGCAAGCTTACTGAGTTCAGTAACAAATATACTTTGGGAGAATTTCTTCAACAGATACGGTCATAAAACATGTCTGACTTCAAAGTGCAAAAACTCATTCAAAGTTTACATAAAATAAGTCTTCTTTCTACAAATAAGCAAGTGTTTCTTGATTGCATTTTATAAATATCAAAACTTAGCTTCTTAAAATCATAAGAAGTATATTATAATGGGATAATAATGWACAAAATAAGAGATGACTGAACAGTATTAAATTAGCTTTTCAAAAACCATTTATATCAAATCCAGCTATTGCACTTGCATGACAGTTTATGGGTGTGGGAGGAAAAATTCATTTTATTTGCATTGTTTTGCCTGTTCTCTTTGTTGAGGATTTTTTTAGTTCCATGATGATTACTTGACATTCCATATTCATTGTTTACTGTGACATAAAAAAAAAAAAAAAAAAATCAGCTATTTAGCAGCTTTAGGGTATGTCTACAGGGACAGGTACAGACAGATGCAAGCTTGCCTGTCTGTTCTTCAAAATGGTCAGACATGAGACAGCTCTGATCCAGAGTCATATACAGACACATTAACATGGCACTTGCATTTGAGGCAACAAGTACAGTTGAGCAACTTGAGCGCAATTACTCGACTTTGGACAGGAGTTGACTTTGTCTGACCAGGTCAGGGCATAGCCAGGAGGACCTGGGTCTTCTGGGGCTTGTCTGAGTAGCCAGACTGAGAAAACCTTCCAGAGCAAATGAAAGCACAACAGTGACAGCCGAAAACAGCTCTTTCAACATCCTAATAATGTAAAGGATAAAATCTTAAAACATATTTTCTTTATGGTAATAAGAAGTTGGATGCTTTTCAACAATCTTGCTGCTGTAAAAATGAGTTAAAGCTTTATCCTTTATTTACATTTTAGAGATGATACATCTGTTGGGAGATGTGGTGACTGACTAGTCCTTAAAAAACCTCCTGAAAAGAAGTTTTTGTGGCTTTCTTTGTTTCACCATTCCTTTGATTTCTTTGACATATTTTAGTACTTGCTTTCTTTCTTGCACTAAAAGAAATTAAAACTAAGGTGATTAAATGTTGTTGTAGTTGATGGAAATATTAACATTAATTCAGAACTACTCATTTTCCCTCTTCTGCCTAAATAAATGTTTCCAACACTGTGGTCTATTCTGGCTTCAAAACTCCTTGTGAAGTAAATAGGAACTGAACACATGTATCAGAAGTCAAACTTTGCCTCTTTATGATTTCTTGAGCATTTTTTAAAAGTCTATAAAGGAACACCCATATAAAATTCATTCTGAGGTAAGCCCCATAAGGAGAACAAAAGAGGGTATTATTTAACTGCCTTACCAAAATGCAGCAGATCTGGAATAAATCAGGAAGAGTTTGGAGTGGATTTATTGGAAGGGTGATGCTTCTATTTAGCTTTCCATTTTTTACGGGAAGAATTAGAAATGTCATTTGGCAGATGTCTATAATGTTTTTGGAACTGGAAGGAAATTTGGCTTTTCCATTTGGTGTGGGTGGATATTCCTCTAGGCCACATTTAACATGTAAAATGAGAGARGTGGGTTTTAAACCCTTCCTAAAGGGAGACCTGTAGCTGCATGTTTTGCGAACTTACCTTGGAAAATACTCTGCCAGCAACCTGCATACCTGATCCATATATTACCCTAGGGAGATGGCCCTAAGCATCAGTTTCACCCTTTTTGCAGCATAAAGATTCAAGCCAAAAAAAAAAAAAAAAATNAAAAAAAAAAAAAAAAAAAAAAATCAAAGTATCAGGATTCAGAGCAACAAGAAATCAATAGACCAGATAAACTGGTTTATCCTCCCTTTACTGTGCAAAGGAGTTATAAACATGTTTTACCCAAAGAGATTCCAAGAGTGCATCTAACCTTATCTGCATATCGTGCTATTAAGTATATCTTGGATCTATCCTTGACATTATATTTGGTGGCCATCCTATCTTTTCAGCCCCGAGCAGGATGCTATTTTAATCTACCTAGATTTTGGGTGCTGCTACTGTAGCACTGTTATCAACTGTCAAAGAAAAAGAGAGAAGTATCTACTTTGTTAGAGACTCTACAGATCTTTAAACCCCATTACATAGTGCTTGATACAAAGTTGTTGCAGAGAATAAGACATGGAGTCTTGAATACGCCACCAAGCACATTGATGAAAAGTCTAAATCTATTATACACCCATGCTGGCTTTGTTGTCCTTCACAGGGCGAAGAAACTCTAAAAACTTAGCTTTGCTAAGTTCATACTTATTTTTTTTTTTCATACTAAGTTTCATACTTTCACCTCACAGCAAAAGACAACACTGCTATGATTCCTGTATCTTGTATCTTGTATCATTCTTAAAATTCTTGCAGGAATTTGAACTGTGAAGCCAAAGAAATCCATCTAGTTAATATGTCTTTTCTGCCACTTGACAAAAGTAAAAGCTGCATTAGCAGAATAATAAATATCTACAGAAAACGGTGAAGCTTGGTGCAGAGATTCTAGAGGTACATGCACCCGGTTAGATGCACCTGAATTAATAACCGTTGTTGAGAGTGTTGCTCATACAAGCGCTGAAGAACAATGAAGGGTTTATAGATAAAAGTTCAGATCAGTCCTTCAGTCCTTCAGTCCAGGTAAAGATCCTGAAAGGTAGCTATAGAAATCATTTTGCAAGCATTCAGTATGAAATTAGTCTTACCTTCTTTGGCTAGCTAAAATCTAGATTTGCAATTTGCCTKTGGAACTTCTTGCTGAAGGATATTGTAGACACTAGTCTTAAAATAGTTTAAAAAGAATTCTGCTGTTCAAGTTAACAGACAAAAAGAATAATTGAAAGCTATTAAAACAAACAATAGATCTGGCTGAGGAAATTCCTGGGTTGAAAAGGGAGAGTCTTCCCAGGGCAGTACCTRCACCAATTAGTATTTTTTTATATAATTCCTGTTTTTGTAAGAAGTAGTGTACAGGGCCATATGAACCTTTTGTCTGACCGAAAGTGTCTAATCTTGTGTTTTTGTGGTGAGACAGGGTTACAAAGTTCTGCTATCCTCAATAGAGACATAAGCACTTCACAGGATGTTCTAGAGGTAACCAACATAAAAACATGTATTCAGCTGACTGGAAAAGAATAATAAAAAAAAAAAGTAGTATGTTATTTTGTTTTGTTTACCTAAAAGGCAGAAGCCTGTAGACAGATGTAATAAAAAGCTTACATATATAATAAGTAAAATATCAAAACAGAGGTTAAKAAATCCTTCATCAGGAATCTTTAGGAATAGATTAGAATAGATTATTTATCATCTGCAAAGGATGATTGTAGTACATCTAATCCATTTTACTGTAAATGATCATACTAAATGACCTTTAGTGATGCTTTACAGTCTTTCATTTTTCTACACACCTGTGAAAACTTGGCAGATGCTGTTACTGGACAGTGTATTTTATAATCCAGTCATATATGTCAGTTGAAGCTCCTTGCTATAAGCTCTCTGCTATAAGCTTTCTCCATGAAGACTATGCTYAGAAAGTTATCTTTGACCAAAATGAGATTGTTCAGGCCAGAGACGAAACTGTGGAAAGGTGTGGCATATGGGCATATGTGTGGCCCTTAGGTATTTTTAGCCTATTATACTGAATATAATGAATATAATGCCATAATCATTGGAACCATTAACTGATTATACTCCTATCAGTTTAAAAATGGCAATGTTATTTAAATGGGTAAAATAATGTATTCAAATTCTATCTGAACTAGTATGCCATATAGTCATTTCAAGTGATTATGCAGTAGTTAAGCAAATAAGAATCAGATGCAGTACTTCAGTAACTTGGATTCTGATCCAGATTCCAACATCCACRTTTAGGAAGTAGGAAATGGTGCAATTACAGCAGTGAAGACCCAGTCAACACAGTCGAGGGATCCAAGAGAGCTCTTCAGCTGGTCAAACTTAGGCATTTGTTTTAGGAGGAGCTATGGAGTACACTGACTCTCTTGATGATATTGATTAATATCATCATCATTAATAGTCAGAGGACTATTAGCTTGTATTCACACATGTAGCTAGTACCATGCCTGGCTTCCAGCTGCTACTCCTTATGGCCATGGGGACTCATGCATATATACCAGAGACCCTTGGGCAACGCGGATGGCATGAAACACAAGTGTGAACAACTGAGCAAAGTGCCCATTGACTGTAATGGGAGCTTAGACGGCTCTTTCACAGATAGACATCTGCATTTAAATACAGAATTTTACACTTCATGTGTGAAAGTAAATTGCTGCACTTTAAAATACACATTTTTCTCATTTTGTTTTAAAAAAAAACAGTTTCATTAATATCTCATTATGGTATAACTAATGGATAAAAATCTAAAAAGACAATGTTTTCATATCCAACTAATGTACAAATAATGTGAAATAATTTGGATACAGTTTTTATATATCTGAATAGGAAGGAAAGATCTTACAATAGGCAAATAAAATAAAGGATTGGATTCATCTCAGTTTTGGCTATTCATATTCACTCCCTTCATAGTTTAGTTCATCCTAATGTAGATGTAATGTAATGTAGAGGATTATAGCCCATATAAATTCTACTCTATAGGTGCATTTACATTTATTATTCAGTGCAGTAGAGGGAGAGGGGTACTTTTAATGCAAATTTCCCTTGAGTATAAATCTAGAGTTTTGTGACATGTACAAATGGTGTGCTTGAAGTAGTTTTTCACCTGGTAGAACCAAGGGAGAATTTGTGCCGTGCAATACCATCTGCAGCATATCATTGCTGGGAGAGAAGCAATATGAATACACAGGCCTAGAATCATTTCAGTTCACAGCAAATAAAGCCCTACCCTTCACTTTTTACTATGTACCAGTTGATAATGTAGATATATCCTGAGATTGTTCATTTACGTTAACCAAAAATAAAGGGAACCCAAAGATGACTAGAACAGAGGCAGATTGCATGAGCTGTAGATATCTAAAGTGAGAATTCTACCCTCTGTGCCCTCAGGTCTTTAAAAATATATGTTTTTGATGAAAGCAAAAAGAGAACCCTTATATTGTGCAATATTTRTTGTTTCAAAAAGGTTCATCTTTCTTTTGAAAGATCCTTGATCTAAAATGGAGTTTTATATTCTGATTGAGGTATGGAAAGCAAAAATCTCATCTAAAACCATTTTAGTTCTCATCTACTTAATCAACAATCTACTCATTAAAATTTGCTATTGAAGGGGAATTACGCTTAAAGGCACTATAAGAGAGTATTGGATGATGAAATCAAAGTCCAGCTTAGATCTCAGCATTCCCTTCACAATATATCTGTTTCTGGCCTAAACAAAAGAGGATCTTGGGAAATCATCATTTTCTTTCCTGTTATATTTATACATTAACCTTGTCTCATATCACATTAACACTTTTCTGCCTAGAAAAGCTAATGATGTGTAGATATGTAGCCTTTAAATCACTATGGCTATGTTGGTATAGTGCCCAATAGGACTTTCTATAGGGCTTTCTGCAGCATTGGTTGCAGAAATTTGAAAAGCTGAGGTTTGCGTTTTAATGGAAAACCCCCTCTAAGACCACTGTAGAGAAATATTTTATCAACATATTTAACAGAAGAATTTTCAACTTTGATGCTGTTATCTATGTCCATTCACATTGGAACAGAATCATAGATCTAACACAAAATCTTTTTCTTTATTGTCTTTCCATCAAAATGCAGAGTGAGATTATGAACATGATGGGCAATCTTCTGAGCTGTGACACGTGGCAGAAAATGGTCTGGAGTGACACACAATTAGTGGTTGTGATTCCTCTGTACTCCCTTTAGGGGACAAACCAGGACAACGCAGACATGAGGTGAAAGACTCCATATCCAAAAAGACTTCAGAAAATATGGAATTCCTACTGTGTCATATGTATAGATAACCCTGTTTCACTTTATAACAATTACAACAGAGATGCCACAGAAGGAAAACACAGACTTGATCATGGTTTGCAGTCCCTTCTCATACTCCTCCAACAGCCACAGCTGTAGTACTGGGGTATTAGTGTATTCCTTTCCTCTAATTCAAGGGGTGTTGCCTATAAAGGAAACAGATTACACACAGATATGCACAGATTACATACAGATAGGCATGAGGTGCATGTCTCACTTGCTAACACCAAAATTACAAAAATGAAGGATATTACTTAAGCCCCAAAGCATTTTGTATTTGGCCCCCTGAAGCTGCTTATCATTACAGGTGTTGATGGGACAATATCTAGGTGTACTCAGGGCACTTTGTTCCTGAAGTTTTGKTTTTTTCACCTTCTCAGATAGAACCGGAATATGGATGCATGACAGTTTAACTGCAACTGTTTGAAGCTCTTCTAACAGGTTCCTAAATTAACCTTCATCAGCAGGCTATTCTTTCATCAAAACTSCTCTTTTTTTTCTGGTCTTTGGTACCAGGTAAATTTAGCATGTGATAGTCTATTGTAGCCACTAGATAATCCCTAAAAAATTACTGTTACAGTCCCTTTAAATCAAAGAAGATTGAATCCAGGATTGAACCATGGTCAAGATCCCCAGTTCCATAGGACAAAGAGGCCCTAAAAGCAGAAACAATTCTTTCATAATCACACTAAAATGTTAGAATTAGAAAATGTAATTAGTGAAAAATATTTGTAGTTCTGTGGTAAAGATGGCACAGCTGTGTTCCTCACCAAGAGAAAGTTCATGTGTTATCATTCTCAGGACATGCACAGAGATGTGCTACATCTTCCCCTCTGCAGCCAGGAGTGGGGCAGTTCCTGAAATACTCTCCCTAGTACAGAAATTAGACTGATCCAGCTCAAAATCCCATCATGTGAAGCTGTGGACTCCATCCATGCTCAGGCAGCGAGTGGTGAGCAGCTGGCAAAGCTCCTTGTAGCTGGACAGGAAGAGAGGAAATTTGGGGATTTATTAAAAAAAAAAAAAAAAAAAAAAAAAAAAAAAGACCTCTAGCATTTTAAGGCACAGATGTGAAATACAAGGGGGCCAGTAACATCTTCACATGTGTTAAATGACCCTATCTTCACTAAGGAAATCAGGTGGGGAGTGATATTTTCTTACTTGAGCTTTTTAAACAAAATTTACTACTTAGCAGATGATAAAATTGCTGCATTAAGAGTTTGACTGTAGTTTTGAACATATTTTGGTAAAGATAGTACGTGTTTTCTTCATAGTATGAGCAATCAAACCACATTCACAGAAGTTCCAGTAGCTTTGACCACAGTGAGATTTTACCTTATGCTAATGGCCGTGTGTTAGCTAGCTCTTGGTAAAAACACAAACACACACTTTCTTTTTTTTTTTCTTGTTTGCATAAACACAAAACCTACAACCATTGTTGAAGAAAACATGTTCACCTGAGATAAATTAATGTCATTGAACAAACAGACCTAAACCATCTACCCATTTGTTTGATTTATTCAAAGCCTGTGAAGAAAGGGGCACTGTGGACTTGGGAGCCATCCTAAACATGAAAGAGGAACTCCATTTCTTCTATCAAGTAAGTGAATAATTATTTTTAAACCTTATGATAGCTGTGGAAATGTGGTGACAACCTGAGGCAGAGAAGAGTCAGTTGGATCTCTAAGACTATAAAACTTCGTGAAACAATGATCAAAACTCATCAGTTAGAAGAAGGCCCCAATATCCTATGGAAACCAGACTTTCAACCAAGATTTGGGGCCAGTCCCTGCCCTTAAAATGAACTGAACTGTAGACACAAGAGTGAAAGTCTCCTGACCTTTAAGTGGTGTTGTGTTCCTTTCTCTATACTGTCTGCTTGATTTTAACTTCTCTAAGTGAGACTTAGCTGTGAACTACTTCATCTAATCTCAAGCGTAATTCAAACATATTATTAAAAAAAAAAAAAAAAAAGTATGAGGGGTCATGTATAGACCTCCATTTCTTATACTTTTGCAATGTGCTCCATGATGGGCAAGGTACTTTTCACCTTCCCCATATTGAATCCCTGTATTGAGTAATAGCTTGCATAGCTCTGGAAGTAGTTGTTCATGTTATCTTAGTTAATTTAGGAAACTACTCAGAAGATCATGTGAAGCAAGATATTCACAAGTTCGTTCTTAGTAACTAACCCTGGGATTCACATGCCCGAGATYTTCTGTTTCTTCCTACCCATTGACTCTCATGAGTCTAAGTGTGTCTCATGAAGTTGACACCCCACTATGTTATGATCCCCTTCTATCCTTGAATCTTACAGAAACTGCCAATTTATCCTCCAATTCTCCAGCAAACAGACAAATAAAAATCCCATACACCATCCTGCTAGGCCCCTTATTCGCCGTGCAGCTGTCACGGAGGTAGAGCTGTTAAAGTCGAAGCGTTGGCGAGGTGCTRGATCTCTCACAAAACAAGCCTGCCCACAAACCGCCTTCCTGACTGCCCAAGGGGCCAGGTTTCTCATCTCTTTTTTCATTTTGGATTTGTCAACATACCACCGTGTCTGTCTACAAGGTATAGGAGCTCCCTGTTGTTTGATGTGAGCTGAACGCCTGAGGGCACTGAAGGGGTTAAGTGGAGGAAATTCTTGTCAACTTCAATAGAGAATCAGGCGTTTTAAAGGATTTTCTGTAAGAAGAACCCAGTATGCCTGACATCAGAGCCACAGCACATCACAGCGAAAGAGTAAAATTTTTTACTTAAAGGGTTTTTTATACTTTCAGAGTGGAAAATATTCATATTGTGGTTTTGCACTAAAATAAATCCTTCCATTCACAGCCAGCAACAGGTAGCTGAGGTTAGATCAAACCACCAGTTTACTAATGACTGTGAATTGCAGTATCTATAGAAATGACCAGAAAYTCAAAGCAGTCTCTAAAATAAGCTTGATGAATCACTCTTGAAAAATACCATTAACTCTATAATAAATAGGTTCATCATAAATGTCTCATACACAAAGCATATTTTAAGTCATTTTTAAAGTCTAAAGAAGTTTTCCAATTGGTAAATTGAAACAATACTTTTTTTTTCTTTTTGCAAGGGTTTGTTTTCTTCTTAACAAGTCTGGGAATGCTCGTATGATCCCACGATCTTAAAATTGACTGAGTTGAAAGCATTTCCTTTGCACAGGCATCTTGAAATTAATACACAATAGTATTTAAAGTATTACAAATAAGGAACCTGAAGTTATAGTATCGTAGAATCCTTAAGGTTGGAAGTAACCTTTAGAGATCACCTAATTCAACTCCCCAGCACACACAGGGTCATCTAGAGCATGTGGCACAGGGTTGTGTCCAAGCGGTTTTTGAAGATCTCCAGAGAAGGAGATTCCACAACCTCTCTTGGCAACCTGTTCCGATGTAGTGAAAGCTATTGTTCCACAAAGATGCAGTAAGACATAAAAGCTGATAAAATCTTTAGATTCTTATTGTTCTGTGTAACACAAGTTTTTGGTATTAACCTACTAAGTTGGATGCTCTGCTAGTTTAAATCATTAGGCCACTACCATTAATGGAACCAGGTTTAATAACCCAGTGTGAGAGTCTGGGTCAAATTTATACTTTTTAAAAAAAGAAGAAATACTTCCTCCTTCACAAAAAAGAAAAAAAAAAAAGTCAATGCCAAGTCTCTAGAACTCAATAAATAAATAAATTTTTGGAGCAGTCATAATATGCACATACCTGCTTTATAAAACTACATCATATCCATGCGCTCATCCTCCCTTTCACCACTCACACTTCAGTAAAGTCTTCTCTCAAAGCAGCATGTAAATCCCGAGGAGCCAGGAATCTGCCTTCCCATGCTATTGCAGAGGAACTTTCACTGACATTTGATACGGATTAAGGAGGACCTTCAGAAGCTCTTGTATTATCATTAACGATAAGAAAATTAGCATCTACATCACTTATTTTGCAGAGAGAGCACAAGAGTAGATACCCCTGGGATTTACTGGACCAATATCCACAGCTGAGAGACTTCAATAYTCAGTTCAGGATAGATCGAAGTGTTGGGAATAAGAGTGCTTTTCATGGTCTTGTTTGGAAACTATGGGACAATATCTTAGCAGATGATAGTCTGAAAAAAAACATRTTAATTACGGTAAAGGTAAATGTAAATATGGTAACGTATGGTAATACAAAGCAGTTTCTTTCTATTCTTGATTTTCCCTAAAGAAGATACAATTGTAATATATATAATATGTATATACACATAGTATATGTGTACATATGGAAATTTAATTCTGAAATTATTTTGCCCATCTTAATAAGTACTACTTAGATCAAAGTAGTGCTACTGTGTGTGACAGACACTTCAGTCTAAGGAGTAGCTCACTGCAGTTTACTTTAAGCATGCTTTTACACACTTACAGTTGATTTAATAGTATTTTCACAAAACAACATGCAGATACTCCTAATTTGGATGAGCTTATATCAGTTATCAAACCGTCAGCTATGCCACATTAATTTGCTGCACATATTTTTGGAACAGCTGAGCTAAACTGAATTCAGTCAAACTGTTGCAACATCTGTATACAAAAGGGTTTAAAAACGGTAAACAGTTAAGTCTGTCAGCAAAAAGCATAACAGGAATCTGCAGTACCATTAAAAGCATCACCCCCCACAAAACTTGGTGCCAAAGGATTGGTGTCCAAAGGAGATAAATGCATATGCACTGCAGCAGTGACAGGAATAAATTATCTTAGTCTTAGAATAAGTTAAGTAGGATCAGAACTGAGGTTAAAAATCCTAAAGTAAGGTAACTGTCCCTTGATTCAAAAGTTCATCTTGTGCAATTAGAAACTTTTTTTATTCCCCTCAGCAGCTGGGATTTTCCCAGGATACCCATTCAAGTGTATACTCAATCAGTGCATATTCAGGAATTCACCTCTTGTCTATACAGAGTTTCAAGGAGGTCAAGGAGAATTTTGTCATTGCCTCCAGTGAGGCCAGGCATTTCACCCACCAGTCTTGCAACTGAAGTGAAGCCTTTGGCTAAAAACTATGTGAAATGTAAACAGCACAAATCCTGGTCACATTTAATAAACTGAGCATGATGTCTCTCCATCTTACATTTTGCTTACTTTGATTTATCAAATTAAAAAAAAAAAATCCTTTTTTTTTTTTATTTTTTTTTTTTTCTGCAGCAGAGAAAAGGCTTGAACCATGGCAGTCCTTCTCTCTTTATTCATGCTCTTTAGGCTGCATGTATATAGAAATATATATTTTGCAACTGCTTAAAATGCTTTAGCGGGTTCTGCTCTCTCTAATGAAACGCTCAAGTGCAGGTCTTTATACATTGGTTTTGCTCTGTGGGAACCTCAGAATCATTCAACAATCGCAAGGTTCCAAGAACCACCCACTCTATAACCTAAGGGCTACAGGAGTACAGGGCTGAAAGAAAAAAGAAAAGAGAGAATGYTTTTCCATATCTTGTGGAAAGGTGAGTTTTTAGAGATTCCCCTGGAGGAAACTATTTTTTTTTTTTTTGTAGCTCTTTTCTTCAAAATGTATATAGTATCCAACAATAAAGCTTACTACATTTATTCTTAAAAAAATTAAATAGGTGTGATAATGTAGAAAATCTGTCAATTTAGTGTAAAATAAACCCAGAAAATTTCCCCTGAAATGAGCTTTGTGGAAGGGCTCTGCCCTCTCTGTGACTGGATAATTCACCCTAGCCTAAGAAGGCTGTGGGTGGCATGTTGCAACTGGCACAGGGTGATTGCTGTCTACCCTGGTCAGCTCCTTGAGCCTCTACAAGAGGATAGCTGTGGGTAAACTTACTTTCCTGTGTGGCCTCTGGGACTTTTTCACTCCTGAACAGCACTCAAGAGTAGCCTGAGAGGGCGAATTTTGGCACATGTGCAGCTCACACCAAGGAAAGTTCTGACATCGTCCAGGAACTTTCCCATCTACTGCCTGATTTGCTAGGATAGAGATGGCCAGGGACATGCTCTCATGCTTGCAAACTTTGCACCGTAGTTGTATGTGTGCAGGAAAGAAGGATTTGGGTGCAGCCCTGAAATACATCTGACTTTTTATGATGTTACATCCTACCCAACTACCATCCTACCCGTCTCACCCAACGCAGAGCAACTTAGTCTTTGTCTTCTTCTGACAACAAAAGGGTCAGGAGGAGGGGGAAAATACCCCCAGAATCGCAGGGGCAGTATTGGGATTAGTAGGCAGCGTGCATTAATATTGCCCTTAGACACAGCTGCAGAGTTAGAGATCTCGCACACTTGTTCCAAAGTATGAACCCCATGCTTCTCCATGGAGAGATTTACTAAGGGATGAGAACATGCACATTCTAGACAACTGCATAATATCCCAAAGTTTTCTGTCTCCATCTGTAGAGATAGAGGTTGAAAAAACATATCCACTTGCTGTTAAAACACAATGCAGCCAATGCACTCCGCAAGCTGGCATTGACTGTCCTGTTTTTCTTTAATATGCAATACAGCTGCAGTTAGGTAAGTTTGAAAAGAACATCCTTCCTTGTTTTTTTTAACTGGTCTATGTGCATATGTCGTTGTGCTAAATGCACCAGAAAAACAAACCAAAAAAATAATTCCATTATATTCTACATTAAAATATCACTGTCTACAGTAGTAATTAAAGATATAAACAAAATGGCTCAAAGTAATTATGATTTTTTTTCCTCTTTGTAAAAACTCATGCAAGAAGCATGAAAGGACATAACTTTGTCCACTGTCTATATTTGATGGGATTTATGGTATGCTAAGCTTCTTTGTGTAGGTAATATAGTATAGGTCATATAGTAACAAAATGTACCAAGATGTACCAAGCTTTAAAAAAATCAGTGACTGATAAAAAATACTCAACATAGGAAGCTGACAAAGGTCTGAGTCTATTTTGAGACCTAAAGTCACTCTCTCTGATTAAAGAAACACTTCAAGTGCAACCACTTGGTGTATTTTATTTACAATGCAACTAATTCTGAAACATATTGCTTCAGAGATTCTTAGCACTATGGCTCTAACTTTTGACTTCATTTCTGAAGATGCATGCCTGAATGGTCATTTAGAAATTTTCCATTTCTCATAGACAAGAATATTTATAGCTGAATACTCATTTGAGACACCCCAAAGGAGCAACAAGATGTTCTACATCAATCATCTCAACAATCAGGCAATTTATGATCAATTTGCCTATATGTTGTCTGTTCACATTGATCAGAATAAACCCACAAAAGTTGATGTCAAAGGAGGTAGTTACGTTTGTGAGCTGAGGACCCATCCTGCTATATGTTTGTGTGAAGACTCACCTTCTATAAGCTAAACTTTAACATGCCATCTCTAATGTTCATCAAGGCCTTTGCTAGTAATGTGCCTCAGGTGTGCTGAGTGTTTTTGTAAACATCCAGTAGACTTCCAGGAAAGGAAAACATCTTTGATTGTATAATATTAAAAAAAAAATATGCCTCAGTAAGATTCTTTAATGTGTACTTTAAATCCTAGGTAGTAAAATACCTGTTAAATAATGCTAAATAAAAGTATTGTTTCCATTGTCAAATTTGTGATTATTGACAGTTTCTACTAAAATGGGAACCAGATCATTTTAGTCTACAAGTCTACATTTTAGCCATATGCTTCTCTAATCAAAATGCAGGATTTGAGTCATAGGAAAAAAAAAAAAGTTTCTTATAGCGGAGGATAACAGGCCACGCCAAGGAAAATTTGGATACCTAGTACAAAATGTTGCCTTTCCCCAAGGATGAAAATAACAAGGCTCTCATCCTGTCTCAAGCAAAACCACTGCTACTCATCTTTAAAGGTAAATGTATCTGTTATCTCCTTAACAGTCATTGTGATAGAGGAACACCTATTTTCAGATTTTATTTTTATAGTAGTAAGACCTCAATTTCTGCCATCTAAAATACAGCACCAGTAAATTAAAACAAATGGGAGCTCCTTAATGACAAACTATTCTTGAATGTGTTTTGTTTTTGCAGTAAATAGATGAAATCATACAAAATAGATGAAAACGATATATATAGGGAATGTGGCATTCAGTGTCATGTGTATGGAAAAACACTTTACATCTCTATAAAAACGTGAGACAAGTATGTCAAGATAATAATTTTTTCCACCTTGTCTTAAAACTTTCAGAGACAGAGGATCCTGATGAGAAAAGCGTACATCCTCCTTCTCTTTCATCTTCCCTATTAAGAAGCAGCGGTAAACATAAAGATATTGAGCCTAATTAAAGTCAGGAGGAGGGCTAGGTACCAAAAACAAGAAATATGAAGAGAAATAAATCAGAATAGCGTATAGGGGTCTCTTGACTTGAACAGAAAGTAGTTTGGAAAGCAGAAGTGCTATACATGTGCATAAAGTTTGTGCCAAGTTGTCCCAATTTAAATGAGACTTTTCAATGATTTTTTATTTTCTAAATTTCTAGGTTCACAACAGYTGTGAGGTTTTTGAACACTTCCACTTTTGTAATTAAAAAAAAAAAAAAAAGACATGAAATTAAGTTTTATTATTATTATTTGTTAAGGAAAAAAAAGTCATAGTAGTGTTTGCCACCCCACCATCTATGGTGATGTCTACCTGCAACCAAATCTGCAGTCACTTCAGTTAAGATGAGCTAATATTTTCTAACATTGCTAATATTTTCACTTAGAAATCTATCCAAATCTTATTCATACAGCTGTTACTTAATCGTGTGCTCTTACACTCAGCCGAATTTCTTTCTAAGTCTCCRTTCCAGTGAGTGATTGAGATATTAGTCTTGGCATGTGAAATCCTTATTACTTGTTGTACCTGCACCCATCTAGGAACATCTGAGACAAGACAGACTGTTCAAATCCATCTTCCTCAACAGTTTAATTCCTAAAAATAATTGGATGTTCTACTAGTGTACAGAAATGCACTCTATCTGTACCTGCCACTTAAGAATAAGCATTTAGATTTTACTCATCACAGAAATAGACTGTTTTATTTTTTACCAAAGTACAAACTGTGTCAGGTAATACTGTTCATAAAAACACTAAGGAAATCATGCACTGTTCAGTAAGCAATCAGTGTTCTTCTACCTCATATAAACTGATAGCTTGATATGAAAGAATAAAAGAAAAACCTATCTAGTCATCAGATTTAATTTTTCATGTCCACGTAACTATTACCCGTCTTCTTTTGGAGATTTTTGTTTTTTGAAGACTAACTTGCTAACTCACTTCAGTATGCAAATACTCACTTGAATGTGATCTCACATCCTTTAAGAATACATTTTATTTCCATCTAATGTACTATAACCTTTTATGCTCCATTTGAATCCTAGCTTTTTTTCTGTTACGATCACTATCTTAGAAATTCTAATCAAGTCTCAAGACCAAAATAATCAGAAAATGCTTGGGGCTATTAATAGAGACATTCCTAAGCTACTATACAACCAGATTTGATGTATTTATTTGTAGAATATGGAAGAATTATTTGCAAAACAGTATTTGTTCCATGAGAGTAGTATCATCAACTGTTGACCAGCCCTAGAAGTCTCCAATCTTAAAGCCATACATTGACATCAGAATTTATAGGATTAAGAGATCAAAATATTAAAGCAAAAATAAAACAAATGAGTTAAAAGTGTTCTTTCTTGTCTTAATAGATGTCTAAAATCAAAGTTCTTCATTGTATGTACGTGGCATGATATTCATTGTTATCCTCAAAACATGTATGAAGAATTTTCCTCTCCTAGACCTACCTCTGGATAAAGTAAGTATGCTTTAATAACATTATCCCAATCCACTTGAAAAAGCAATCTAATCTATTTGAGGCAAGACTTTGATGTTATTTAGAAGATTAAAGCTTATCTAATTAAGTGTAGCAGGAGGATGTTAATGATTGTACACAGGCAAACATTTAAGACTCTACAGCACACATGCTATTTAATACATAATGAAGCTTGGCACAGTGCTTAGTCTAATAGACAATGCTAAGACCACCATCCTATGTCCTTCCTCATTCAGCCAAGGCCTGAGTATCAYACAGCTCAGTTCACCAGTGACAGGCTTTCCTGAGCATAGCAGTCTTCTAGCTACCCTATAAAGAACAGAGGGGAAGGTGATGGCCACTATTTCATGTTAAGATCGAATTCAAATTTTACTGTCGGCAGAAAGATGATTCTTCCTTTTCCTTAGAAATGATCTGTGTAGTGAAAGTATAGAATAAGTCATTAGTATATATAATAAAAGAAGTCTAAAATTTTGACATTGAACTTTCCAAACTAGGACTCAAAAGTAGYATCCAGATGGACTGACACACTGTGCAATCATCCCACCACTTGGTCATGTCAGCTTTATTTAGATACATCTCCCTGAACTAAAACATAAATCACTAAGAGAGAGTGTTCACCTTCAGCACTACCAAGTTCCTTAGGAGCACAAAAATCAGTGGGTTGTAGTTTCCAAAATGCAGCCTAAAACTCAGAGATTCTCCAAATGAGCTGAGTATTTCTAAAGCAGTTTTCAAGCAACATGATTGCAGTTCTACCATTTGTTTACAGTTTGGGCAAAAGCACCTAATGTAATACATTTATATTCTAATATGTTTCATAAATGGAAATTCATGAAGTCTGAAGGTTACCCTTACTATTTAAATGTTTTTCTCTCCTTTCTTTTTGTCATCAGCTAAGTACAATCTCATGCGTATGTCTCAATTCCCTGCCACAGTAACTCAATGTCCTTTAAGAACAGACAAATTACTCATGTAACACATGCCACCTTCTTCCTGACAAATCTCACTCAAAAGGCTAAATATATACTGCTTGTCTTTGTATGCCAAAGTATCCAGCCAGCTGGTACACAAAAGAAAGAAAAACAGCTTACAATTTTTCAGATAATAGATAGAGAAAAGAGAAAAAAAAAAGGAGAAAAAAAAAAAAAAAAAAAAAAGACAGGGAGAGAACATGGCCTATGGTCTATATATCAGCTATTTTCATTTTCCAAACTCTTTTGGACTTGCACTTTTTAATTTCACTTGGTGATTGATAACCAATACGTACATACGCACATTAAGATTTGAGTACTATGAACCTATGCCAAATAGGCTGAGCATCAGATTGCAGATTAAAAATTAAGGAGTAAAAAGAAGTAATGTTTGCTGAATGCTCTGGTTTTCAACTTTTAGTGAGTTCTTAATTTATTAGTTATAACTTGTTTTTGCTGGAGAGGATTCAGAGAAGGCTGTGAGATTTCTCTAAACGTCAGCTTAAAAATGCAACTATTTCTTAAATGCCAACTTAAAATATATATAAATATAATTCAGCTTTAAGACCTCTAAGCTTGGAGAGACATGCTCAGAACAGGAAATGATAGTTTGTTAATAAAGAAAGGTAAATCATTCTCTAGACTTCCGGTGGGAAACTTGGCAGCAAAAGGATTTTGACCTCAGTGGAAGGTAACTGCCACAAATGACAAATCAAGCAACTTTCTTCTTACAAGTGAGGCAAATGTTTGACATAMGGCTGGACTGCATTCAGATCCATCATTCCCTGTGGCATGTTCTTCTACTTTTAACAAATAATCCTGCAAGCTTTTTGCACTGGCCATATTCATTTTCTTTTTCTTTGCTTTCTTTATTTCTTTCCCCCTCCTCTGAACATTAGAGCTGTGTAAGCCTAACATTTTTTTGTGAATGATTACTTATTTCCCATTTAAAGCACCAAAGCTCATCACTTAGAGAACGGGTCATGCTTTCAGTGCCTATTAGTCCTAGTCGGGAATGGATTAATGGATTTTCTTATGCTCATTTTCTTTTTCTGTTGTAGGAAGAACATACATAACATCTGTGTAAGGGAAACAAAATTCCTGCGTTACTTGCAGGTAAATGAGTAAAAAAAAAAAATCACTTGAACTTTTTATTATTGTTATCCAATTGATCATGTTAGTCTCAGTAAGACTACATTAGTTTAATATTTGCAACTAAAAGTACTGATTTTTCCAATTCAGAACAATAAATGGAGGAAAAAATGACAAGCAGCCCGGTTTAATTTCAAACGTTAATATATTTTCTATTTTATAGTGAACATATGCATCGTTCACCCCTTATTTGCAGCAACTATGACGTCCTCATAAAAAGGGGTGACATTTGTAAGATGCCTCTTAAAATAAATATTTCTTTTTATAAAATAATAAAACTTCAAATAAATATTCTTTACACTAAACAATATGTTGAAAAAATTAGAAAATAAAGGCTGAATTTTACTGTAACTGTACAATATACATGAAGTCCAAAGGGAAATCAGTCTTGTAATATAAGGTTTCCGTAAGACAAAATACAATCTAAAAACATACTGATTGATTCACATTCTTCCGAATGTACAACATATTAGTATAATATTTTGTGATTGTGCCATGCTTTATGGCACCACTTTTTTTTTTTCACAGTTGAAAATATTATTGTATATACAAAAATATAGCACATTATCTCTGGCAGAAAACAATGAAAAAGGGAGTCGGTTGCTAATTTACAAATTTTGCAAGTACTATTCACAAACAATGGAGTTGCCTAGGAGTGTCTGTGTTGCTTTAGCTTATGCAATATGTGGGTCACAATGTGCTGCATCCCGTTTTCTTTTTTTTTTCTTTCTTTTTTTTTTTCCCCCGCATCCCATTAGCTGGATCCTAACAAGCATTATCAGTTAAGATGGCACACGCACGGAGAAGCATTTCACTGCAAAAGGCAAAGTATATCCCCAACCCTTCTACTACAGTGCCAAGACCATAGCTGCTTAGTTGGTTGCATACATATGTTAAAAAAGAACCCTTATTACTTTAATGCTTCCGATTAGTGATGCTATGTTGGCTTTTCAAAGTTCCTGGGGGGGACACTGGGACCTTTGCAGCACACCGTGTTCGAGTGCTTGCAGCGGCACCCGGGCCTATTCACCCGGTCGTAACAGCCCTGGCACAACTTAAGGCAACCCTTGGCTGGCAGGTAACACCACAAGCAAGGCAGGAAGAGGGACACGACGCCCATGGCGGACCACCTGGTGCAGCAGTGGGACTGGCTGCAGGAGCAGGGGTTGTCCGCGCAGTTGTCCTCGTCGTCGTTGGAGCAGTGGTAGAAGAGRCCCTTGACGCAGCACACGCAAGTCCCGTAGTCCACCACGTTCTGGGCCGAGCACAGGCACTGCTTGTCGCAGATCCAACATGACGGCAGGGTCCTCGGGTACGTGCACTCCTTGCACTTACATTTCCCACAGTCTTCGCACCGGTAGGCGTGAGCTCCCAGGTCTTCCTTGCTCTGCGGCTTCAGCTCGCTCACCTTGAGCTCCGACTTGGGCTGCATCCGGATTATCCCGTCGGCAAGCGGGCCCGAAGACGACCCTAGGAGTCTCTGTTCAGAGGAATTACTGCTCGTACTGGTCCTTGTGCTGCTCCGCGAGCCTGTGCTGACCGTGCTGATGGAGCGGGACAGGGGTGCGCGAGGAGAAGCGTGCGCTTGCGTGTGCTGGACCCGGCCGAGGTGGCGATGCTCGGGCAAGCCATGGGGCCTTTCACTCTTGTGCTGGGTGGCTAGACGAGGAGCAGACTTGGCCGCTGGCCGCGGAGCCACCGTCGGTCCCTCCGTGTACTCATTTGTGTTCCGGATGGCCCTGATCTGGTCCAGAGACAAGACGTGAACCTGCTGCGCCAGGACATCCCTCAGGTCGGGCTCCCCGTGCGGCCTCCCCGGGTCACGGCGAGCCTGTAGCAAGGGCTGCGAGCCGCTGCCATTCTGAGCTCTCGCCTCCATCGGTGCCCCGAAGCGTGATCACTCCGGCAGGCTTAGCACACATCTGAAATCCTGCAGCAACAGAGACAAGATTCACCATCATGGCACAYGAGTGTGTTCCCCAAAGGGTCTTCCCCAGCATCGGGCATGTTAATGTAACACATCAAGCCATTAAAAATCGGGGGCACATCCCAGGCAACCACTCAGCTAAATATGCCTCACTTGACCTCTTTTGGCGAAAGCATTTCCTAATTTTCAGAAGAGAGTAAAGAGATTCTCCTTTGGTTCCACACATTTTGACTTGCGCCTCTAGAAAATCTAGGTATTACAATACTCACTAATACCCACTAAGCCTCCCCTAGCCATCCTGTGGCTAGACCATGGCCTTTAACATGACTAAACTTCAGCCACTTAAAGTGACTCTTCCTTTCACATGACACTACTAAAATATATTTTACACTACGAAAAAAAAAAAAAAAAAAGCTTACAAGTATTTAGCAAGTGTAATGTGACCTGCTGATGACAGACATAATTCTCCAATTTTGTTTAAAACTGGATAATATTTTTGTAGGCTTGTCTCTTTACACATTAAACTTTACATGATGTAAATAGGAAATTTTAGTTTAATACCAATGGTCCCAAGAAAAACACTAAATAGCAATAAAATGTTTGAGGTCAGACATTAAATTAGTTAGTGCTACCAAAAACTTCAACAGCACAAGTAAAAATATCTCCCTCCAATATTTTAGTGTGTGTCATACTTGTGTACACCACTCTAATTGTTATTTTAAGGCTTGATACTACAAAAGCAATTCCACCACTTTTTTTTTTTTTTTTTTTTTTTTTTTTTTAGCATGTAAAAAAATCCATAGATTACTTTTCAAGTTACAAATATGACGTGAGTGGTTTGTGGAACAGAGGCATGCATAATACAATCAAACAATGCTAGCATCTGAAAAGAATATTTGGTTATGAATATTACTTTAAGAGTATTAACTACAAAGGAGAAACACAGACTTAAGAATTTAAATGCAAAGCCAGTACAACACCTAGGAGATAAGAGCTTTGTGTATTATAACTAACTTTCAAATTAAAATATGCAAAGTTGCAAGGACTGACCTCTAGTCAAATTAGTTAATATTGGTTTTGCCTTTATCATATTTTAAAGCAGATCCAAAATCCAATTACCTACACAAAAATCCAAAACAACATTTTGCAATTAAAACCCAGGCAGGAACCAAGCTTTTTATAAGGACCACACAATGTCTTCAATTATACCTAGAAAGAGCACCATAGTGTTACTCTGTACACATCAGTTACCAACAATAATACTATACCACAGTATAATAAAATGTAGCCAAACAGTTTAACAATGTCTATCTCAAGGCACTGTCTTTATACTAACAGCAGTAGAAAACATTTAACCTTTTAACTCCTGGCTGCCTCCCCTCAAGTGCTTTTCCTTTCCAAAAAGAAAGAAAGAATAAGAGAGAATGAAAATAATATTTTCAATTACAAAAAAAAAAAAAAAAGAGAACAGTTAAGAAGTACAGTTAATTAGCATAAGAATTTAACTGCATCCATCCACATATTTGTTTCAAGGCATTAAGCTTCAGGCTTCTGCACCTGGATTGTTCAGGTTGCCTTCCACACTAACAAAACAGCAAATCTGATTCAACATAAACAGTGCTCTATAACACACACAAATGACGTCAATTTAGGATTTATTTATACNAAAAAAAAAAAAAAAAAAAAAAGGTGCTAATTTATCTTGAGGAGTCTTTAAAAAATAAAAAAGAAAAGAAAAAAAAAAGTAAAACTTTTGCTATATAACAAGAGTTTTAATTAGGAACCCAAGTAGCCGTGTCTTCATCCATAACTCTCAAGACTGAAGAAAACACAAAACAAAACGCTTTGCCCCCATCCTCGGGAGGAAGCAGCAACGCTCTCTGCCTTCCTCCACCTTCTCCTCCTCCTCCAAGCCTCGACTTTGGCCCCCCCAGAGCCGGCCGAGAAGGGAGGCCGAAGCCCCCTTGGTGTCCCCGGGAAGGCGGAGGCTGCCCCCGAGCTGCGCGTCCCGCGGGCCGGGCGCCCTCAGCAGCGCGGCCCCGCGCAGGCTGCGCGCAGCAGGTGGGACGAGTGCGCGGGGCGCGCAGCGGGCCGGGACACCCCAGCGCCGCGCGGTGGGAGGGGGCTGCTGCCCGCCTGCCTTATCGGGCAAGTCAAAGCCGCGCTTCCTCCCGGSTCCTCTTCCTCTCCGCCCTCCAGCCCCCGAGAGATGCTGAGGGAGCTTCCCCTGCCCGGATGCAGAACGACCTGCGGAGCGCAGGGGGCTGCGCCTCCAGGACAGCTGCGTGAAGGGCACTTTGCCCCCCGGCCCGTCTAGCCCTAAGCACCATTCAAAGGCAGCCGCAGGAAGGGCTGCTCTGATTTTTTTTTTTTTCTCTCCACTTTGCCCCCACACWTCAGCCCGGTCTCCACCAGGGCTCTGCAGCCCGAGCCTGAGGCCAAAATTCCCTTCTCAGTCCTCAGCAAGATCCGCTAACAGGACGAGATGCAAAACCCGGCGCAGGTTTATTTGCAAACATACACGGCCCGAAAGCTCCCAGGGGAAAGTAGGGCTTTCCCCACTCCGATCCCTGCTCTCCCACTCCCACTCTCCAGGCACCAGGAGCGAGGAGCAGCAGCCTAGGGCTTTTGGTGTGAGCATGATAACGCGCTCCCCCACTTCAGGAGCCAAAGTCCACTCTGGCAGCGCTCAAGTGCCCTGCTGGCTAACTCCTGCTAGCTGGGATGGGCAAAGAGGGGAGCGGGGGCCACCTCGCACCTTCTGCAAAAGATAAAATTAAAAAAAAAAAAAAGGGGGGGGGGGGGGGGTGAAGTTTAAATGCAAGGGGCTCCTGGCGCGTTGTGGGACCCCCCCTCACTGGCTGCCAGGAGGGGCCATGAATTTCTGGTTTGCACCAGGAGCACCCCCCCCGCCCCCATCCCCACCGCACACACACCAGCCACCTCCTCCGCCTTCCAAGTGCTTTGAAACCCCCATTAAGGGCCGAGTGTGTGATCAGACTATGGATTAGGGCAAAAGGGACTTTACCGTCGGGGTGGGGCCAGCTGACACACAAATAGGTCGCTGGAAACCCCGGCACTATTATTATTATTATTTTCTGAAGGGGAAGGTGGGGAGCTGCGAAAAAGCAAACCGACCGGAAGAAAAAATAAAATAAATGCAAATTAAAAAAAAAAAAAAAAAAAAGTCAGGCTTCCCTCCTTCCTCTTCAAAGATGCAGAGTGGAAGAACTTTCCCCGTCTTATGGATCGCATTAACTTCACTGCACAAGAAACGCACGCACGCACGTATGTGTGTGTGTGTATATGTATATACGTATATTTATACCAGACGTGAACTCACTTCCGAATCGCACGGATCTCCCGACGCCACCGCGGCCGGGCGTAAATCACCCCTTCAGGCGCCGCTCGCTCGCCCTCCCCCAGGCCGGGCGCCAGGGCAGCCCCCCCTGGGGCTCGTATCCTGCCCCCCGCCGGGGCTCGCAGCCYTCGGGGCCTCCCCGTGCGATCGGCCGGGCAGGAACCGGCGGGAACCTGCGCAGCCCCCGCGCACCGCGGCGCAGCGCGCAGAGCCTCCCCCCAAACACCCACCCAAACCACCAGCGAGGGGGGTTAGGGGGAAACGGCTACGAAATCCCACCTCCAACTCCGCTCTGGGAAAGGAAGGAGAGCAGGGAGAGAGGGGGAACCTGTGCGAGTGGAAAAGGGATCGGCCTCAAACATTTCCACGAGTTTTCTCGCAGCAGGCGAGGGAAGGCGGGGGGGGGGGTGACTGAAAAGCTTGTTTTGCAAAGAAGGAAAAGGCTCTCACCGTGATCGCGGCGCTGCACCAAACCCCTCTCGCTCTTGTATTTTCTTCTTCCTGCGGTTTGCAAATAAATCCAGCCCTAAAGCCAAAAAAAAAAAAAAAAAAAAAAAAAAAAAAAAAGCTTTTCCAAACTCTGCTTTAGTCCAACTTGCAAATCAGAGAGCAAGAACGATCACCCTTTAAAAAAAAATTAAGAAGTCCAGAGCAAAGTTAGATCCCTCACTCCTGATCGATTATAAATAGTTGCGTGTGTGTATTATAATAATAAAAACACTTCTCCGGATCAGGGTGAGTTTCCCTTGCTCCCAAAAAAGAAATCGCTCTCCCTCTCTCGCACTCACACTTTTTTTTTTTTCTCAATGAACAGAAGGCCGAATCGCCAACACCAAGTCACTTTTTTGTTGTTGTTGTTGCTGCTGCTGTTGCAAACGATCGAGAGCGAGGGGAAGGGGGCAGAAGCCAAAGAAAACAAAATAATAAAAAAAGTGGAGCTAAAATGAAATCCCGGAGCTTTTCTTCCAGCGAGCTCGTCCGGCGCAAGCCGAGCAGCGTGTGCAGCGCAGCCGTCCCGCGGAGCTGCGAGCGCCTCTCCCCGCTCGCCGCGGCTCCCTCGCTCCCTCTGCGAGCGCGTGCGAGTTGCAGGCGGCTCTGCGGTTTGCGCTCGGGGAGGCGGGGGGGCTGTTTTGGGAGCGCAGCGGATTTGTGGTGGTGGTTGTTGTTGTGTGTTTGGAGGAGGCGGAGGAGGAGGAGGAGGAAGGTTTGCGATGGGAGCTGGAGGGGCTCGGCGCTTTTCTGCTCGCTCGCTCGCTCTCCCTCCCTCTCTCTCTCTTTTCCTTTCCGGAGGAGGCAGGGTGATCTCTCGGCAAAAGCAGCAGTAAATGGCGTCATGTGGATCTGAGGAGGAACAGAGCAGTTGTTGTCCCAGAGGATATATCGCATCCGGTCCCAGCTCATTGGCTCTGCGGGGCTACATTCACTGGCGCTCCCAGCGCCAAGGCAGCGCCGCGAGCCGCGGGGCGCATCCAGGAGGGAAGCGCAGCGCAGCGCCGCTCCGCGCCCCTCCGCGCCCGCCCCCGTCCCCCCGCCCCTCGCTGCAGACTTTTTTTTATTCTTATTATTTTAAAATATATTTTTATTATTTTTTAAAATATTTTKGGGGCAGGCGGCTCCTGCGTGCGCGGTCGCATGGCCTTTAGGGCCGCTTTTGTGTTGCCGTGTGTACGCGGAGGCGCGCAGCGCTGCGCGGAGTGCGCCGCGGGAGGGGGGCAGGCGACCATCCGCTCCCCCCCACCCCCGATCCTCCCTGTCCGCCCGCACCGCTTTATGCTTTTTAAACATAGTGGAGCAAAAG
>NW_020455610.1:4528920-4759796 GCF_003342845.1 Nothoprocta perdicaria
AAAAAAAAAAAAAAAAAAAGGCATTTTTAAGTGCTTTTTTAAGCGAGCAGTGCCCAGAGGAAGGCTGGGGTTATCGCTCGGGGCTTTGCCCCCGGATTAACGCGTTGCGCGGAGCGGGGGCGGGCGGCGGCTCCCCGCAGCAAAGCGGGCCCGGCCGCTCTGCGCGCAGTGCGGGGCCGCGGCGGGAGCACCCCGCGTGTGCGGAAGAGACGTGGTGGTTGCCTTTGAAAATACACGCTTTTTTTTTTTTTTTTTTTTTTTTTTTTTTTCCCATTCCTGTGTGGGACCTGGGCTGCTCGAGAACGTGACTGTTTGTCTTCTGGGCGTTTCCTGACACAGCAGCGGCGGCGGCGGCAGGAGCAGCTCTCGGTGCCTGTTGTGCGGGCGCCGGCTGCGAGCGCCCGACGGGGCCGCCGCGCATCGCAGCCCCAAACTGCGCGCGTGGGCACCGCGTGGGCGCGCAGCGAGCGCGGCCACCCTGCCCGGGAGTGGCGCGCGTGGCACTGCGAGCCCCCATGCCTCGCGCTATTTACACGAGCAATTCTCGGGGCAAAAGTTTTAAAAATAATGATTTTAAAAAGCCTCTTTTCTTTTCTTTTCTTTTTTTTTTTTTTAACCACTTGAGGCAATTTGCAGACACTTCCTCCTCTACACCTGCTGCTGACCACTTTTTGAATGAGTGGGCAGTTCTAAACAAAACCCGAAAATAATAATAATAAATAATCAATAATAATAATAATAGTCTTTTTTTTTTTTTAAAGGACTTTCAAATTTTCTCCTTTCTACACTCGAACACGAGTTCGTCCGCACCAACATCGCGGCGGAAGGCGCGTTATTTTCCAGCGCTGCCTTTCATTGAGCTCTCCCCATGAATGGAGGTCGCTCCCCGCCAGAGGGAGCGCGGCGCGGGCGGGCGCGGAGCGACGCGGAGCGGCGCGGGGGTYATGGGGGAGGGGATCGGGGCACCGCACCGACCCGCGGATCCCTCCGCGGGGGCGAGGGCCCCGAGACGCTGTCCCTTCTTCTCCCCCCTCTCGCTTTGAGCTGCTCGAAGTTGCGCTGCCCGCGGATCAGTCGCGCCCAGGCAGAGCCGCATGTGGCTTCAGAGCTCTTTTGGCCTGGAAAGCCAGGGCGTAAGTCAATATATATGTACTAAAATACACCTTCCTGCCTACCTGAGCAGCAGAAGCCACTGTGCTCACTTCACTTTGCTGTGGAAAGAGAGAAGAAATCACTTCCTCCCACACACTAAAGACAAAAATAGGTAGAGGACTCTTTGTACAAGTCGATACACACAGTCGGTTAGATGGTTGC
This sequence comes from Nothoprocta perdicaria, assembly GCF_003342845.1. Lineage (NCBI taxonomy): Eukaryota > Metazoa > Chordata > Aves > Tinamiformes > Tinamidae > Nothoprocta > Nothoprocta perdicaria. The sequence continues at coordinate 4,530,235 of NW_020455610.1, forward strand.
TGGGTGTAAAAACTGTATAAATAGTGTATGAAGCAGAAAGTTTACAGTGCTATTTTTTWAATTCGGTCATCAGTAGTGCAATTTACATGCTATCTAGTTCTCAAGTGCAGGCATATATATTTAATATATATGAATACTCAATTACAGATATGAATCGGGTGGAGTTATTTTTAATCCTCAGAGCCAACCATGTGTGCAAAATGGTGCATCACCAGCATAGCTAAGAAGCAGCGGCATCCTGGTTCTGCTGAGTCCCAAAGAGAAAAACTAAACCTGCAAAGAGCTGTTCACCAGCGTAATGGGCAGGTGGGTAATAAATAACACTGCACAAATATGCTAAAAGAAGTGAAATAAGTGTGCACTTTTTTTTTTTTTCCCCATATTGAAACCTCAGCACTGATTTCTCAGTCCTTTAATGTGATGGTTTCCTGGGATGGATTTTGGAGGATTACATTTATCATTCCCATTTCCCATTTCTTGTGATGATTTGTGGCTTCATGCATGTGACTATGTTTCCCCTAGCGGTTTGCTCTAATCACTGCATGATCTTCTGCTTAACCCAAGCAGAAGACCTTGCGTCCTTCTAAGGTCTTGAGTATCTTGAGGTCATTCSCAGCAAAGGAACATAGCTGTTACATATGTGTCTATCCATACACCATTATATTTACACGCACACRTATTACACACACACGTGTATATCCTGATGTTTATATCCTAGCATAAGTGCCTGACATGTTACAATAGCATTTACAGGGACTTCAGGCACTTGCAAGGACTTCAGACATAGTGAGGACTACGACATAAGACCCTTCTGAAGCAGTTGGGAACATCCTGAAATGGACTCTTAAGATTTAGCTTGATCTAATTTTCAGACCTGGGACCTGAAAGATATAGTATTTTCTTCTTTTTCTTTGTAACAGAAAAGAAAGTTCATTCGCAAAGAATTGATTCTCACAAGGGAATGAAAGTGCAGTGAATTTGCTGACTTTCAGAACATTTTGTGCATTATCTCCTGAGTTAATGCAGGGATAGAAAGATATTGATTTTCCACATCCTGAAAGGACTATATTTGGCTACACACAGCTTCTAATGCCCAGTATTTCCTTAGAAACATAAAACTTCAATTGATTGTCTTTCATGTTTGCAACTCTGAAAAAGGTAATATGCATAAGAAAACTATATTTTTTTTCTTGGTATTAATTTGTGTTTTAGTGTGAAGATTTTTGTCTAATGATGTTTCATTGAGATCCTTAGGGCAGACAAGGAAACTTACGCCTCCTCAATATCCTGCATGTCCTACAGAGAAATGCAGAAGTCAAATCTACCATATGGTGAAATATTTGTTACTTTTTATGAAGAAAACTGTGTCTGTAAATCAGATTACTTTTGCTTTTTTAGTGATTTTTGCTGTAAGTTACCAAAAGGAAACTTCAGTATTCCTTAAGATGATACATCCGTTGTGCTACATGATGAGGGAAGGAGCATCGCTGTTAAATGTGAGAATGGCCTGAGCTGGAAAAAGTAACTGCAGCTCTGGCTCAAATCACACTTGCTCTGTAGGGATTTGGTCTCCTGGTTTTAGTGATGCCCAAACCTTCTGGGATTAAGGTACTGTTATGCAGATCAAGCTAATCATCTCCACTCTCCTTAAGATGATATAGGCCAGGTCTTGTGTAACTTTGTCCCACCAGATGGTTGCCCCAGTGCATATAGAGGAATTGACGCCAAGAGGATACATTCTTGTTGAATCTCAAATATTTTTAAGTAAACTTAAAACAAATAAACAAATCCCTTTCCTGATCCTTCTGAAATTATACTAAAAGAATATGTACATTTAGTGTTTATAACATAATATAGAGTTTTTGCRTATAAATTGTTCTAATAAAGCTAGTATGCTCTTTGATGTGCCATTCAATGTTATTTGGTTATATTTGTTTCCTTGATAAAATCAGCATGGGTTTTTGGAATTTAGCTTTATAAACCCTTCCAGCTTATACTGTTCATTTTATAATTAGTTCTTTCTACTCAAAGACCTTCAGACCAAATGTTCAAAAGTGGGGCAATTTGGTGTGGACAGGACTAAGTACAGTTTATTTGCTAAACAAGTATTGTAGCAAGCTCTATTTATGGTCTATATGTTTGCCCAAGGATTTCCCCCTAAAATTTCCAATTGCTTTGGCAGAAGTAAGTATGGGAATGACAGCACATAGAAGCCACATCTTGTCAGCATTTTAAACATTGCACTCTCCAGCCTCGTTTCACTTAGGCATTAGATAACACTGGGCTTGACTACACTAGAATTTGTGTGAAATTAACTGATTGCCTCTTAGAATGTTAGCAAGTAAAGGCTAGTTTGGAAAGCCCCCAAACATTTTTTGCATGATGCAGACACTTGTGTATTGACCTGGGATTAAAATGACTGAGACGAAATGGAAGAGGTCAATGTTAGCAATTGCATGAAATCTGAGGATAACAAGGTTTTAAGAATAGATGTGCCACATCTCTAATGGGATACAGCTTGCAGCAGTAGTTTTCAATGTCTTTTTTTCTCCATTTGTAGACTTCTCCTATGCTTTGTAAGGGGAAAAAAAAAATCTAAGGGGAAATGCAGACCTCTTCGGAAAAGTATGTTATAAGACCTCCCATTTAGAAATAGTCTATAAGGAATCCACAGATCACAGTTGGAAAACCACTGATGTAGAGATACCCAAACTAGCTCTAAACTTCAATGTAGTGGAAAGGTAAATGAGTATCTTGGGTACTGTGAGCAATCTAGCTGAAAGAGCACAGAGCACTTGTGCTTCCCAGGAGAGCGAGTGGCTTGCATGGCACTCCATGCTGTGATGGCTCCTCTGCTCCATAGCTTATGTTGCCTTTTTCTTTTTTTTTTCTTTTGTCTTTGGAGCTTGAATTTCAAGCAAATATCACACTTAAATTAATAATTAGCAGTGTGTAGCCTGCAAGCCAGTCAAGGACTACAGATTTGCTACAAATTAAAACAAGCAAAATGAGTAATGGTTAAAAAAATGCTAAAAAATGCTTAAAAATCTATATCTTCTTTCTCCCAGGTGCTGAGAGGTTTGGTTTCTGTGGTTTTTTTTTTTTTTTTTTTTTTCCCTCCATTGTGAAATGCTTATATTGATCTATATGCATCCTGAAAGCAGAGCTGACATATGCAGGATAGGACCATTTGTTAGGGATGAATGAATTTTACACCAAAAGGCGAGGAAAAAAAATAAATAAAGAAAAAGGACCCATCCTTTGCCCAAAAACAAGAGCAGAAACCAAAACTGTAGTTTAAAATGCTGCAGTAAAGATGCTGCTTCTGCTGTTGGAGTTACATTGGACTCTCTTYATTATCCTCATTATAACGGCAATGTCAGCAACTGCAATAAGAAATGCTGGGTACTCTGTTACCTCAGAATAGTTTACAATAGATGTCACTATGTTCATTTCATAGATAAGAAAAACAAGATTTCTCTTTTTTTTTTTTCTTGTTTAAAAATAAGTATTAATAATAATAAAGCAAATTATTTGAAAAATAAGAACCAGGATTTCCAGGTCCTAGTCTACCCACTGTCTACTTGCTGCTGCACGTGCTGACCTGTGACTTTGTGTTTCCTTGTGAGCTCCGGGGTCCTTTTGCATTTTGCTTTCAGGATCCAAGTCTAATAACATCAAACACCTTAAAGAGAATGGGAGTAGTTACTTCATTACACTTACCATGCTTGAAGAGAGAGAGGACAAGATGTTTGATTATCTAAACAGGGTTATCTGTGTAGGAGCACCCTTTCCTACAGCTTGATTAGAGTCTCTGCATCAGGCATAGTTACTTCTATCATATTTGTGGGTTTGTAATCATTTTTTCTCCCTGTATTTTAAGCAGGCATATATTATTATACCATCTTCTGATGATTTACCTTGTGTCAAAGCAATCATGTTTTCTAGATTATATGCTGTGATTTTTTTTTTTTTTTTTTTTTTTTTTTTTTTTTTTTTGTCTCTTGAATCATAAGATTTACCTTCTCCACAGGGACCTAAGTGATGGTCCTACAAAATCCATCACAGCTCCCAAGATAATTGAATAAGGCCTTATTTAAAATCCTGCTGAGGACAAGGGAAATAACAAGGTTTAAACAAGTTTGGGGGCAGGTGAGGTTTGGCTTTTGGGAGAACGCAGCCTTTGCATGCTTAGAGGCATGCTTTTAGACAGTCGGTATGTAAAGATATATGTCATGGTCATATATGGCAGGGCAGAGCCGGTCTCATGTGCTTTCATGTTTTGTCAAAGCCAGATGGAGCAGCAAAGGCAAAATCTTTATGAAGCCCAACTTCCAACCCAGCTTTTTCTTTGTAGGAAGAAGGAATGGGAAAGCCGTCACGTTTCCTCCACAGTGGAGGGCTGTGGGGAGGAAGACTACCCTAGCACAGACCTTGTGCCCCATAGAGCAGGGCGGGCATCAATTAATGGAAATAAGAATGGAAATAAAAAAATGGAATAAATAATGGAAATAAAAGCAGCAGTTGACGGAAGAGAGGGGCGCGTTTGCGCGGGTGCGCGATGCCCAACTCGCTATTTTTGCCTTTTCACACAGGCACTTTCACCTACATCCCCCCCTCGCTGCCACCGCCACCCCCCTGCCCTCCCTTCCTCTCATTTGGCAGCCAGTTGGGCTTCTTCCTGCCTTGAATGCCGCATTCCCTGGTTATTCAAGCTCGGTCATTAGCACCCTGTCCCCCTACTGAAATTATGAATGAAAAGCCTTGTTGTTCTTTACAAATAACTCGGGCTTCCTCAGTCAGTCAAATTCAAATGGAAGTGACTGCCAGACAAAGCGCCTGTATGATGGACAGTCCTCCCAGCAAGTGATCAAGGCACACAGGAAGTTTTTAAAGACACCAAATAGGTAGCGGGAGCTCGGGCTTTCCCTTCCCCCTCTCCCCACATATCCCGTCCGTGTCCCAATTCGGGGCAGGGGGGCCATCAGGGGACACTGCTCCGTGGGGACCCTGCCACCTTCCAGCATCCTTTCCAGGACAGGAGGAGGTGGGGGGCAAGGAGACTACCCCCCTCCCCCCCGCACCCTCTCCCCGTTTATGTGGGGCCGAGTGGGTCGCAGCCGTGGGGCCGGGCGCTCCCCACCTCCCCCCGTCCCCGGGAAGTGTCATTGTCGCCGGGCCCCCTTTTCACGTCGGGGGAAGAGGGAATTGACAGCGCCATTGTCGGCGGGGACCCCCGCGGCTCCGCAGCGCCGCGAGGCCCCGTCGCACGTCGTCAAGCAGCCGTCGCGGGTGAGGAGCCCCGAAGGGCGGCCCGGGAAACGGGCCGAGCCCCTCGCGGCCCTCCGGCTGCCGCGGCAGCCCGCCCCCCCCCCAGAAATAACCCCCGTGTGACATAAATCACACGCATTTCCTGGGCTATGCAAGGAACAGCTGGCTATTTTTCCTCACTTTTTTTTTTTTTCTTCCTTCTCTTCCTCGCCTCTATTTTTTCCCCTCCTTCCTCGTCCCCCATTTTTTTTTTTTTATTCTAAAAAAATATTTAAGCACGGGAAACCAAGCATGGCAAAGCTTGGCAAAGCAGCTCTGGCAATTTATAACCCTTCTTTCTCTGTTAAGACAGTCTTTGACTTTTTATCTCCTCAGTTCCACCAGTTTCTGAATAGTTTTGCACTGTGGTTGGTGCTCACTCATCTCTCGCCCTTCACACAAGGAAGAAGGAAACTATGTTTGCAGCGTATAGGGAGAAGTAGTTTTGCTCTGATTCTCATCTCTCAGGAGCTCTGCATCCCAGAGTTCATAAAAATGTCTTGAACTTAGCTGACCTGTTTATTTAGGAACGAAAATCCTGCACAGGAGAATTAGTGAAATATCTTATGCTGGTGTTTTACACAAGTGGTTTTTACACTTGATGTTTTATACAAGAAGGACTAATTGCCTTTATAGTGCTGAGGTATTACACAGCCTATGTGATGTGCATGTGTAGTAATAAGCAGGATGCATTTCCTGTTTTAAATGAAATGGCTCTTCTTCTCTAAAGGCCTTTGCAACCTTAGGCTCTGCTTCTGCAATTGGATTTACACAGGCCAGGAGTTGTGCTTGCCCAGAGCACCTGCCTGGACCTGAGCTCCACCTTGGAGCCTTCATTTCCTGCCATCCCAAGAGATTCCTGGAAATGCTAAAATCCAGAGCTGTTAGAATTAGGCTTCTTCATGTTGTCATTTAACAGTGCCCAATTCTGCTAATATACTTGAAGTGTGGCACTGGTGATACACTTAGGAAATAAGAGGCAGAGGTCAATTATGCTTTGTAAGATTCTGCAATGCCCACGCACTGACTGAAAGGTTGTATGCCAGCCAGAAATGTAAGCCTTCCAGAGACTGAGGATAAGGAGGCATGGGTCAAGGAGGTATTAAAAAAAAAAAGGAAAAAAGAAAGACAAARTTAAGAAAGAAAGAGCTAGTTGATCTCCAGCAGCATTAAATTACTAATTAAAATCTCAGATTTGGAAATTGCGTGGGATATTGCTCCCTATTTCCTCATCATGCTCTTCTATTAGCAAGATATGAAGGACACTGCTGCTCAGTTAAAGATGGCCAGTAGGTATATAAGCAAAATAAGTGGTCATGAACAGGGAAGAATGACAGCATGCTTGATTCTATGAACTGTAAGTACAACACTCTTTGCTCCATTGCAATCATCCCTTCATTTTGCTATCAGCATGAGGGCTTAAAATATTGGTAGGAACATCTTTTTTTTTTTTTTTTTTTTTTTTTTTCATATTTAGAATATTGTCATTCTCCATCTTGCATTTGCAATACATCATCTTTACACATTTCTCAACAAATTTTAATCTTCTTGGGCACCTAGGTCTAGCTCACCTATCCACATCACATTTCTGGTGTGGTGACAGGGGCAACACAGATTTGCTAAGTTAATAGTCAGTTTTAGTCAAACTTTGTAAAATGCTGTCGTGGTTTTTCTGAATAACTTTTGAAATCTTATGCAAATAAAAGCTGCTCAAAAACTTGAGAGCAAATGCTTTTGTAGTATACAGCCTTTTGATTGCAAATTATTTCAGGCAAGCATTTTCTTCCTGTCTGGCAACTTTCTACACTTTTACAGCAGAGTAAGTGAACAGCTTATTACACTGAGGAGGAGAATGTCAGCAAGGGTGATTCATTGTTGCTAATTTTCAGCTTTTGAGAATCTAGCTCCACATGGAAGTCAGAGGTTATCCACATCCTGCAAAGGACTGGGAATCCCTGATGTGGAGATTCAGCCTATGGCTCATTTGGTTTGTTTGCTGTAATCAAAAATTACAGCACCCAAGAATTGCACATACTCATTTGTCATGTTACAGTAATTAATTCTAGTCTCAAGTATTCTCAAATAGTGTATTTGGTGGTATTTTGCTGTTAAATTGAATAGTTTTTTAGAATTGATCAACTTGGAAGGTTTTGGTTATCCTTTTTCTTTTCAGGTGGTGTAAAATGCACTATTAGCAAATTTGCTGTTGCCTCTGTCTCGCGGTAGCTGCTTTGTCACCATCTGGCCAGTAGGAAAAAGAACCCAAGCAAAAGACCCTCTGCTTATGACTGACCTACATATAGGAAAACATTTGAAAAGCCGTTATTGAAGGTGTATATTAATTCTCCAGAAGAGCTGAATCCTTCAGTCCTCAACTCTTGGCTTTCTGTAGAAGCAAAAGAAGAAGAAAAAAAAGCCAAACACACACACAATTTTGGAATATTGTTGGAAAAAAAAAAAAAAAAAAAAAAAAAAGCCAGTATCAGCACTGACAGGATTTTCCTTCTCAGCTAAGCTCTGGAGCATTTTTAATCGGGGACAAGAGGCAACTCTGACAAATATTTGTCTTCTAACATACAAACAAATCTGCAAGCTAAAGCTGTGAATTGTGCTGTCTGAAGTGCATGACAGCAAGATGGTAGGAGGGTTGGCATAACATGCTGAAGAAGAGTGACAGCAAGGCCAACAGAGAGGCTTAACTGGACAGCCAAGTGTGAAGGAAGGGCAACTGGAGAGAGGTCTGTAGGTGAGAAGATCTTGGTGCCTATCAATGAGAGAAACGGGTCAGATACTAGTAACTGAACTGGAGACTTCATTTTATGTATTTACTTGTGTGTTTATTTCTGTAGAGCTCCAGAGAATCATGTCCTATCACTGGATCACAGCGGGGAAAACATTCCTCCTCTTACTTTGCCTTTGCCTCAGCTTTGCTGCCACACACCCCTGAAGTCTGTTGTGAAATCGGTACTCTATTAAAATCAATGGGAATTTTGCCATCCAGCTCATTGTGGCCAGGAATTTACTCAATACAAAACTCCAGCGATGTCAACAACGCTGTGCTTGCATAGACCAAAGCTAATTTTGGCCACAGGAAGGTGCYCCCACCTCCGCACTCACAAAGAAAGATGTAAGAAACTGTTGAAGGACAGTTAATGGTCATTTGCCAGATCTGTGTAAGCAGGAACTTAAAAGGAAAAGCACCTATTCTGCAACGTTTAGACCAAAGGCATCTTGCAAACTCCAATTATCCAGCTTGTAACCTGCTCTCAGCAGTCTTGTTTTTTTTTTCTTTTTTTTTTTTTTTTTTCAGGGGCAGCCTCGGAATGAACTGCATAACATATTCATAGTTTCTGGGAAACGTTGTTCTACTTTGCATGCCAGTCCAGTGGACCTACATGTACACCATACCTCGGGCTATATGAGTGGTAAGGCTTGGGATATACAGCTCTCATTGGCTCTTAGCAGGAGCTGTGTTGCACAGACAGACGGAAAAAAAAAAAAAAAACCCAAAATAAAGAGGATTGCTGATTTAGATGATGGTGGAATTTTCTTTGGAGATTCTTGTCAGTGGTTCTACCATTCAACCAGGAAGAACTTGGTCTGCCAAATGAACTCTGGGTGAAACCTGTTTCAGAACGTCTCTTTAGGTTCTGTGGCACATAAATACAACAGATGAAGTTCTTAATCTTTTGAAGTCTATAGGAAAACTCCCCTTGACTTTGATGAGGTCTGAATGTCATCATGTTCCCATCACCTCCTTCTTCCTTCTTCACTCTCTTCACATCACAAAATCAAAACTGAGTTCTATGTGTATTTTTGTATAGCTTTTTAGATTCCTCCTTTGAGCTTTCCRCTAGCATTCAAAATCCCTTTGTATGTACAGAAGCCAGCCATACATATGCAATTGTGCATGCAGTATCTGTGCATGAGAAGATCCTCTGCAACCTTAGGCCTCAGCTTTATGAAAATCTGATCCCGGAAGTTTTATGGTTCCAGGCTCTTTAAGGGAGAGTCAGGTAGCTCAGTGATGTGTCTGTCTGTTGGATTTAACAATGAGCTTTTTACTGAGGGATATTATCTGCAAGGTGATGAGTGCTGCACTTCCCCTTTACAAGAATGTCTCTGAAGGAATGGTAAAGTAGGATCTGAGGTACACTAGTAAGGATCATAAGTAAAGAAAACATCTTAATTGCCTAAAACATCCTAATTGCCTTTAAGTTTTCTGGAATCCTTCCTGTAGATTTTCTAGTGCATGCAAGAGCTTAATGCACATTTCTACTCTCTTTGGGAGAAGGGAAACAACACTGCCTGTCGTAGTCACCTATACAATATCACCTATTTCACTTTCAGAAGTATTGCAGCTGTTAGGCCTGAGACACATGGAAATTTTGCCTGCGTAAGGACAGGAAGATCAGGCTCATTAGCTAATTAATCCTCACAACAAGCAGATCACACCCCTTCTGTAGTCAGTTGAGCACAGGTGTGTTGGATATGTGTATGTGCACAAACATGCCCTTTGGAAAACAGCATATCCTTTTTGTGCTGTGGCTGCTGCTTGTAAGCATGTGTTATTCCACTAAGGAAGGTATTGAGATATGTTTTAGGGGCACAGTCTTGTGGCTATGAACTGGGATATCTTATGCTATTAAAATTCCTACCTGTATCTGCTTTGGTATTCTGGATACTTTACATAACCCGAAATAGAGCAATATAACAACTCTATGTTTATTTTACTACTGTTTGATGAATAGAAAAGAGACATTTGTAGCACTGAAAGTGCACTGATAAAAAATTAAGAATTTTTTATTGAGGAAAGAATAAGAATATAAAAGAAAAAAAAGGAAAAAATCATCCACTTCAAATTTGAAGTCCTCAAAAACCAAAGCCTTCTGCTCCCTCTGCTGGCTCAAAAGCAGCAGCTAACCACCAATCCTTCCTCTCAGAGATGGGGTAATACACATTTATGCCATTTTAATATTAAAGGAAAACCTCATATATTTAATTTTACTACTTTATTTATTTATTTATTTATTTATTTATTTATTTATTTATTTACTTTTGGGAGAAGCATGAGTTAATAAAACACTTAGGAATATTTCCCACCTCATTCTGTTTTCCAAAAATAAAAGGTTGAATAGAAAAGAAATTATAGCTAACTATATCACTCCACACATCTGCTTATGTCTAGGCTGAAGATATTGCCTCTAATTACCTAATCTACAGCCAAAAGGGCAAAGGATACTTTTAGGTTATCTTTTACAGCACACAGAAATTAGAATGTTATTGTTCTTCTTTTTTTGAAGTCAYGATCATGTGTACTTTACAAACCACTATTCTCTGACGTTCACTCTTTATTCKAGGTATTCTAGAGGCTTTGGAGTTATTCATACAGCTTATATACTTACTTATAAGTTATAATAAGTAATGTCTTTTATTTGCTTCTCCCTTAACAAATGACAATAAGTGTCCTTTAGTAAATGGCCATTTACACTGCATTGATGAGCTGCAATTTATCCCATCTAATTCATTTGTTTTAATAAACCTCACTTTTTAAATTCTCTGTTTTTTTTTTTTTTTTTTTTTTTTGTGGAAACATAGATATCTCATTTAACCATCAAGTTGAAGTTGATTGTTTTTCACAATTCATTTTGTTATAAAGCATTTTTTTTTATGATGATGAAGAAAAAGACAGATGCAATATTCTATTAATTTATTTAGTACTTCTCCAGGCTGGATGCACTTTTGTTTGCAGTGGAAGAGGTGATGAGAATGAACACAGAAAGGCTTGTATACTGAGTCCTTCCTTCTTCCTTCCTTCCTTCCTTCCTTCCTTCCTTCCTTCCTTCCTCCCTCCCTCCCTCCCTCCCTCCCTCCATGGACTTACAGCATGATGGAAACTGAGAAAGAGTAAAGCAACTTTAGTCAGACGGCAGAGTTGGGGAATGGAATGCAATGGAAGCGGCAGAAATCGTCACATGTGGGACATGGTCATCAGCTCCATGCTGATTCCTCCAACGCTGTTCTCACTGGTGGGAAGTGGAGAAGAGAAAGGACAGGTGCTGTTATGTAGTACTTGCTTGTTAACCATGAACTTTAATTCTTTGCTCCTAGCTTTTACCAATTCTTGATCCACTGTCACTTTCTGTTGCCTACAAAGAAAGACATAGCTGTGAAGAGAGTCAAGTTGTCAGCCAGGATGGTCAAGGTCAACTTTTTAACAGACTTTGGAAAGAAAAATTGCACAGTGCTAYAAAATAAAGGTTTCAATATAGAGCAAAGGAGGAAAGCACATCTCATACAGATAGGGCTAGMTGAAGGCACTCTCAAGCCTTGCCAAGGTTGAAATATCAATGCACAGGTACAATAAATATCACATAGCTCTTGGGGAAATCAGATGACACTCCAACCCTCAGACAACATCCTTGTCTACAGCCCCAGAATGCTATGATTATTTTGAAGACTTGACTTAGTCTTAGCAATACATTCTGTTCTCTCCAAGAGCAATGATGGTGGTTAAYGCCATGACCAGACAGACTTCTTAAAACAGAATTTTTATTTAGTACAGAGGCACTTCAAAGAAAACAGATTTGAAACCAATTATAAAAATGTATGTATATCTAGCTTTTCCCTGAGGCTTATCTTTCCCTAGATCTGGGAGGGCCTAACAATCTTCAGCTCTCTCCATGTAGTTGTTTTTTTTTCCTCTCTTCCTTTCTCTTCCTTTCTCTCTCTCTCTTAGCATGCTTCCCTACACAGCTTCTGGCAAGTAGCCACAGCAGGGTGGGAAATATTTTCTCTTCAATGATGGCTTTTAAACGTACATATACTTGTATGTATGTACAAACATATATATGTTTATACACTTGTATGTATGTTTATAAATGCATACAAAAATAAAGTATGTTGCTGAATTACTAAAAGCAAATGATCAGGCATCTGAAGTAAATATAATTTCATGCTTAAAAGACYATGCACTCATTAATGCAATAATTGCAATTCTATCATGCAGTACTAAGGAGAACATTTTCAGTAGGTAGCCATATGCTACTGAGATTCTTTAAAACATAGCTCCAGAACTGGTCTTAACTGATCCCTAATGCTCCACAGTAGATAAGACCTTCAACACTGTTATCTGYGCAGGGTGTGAGGTAAGACCTAGAAAGACCAAAGGGAAGAAGTACATGTCATTTAAGAAGAGGAAGCGCAGAGAAGAGGTCGTGGGTGGAAGCCTTGTTTTGAAGTTGAGTAGTTAGACAAAGAATAGTTAAATGAAGAGGAGAAGTGGAATCTCAACTCTGATTGGAGCTAGTGGATTGTATAACCTAAAGCAAAACCTCACGGCATGAGCCTCTATTTCATATGGAAGAGGCAAGTTGATARGGGAATCCTGAGTTGGGATTGAATGAAAAGATCTCTGAGTTTATCCCAAATAAAATACCAGAAATCATGATCATCCTTAATAGGTACAGTTTTAAAGGAATCTGATTAGATGGCCACATTCTGAATTAAAAAAAAAAAAAAAAAAAAAAAAAAAAAAAAAGCATGTAAAAATGCTTATCTCTTGATAAGCCTCATTATGCAGCCTCGGAGCAGTCTGTAGTTTGCCTCCTGGCATGATGATTTCGATGATAGATAACTGCTCAAGATAATTGTTTAAGTTAGGTGAGGAGAGTGGGTAGTTGTGCTTGAATTTCCCATATGCTTTTTAAACTTGGAGGTATTGGTCTCTCTGGGGATAATGACGATGATGCCTATTTCTCTTATTTTAAATGAAAAGTAGTTTATATTGAAACCTGAGAGATTTTTTCAACAACAATTTGATAAAAAAATGTTATAATCCCACAAAAGATTTTCTGACAGGAAAATGCTCCCCTCCCCATTCCTGTCCAGCCTGATATGATTATATCAATCAGTAGATCTTTTTAAATTCATGTTCTTTCTCCTCCACCCACTCTGAGGATCTTCACATTAAATAAACCTTACAGTATCTTATTGACAGAATAATTGTAAGACATTGCTTATGCCTTGTTTTTAAAGAGTGCAAAGAGATTCTGTCTTTGCTGTGATTACTTTAAAGGTGTTAGTACAACTTCCCCTAAAGACATTCRGAAAATTCTCATAACTGATAATAGTATCAGTTTATTTTTATTTCATTGATCAAATTACAAATAAAGTTCCTAAAATTATTGTTCCCATTAATTTTAATTATCCCATGGGCAGTTCTCTGAATGTCACATGTCCCATCATGCTGAATGCAGTCTCAGCCTGCCTTAAAAGCTTTGTGACTGCTTTTGGAAGTAAATGCGATCAGGTACAGGTTGAAATGATATTACAAAAACATGCCCCCCAAAGTTATCCTTTCTGTACATATACACACAAAAGTCAGCTCTTGCTCCATTAGTAGCTGCCCCCAAGTATAATCTGAAATAGAACGYTCTGTATTCATCTATCCCAAAGGGTCATGAAAAAAAAATGGATTTCATAGACAACATCTTACTTTATTGTGTTATTAATTTTACATTATTCCCACTTGCTCATTGCTACTGCCCACTCTGTAGTTAATTTAGAACAAAGGCATCCAACGGGTAGCCTACAGGATATTGTGGCCTATAGGTTAGTTCTTGTCCTTAGGACAGCTATAGCATCAGATAAAAATTATTTGCCCTGAGAAAATTTCTCTAAGGTAATCCAGCCCACAGATGTCAGGAAGTTGTGCAGCCCTAAGTTGATCAACTTTAGGAGTCTAAACACCTTATGTAATAAGTGGGTATGTTCACAGTGAGGAAAAGAATTAGGTTGTCACTATGAGATTGGGTGGACGATCCTACTTAAAATCTCCTGATTAAAATTGTGGGGACCCTTTACAAACATTTTACTCAAGTACTGAATCCACAAAGCATTATGATGTCCCCAAATTAAATTTASCTGCTTGCATTGAGTTGTACTGATAGGAAAAGAAATAGGCACTAAGCTAAGGTAGGTAGGCTGTGACATCTGGCTAAGTCTTTTCTCATTTTGGGAAGTAAGGAACAAGCCTCAAGGTAACTGATGAGAAAGAATCAGAAGAAGGATAAAGGGCTAAATGGAAATTGAAGATTCAGCATACTGCAAATAAGTTTTTCAGTTTGTCTTCTTTTTCTCTTTCTTTCTCSCTTTCTCCATTTACAAGATAAGTGGCTAAGCTTTCTCCTAGTCACTTCCATGTAGCATGGCTGGRTTTGTCTTCAGATGATTGTACTATGGTTAATGAAGAGGGGGGGGGAAAAATTCACTTTAGCACTTTTAGAGCATAGTTCACCAGGCCTCTTTGATGTCTGCCACAGGTTAAGATGAGAGACATCAAACAAGTGCTTGTTGCTCCCCAATAACTATAAAGGAATCTGCGTAGATATCTCTGAATACTGCTAGGTCACCATGGATGACCTTATTTGATCAGATGAAATGCACTGTAATTCAACCACTATCTCTAAACTTCTTCCTAGTCTTAGATTTGAAGAAGATTGGTGGTAAATTGATCTATTATATAAATAAATTGGACTGCTATGAGATCAAAATCCCATATGCATAAAAGAAAAGACAGAAGTTATTCATCTAAGTTCTGTCTCAGAAATATACACTGGAGCAACTCATATAATAAAAGATAAAATAAAAAAGAATAATAATACAATCATGTCATAAATCACCTTTTTGCACCTGAAAATAGAGAAACTGKTTTTTCCCTTAGATACTTTTGTTAGATTTACCCTCTGTTCTGCAGAGAAGTTTATTCTCTTCTTATGGGACACAGTATTGGCTTGTACTGCAGCACATACTGGCTGCTGGATCAGCCATCGTTAGATAACAAGGTATAATTGCATACTGCCTGCATGAGAATATCCTGTCGCTTGTCTCCAAGAATAACTTCTCTTCAGACTACATTGTTCTTCAGGGTCACTGCCAGTTGAGCCATATGCTGCAGACCTCCAAGAACTGGAAGAGTTATACTAATCCATGCTTAAGAAAACAACGACAACAAAAACCCAAAGGTGAAATTTTCAACATGCAAACAATAAGAAGCTGGCTTGTCTCTACAACCTTGACRCTCTTTATACAATAGCTTTTAACTACGTGGCTGCTTACTAATATTCTTTTGTGCTCCTGCCTCATTTAGTGCAAAGCACAGATTGCATTTACTGATATTCTACTTATTCTTTTGTGTCTTATGTGCTATTTTATGCTGTTGATTATGAATTGTTTACAAATGTGTAGAATTTTAGAAGTTCTTGTCCTGATATCTTTTGTTTTTCTTGCTGACTTCAGTGGCAGCTCTAGGTGCTAAGAATTATAGAGACTAAGACCTTCCATGACTGTAAAGAAGTTCAGTACATATGTGTGAATAGGGAAACTCCTCTCCCCCTTTTTTTTTTTTTTTTTTTTTTATCTTTCCAGTATTTTTGGACAATATTTTCACTAACACAGCTGTAGCCAAGAAAATGATTGCCTTAACTACAGTCTTTCATGGAGGCAGTCATGTAAAAAAATAAAGAGCCAAAAAGACTAAAAGGCCTGTGTAGTAGGGATAAAGTTAATGTTCTACTGCTATGTTGGAAGCCCAGATGTAAGTATACATACATTTTGATAAATGTAGTTCATTTACTTTTCTCCATGTCTCTCATGAGTTCTTATCACTGAGGAGACATGCAGTTGTCACAGTAGTTTTAAGTCAACAAAGGTAAATAAAGATGGACTTTCATCACTTTTCTGCATTTATATTGGAATGACTAATATTAGATTATTGTTTACTAGTGAGTAGTGTCCATCGTTCAGTGTTATCTTAGTTACAAAGTGGATACTATATGTTTTTTTACTCTAATTGATCTTACAAATTATTTCTTTACTTAAAAAAGGTCAAATACCAGTTGTTCTTGTTTGGACAGTTGTTTTAGTGAATAACACAGAGTGCTTAATAAGATAATTTCAAATTGAACAAGATAGATACATTCAATKAAAATCGGTAACCTCAGATAGAGTTTCCAAACAATTCAATGATATCGTTTTTCCTTTTGGGTCCACTGGTTCTACTATGTTTTATATCAGGAAAGATGATCATGAAGATAGAGCAATTTTGTTTGACATTAGAAATGAGAATGTCTGAACATCGTTAGTCTGTACATACAATACAGTCTCAGTAGACCTGAGGAAATGAATATTTCTCCATACAGCTACTGGATGACAGATTGTACTTGTACTCCATTCTGGAGATGACAGGACCCAGCAGTGTGAACGCTGTGTCAGCAGCGTTATGTTTTGTAGTGATTATGCACTACATTTTCATTCATGCTGATGTCTCCCCTGTGTTCCCAGTGTGGTGCCATTAAAGGTGTTAAAGCTCTTTAAATTATTTCCTTTCTTCCTACAATAAAATACTTTTCCAAATGGACTCTTTTGATAACTCACATCTACACAACTTAATCTGAAACTTCTGAACTCAATTAGGCTTACTTTGTTTCATTACATCCCTTTGGATGGAAGAGATTAGACATTGACAATACCTCTACAGTCTTGTCAACTTGTCAACTGCCAATATCAACTTTTTTCTACCCATGTCTTGTCTTTTCTGTTGGCTTAGCCAGTTAACATTAGATATTTCTAGTAAGGCATTATTTCTGGAGTTATTAGAATTCACTACTGAATATCTTGCTAGTATTGAGACTCACATACATCTGTAGTAATACTGTCTTCAGTTTGTGTTTGCTCAAACTGCCRTAAATAATCCTGTGCCCTTTTGTGCAAAAGTCTTATCTTTGCTTAAATTCAAGAGAATTTTGGCATTGACTTTAAAGGGGGTAGATTTTTACACTTGAATTTATAAAGGTGTACTTTGTAAAAGTGTTTCTATGTGAGGAAATCTTATATTCATTCCTCAGTACGATGTTTTGGGAGTGTAGAATTAGAATGAAACTCAGCATAAAGTGAGAATAATGAATATATATAGTATTACAATAAAAATAATAGTATTATAATGAATATATATAGTATTATAATGATATCGTATCTGGTTCATTAATGAGAATGGATACAAATAAGAACATATAACAATCCATTTCTCTATTCAAAATAGTGGAGTTTAAAAAAATAGTCAATTGTAAATTAAACTTTCTTTAATTTGCGTGTCAGTTTTGTAAAATTTATGCACACATTAGTTTGGGCTCCTAGACTTTCTGGATATTAGGAAAACAGAGATTGAATTTGTCTCATTTGACTTGAGGCATATGCAAAATACATGTGTAAGTTTAAATTAGGCTACTTTTTATACTCACAGGAGAAAAGTAGATCTCTTTGGAGAAAATGTGACCTTATCAGAGAAGTCTACATTGTGCTGAGGTTAATTTCCTGTTTCACTTTATTGATCATGAAAAGCTAGAGGGAAACAAGCTCTAAGATATCTTAAATCTTCATTGCCTAAGATAGAACAGTTGTACCACACCCCAAATTTCCTATGCTTTGTGCCAATGATAGGTCTCTTGATTCATCTTAACTCCAAAGTACCTCAAAATTATACTACACATCTCTGAGTAGTCCTTTACTGGACCTCCCCCCAGCAGCTGATGACTTTTTTGAACATAGTTTCTGTCTATACCTCTTTATTTTCCATGCTAAATTCAATATATAGTTCAGGCTCATATTTGTTTTATTGTTACTCCTTAAATTGCAGCTTCCTTCCTTTTCCTTTTACTAGTACGATTTCTCTCTCTCTCTCTCTTTTTTTTTTTTTTTCCTATATATTTATTTCCCCCTTTCTGCAGCTATAAAAGTCCCTTTATTCTTTGTTTCCATTTTTGGCCACTTAAGACTCTTTGGATTCTTTTCCTGCCACTCCTTCCTGTACATGTACTTTGAACTCTGAGCAGCCCTAATGAAGCTACTCTGACTATTGCTTTGACTTTTTATCTCCTGTTTTTACACAGATGAGTTTTAATTCTCTTATATTTTCCCAGAAAATCTCCAATTTTCTTTCAGCATGTTACATTTTAACATTTTTTTCTTCTCAAACATTCAATTAAGTTCTCTAAAAGCTTCCTGCAATTGGTCTCTTTCCAGTGTTCTGATCTGTGAATTATTTTCTCACTATAGTGTATTCAAATACACTATACATCATATTTCCAATGTCCTGGTCCCAAAAAGGAGACGTTGATTGAATTCATCATTTTAATTTCCCAGTAAAGAAACTTTGACCCAACTCATTATTTTTAAGCTTTGGAATTTACTGTATGAAACTGGTATCTTTGCATCTCTATGTACTATCACAAGACTTCATCCACTATACTCTACTTAGAGGTATGCTTTTGCCTTTCTTGGCTTTCTTCCAGAATGGTGGTGTATAGGAAATGCATACTATAATTACGATGTTTTGTTTGTTTGTTAGTTTTTCTTTTTTTTTCTTTTTTTCTTTAACTTAATTAATAATTTCACCATCTTACTTTTGTCACTAAGAAAATTATAGTATGTCGTCTTCGAATGCACTAACCTTTTCTTACACCTATCTCTTTTCTCTACTCTACCTTTCCCAGGCATACTGCATACATCCGTCTTTTCAACACACAAAAATTATCCCACTAAGTTTCAGTTAGTCTTTCTAGATCATAATCTCCTTTATTTAGTACAGCACCTTCCAGTTGTTGCTTGTTTCCCCACACATTTGCGTCAGGCATTATATTCTTGTTATCCTTCATCTTTTTCTTCAGAACAATTTTAGCTTCTCCCTTAATTTGTATGTTGGAAGTACATGACGGATTATTCAAATTAAGTGAAAGCTTTCCCTTTCCCTCCTTCTCCTGAAGGTTTGCAGCTTGCCTAACAGGCCTTGCCAGTTCTGAACCTAAAATGTTGGCAGCCTGTCTGCATAAGTGGAGACAGTGTAATCCAAACAGTTGGCTCTCATTGCAGAAGACATTCCAGTGATCTGTGAATTTAAAACCCTGCAATCTACTCTATCAGATCTTCTGTTGGTTGGTTTCCAGTATCAGCATTTTTCTTTCTTCACCCATGTTCAGCACAAAAAAAAAAAAACTTCTGAGAGTCACTTATTTGCACAGTTCCAAATAACTTTTTTTTTTAATTGTCTGAATAATAGGTGCTTGTATATTATATAAATGTATTCCATTAGTGTCATTTGTTCCTATAAGGAGTATGATGATTAGAAATTCCAGAGCATTGCTCAATAAATCTAGCAACACCTTTGTTATGACATCTTTGGTTCTGGCTTGGGATGGAGGGCTCTCAACCTGGTTTCCTTATATAATATTTTGAACTGCTTTCCTTATGTGGAAAGAAATCATTTGGGACTGCACATCTCTTCTGTCTTTCTGACAGGTCTCTTTCAGTACCTATGCTTTGGTCATAGGTTGTTCTAACCATTTTCTTCATGTCATAAGAATAACACACCTGTTGTACGTGCTCATACTGTTTCCATTCATCTTTCTATACGTATTTTCCTTTCCTTTTCTTTGCCTTTTTTTTTCATGATTCTCTTGTGCCACTTGGGATTGCTTTTCTCCTCTATTAAATCAAGAGTCACTGTTGCCTCACCATCTTTTGATAATTCCTCCTTTGGTTTCTTTAGTGATTTTTATTACTTCTTTATACTTTCTTCTTCATAGGGATGGTTCTTATACATATATTCTCCACTGGATTTGTAATGGAAAGATATAGGACATTTTTTTTGTAGCAGCTGTATCTTTCTGTCACAGCTCCTAAACAAAACTCCCCTTTTAAGATTTCTTATACTGATTATATTTTCTCTGTGGATCACGGTTCCCATCATTGCCATCTTTTGTATTTTATTTACCATTTATTACCTAGCTCCTTGCTAATGAAACATYATTTGCAGGTCACAGATTCACAGATTCACAGAATATTTAAGGTTGGAAGGGACCTCTACAGATCATCTAGTCCAACCTTCCTGCTCAAGCAGGCACACCTACAGCATGTGGCACAGGGTGGCATCCAGGCGGGTTTTGAAGACCTCCAGAGCAGGAGACTCCACAACCTCCCTGGGCAGCCTGTTCCACTGCTCTGTYACCCTAACAGTAAAGAAGTTGCTCCTCACCTGGAGACGGAACTTCTTGTGTTTCAGCTTGTGGCCATTACCCCTCGTCCTATCGCTGGCCACCAGTGAGAACAGCCTGTCCCCTTCCTCCCTGCATTCTCCCTTCCTGAACTTACACATATTAATCATATCCCCTCTGAGCCGTCTCTTCTCCAGAGAAAACAGGCCCAGCTCACTCAGCCTCTCTTCATACGAGAGATGTTCCATTCCCTTAATCATCCTGGTTGCCCTTCTCTGGACCCTCTCCAGAAGCTCCACGTCCTTCCTATACTGGGGTGCCCAGAACTGCACACAGTACTCCAGGTGCGGCCTCACCAGAGCTGAGTAGAGGGGCAGAATCACCTCTCTAGGTCCTGCCTTTCTGTTTCAGTTTGCAGAATGGTTGGTCACAATTTTTATCTTGGGCATAATTTGTGACCAAATCTTTGCAGATTTATCATAGCCATGGGTAAATAAAATAAAGGCAAAGACAAACAGGTTTAGCTAAGTGTATGTAATCCATGAAACAAACATCATAATGCTTAATTTTCATTGTTTTACCAAACAGGGAATATAATCCTATGGAAGAGACAGAGCTGTCCTGTTTGATCACCTAAGCATACCTCTCTATAGCTAAGAGGAACCAATAGGTTCCCTTGGCTGAGTGAGAAGAAAATTAAGGTGCTTAAGTAGAAACTAGCAGAACAAGTAGCTGCTACTCCTTATCAGTGCCCTAAAAATTGACCAAGTGTTGTCTCCCTCCCTCTGGGAAAGCTTCTCTCTTCTCTGCGTAAGGCATGATGCTTGCTAATCCCACATGTAAGCTACATGACTTTCATTCTCCACATAGCCAATCTATAATCAGTTATAATGGAGAATCCTGGAAACAGGGACATTTCATTTGAAATTTTTATTTTTTATTTTTATAAGTTTTGTAAGAAACCTGATATAGTTTTCTAAACAGGTGTGAGTAAYATGGGAGGATGGAAAGCACACATTGGCAACACATGCCCTGAATATCCCACTTTGTTCTGTGTTAGAGGCTGCTATATTTTGCTAGTCATGGCTCCCTTCAGGCAGGAATTCCTCACTGGAATTATAATATTAAGGGTGCTTTGTTCTAGGGAGATCTGAGTTCCACTTCTTGCAGAACAGATTCTCTAAGGAAAAGAAGGTCACCAACCTGATTCGCTGCATAAAGAATTCATTTCTTCTTTTTCTGACCTGATGGACAGTATGTTCATATGTCCTGCCAAAATCACATATACATTTATTCATTTTGTTCCTGACACATTTCAGTTGACTGCAATATCTGATGGGTGCAGAGTAGTACCAGGAGGAAAAGTATCATCTTTGCTGCTGCACTGATTTTATTTATTTATATTTTCAATATAATCTTGAATTTGAGAAATCTGATTAGATACTGAATTATGCAGAAGGATCAAGTAGAAATAGCCAGTGTGTCACATTCATCAGTGATCCATGAAGAACTGACTTCAAACAATAAACAATTAATACTGATTTTTAGATATCTGAAGACGAATGAGAATTTTTCTCAGTACTGGTCAAGCTGTGAACAGGCCAACCTGAAGAAGAAAATTGTCTCTCCTTCCCAGTCACCTGAATAAAATTAAAAAAAAAAATATTATTCTTAAATAATTGAATTCTGTGTTACTCTACTGTTTGGATGATTTGCATTATTTTTCTCCTAGAAGCTTTTTCTCATCCCATTAGAAAGCATAAATGTGAAACATATAGGCCACCAAAAGGAAATATCTGAATAAGAAGTTACACTAATGTAGACATTCCGGAAGAGAATTTTTCCATTTTGTTAAAAAGCATTGCAATCAAACTATTAATACTAAGTGAAAAAAGGAGGATAATTTGCAGCCCCCTAGTAATTTTCCATTCTCAAGAGAAAAGCTTAGTTTTATCCAAAACAGCTCAATCCTTATTCTTATCACTAATGTACATAGCATGTTTGATATTACATTTCACTGTGTAAACATTGCTTTAATACTTCTCATTACTTTTGCTCGAGTAACCCTGAATAAATGTAGTATCTGGCACAGATTCTATTCCTATGGTTTTGTTTCAAAACTAGGGGCTTTCTGCTGCACAAGATTGATCTCTCAATGACAGAGCAAAGCATCCTCTTTAAAAAATTGCTGTTGGGAAGAGATTTCGTATAAGCAAAGCCCTAATCCAGCATTCAGGGTTCTGGGTCCTTTCCCTCAATGTGAGTAGTGTCACACCAAGGTAGGATCAAGACCATGTATGAAGGGGTCTTGAAATCAACAGGAATAACTAAGTTTTTCATTAGACCTCAAATATGGGTGGCTTTAGGGAGACATTTTGCTTACTGCAAGTGTAAAAGTGATGTAAAAATGCTTTCTTTGTTCTGTTGGGGTGGCCAGTGAGAGATGCAGGAAAAGAGGAAGGAAGTGAGTGCCTGTCTAATTACGCTTCTATAAATGTCTTCAAACACTGTGCTAATGTGGTCTGGGAAACTTGTTCAAAACCAAAAGAGGCAAATGTGCGGCTTGCTTGTGCAGTTAAAGCGGGCTATTTGCACTCATCAGGCTTGGCTTGGAAAGCTTCAGGAACGCTTGGCTTTAAGTGCAGAGCCATACCACATCCTTTGCTGTGCCACAGTGGCCAAAACAAATGACAGTTGAAGCTATCTAGAACACAGCATTGACTTCTAGGCTCTGAAACCTCAAAGATATCCCTCCTTTGGTTGTATTGTAGTGATCCTGGTTAGGTTATGAAATTATTTGCGCTTCCCAACAATGGCAATATTTAGGTTGAAGGTCAGAGTTCTTGGATGTATCTAAACAGCTAAATAAAAGAAGGCAAGGAAGAACAGTGGAGTGTTGGATCCCTGATTGTAGGCACTACTTAATTGCTGGCTCCCTCCCAGACTCTGGGAGGATCTCTCCAAACAACTGTTTCTGAGTCAATACATGGCACAGTTCTGGGAATAATTTGTTCCAGGGACCACCTCCAAAGACAGTGTCAGTTTTTGTTTTGGTCTCTGGCTCTCTTTTATTTACCAGCATAGACATAGCCATTGGGTTTGTGTTGGCTTGCAATCTTACGAAGTTTTTCTAGTAAAGTCTACAAAATCTTTCATGGTGATTCTGTTTCTGAATGACTTCACCTCATCAAATTTCAGCTTCAAGGTCCATCCTGTCCAAATCCCTGTCTGGCCTACATTTTATTTCCTTTAGCCAGAACATTCAAATGTCTCCAAATGTCTGTGACCCAGCGTTTTATTCAAATTAACCTTTTTTTTTTTTATACAATTTCCTATGTGTGGACTTTTTTTGTTGTTATCTGAAAATTGGAACTGAATTTGTCCAAAATAGAGTTAAAGTTATTATGAAACCTTTGCATGTTAGATGTTTAATACACTGTAAAATTATTTTTCTACCTCTGCAGAGCCAATAAAAGTATATGTAATATCGTGTATTGTACATACACATGTAGAATATGTGTTTTATCTATCAGTCCCTTAATTGATAATCATTTGTTTTTAAAACATATAAAATGCAGTACAGGAACTTAAGTCTCCAACACAGGCTCAGCAGTTTGGCAATATCAGATTGTATTTTTAAATGAAGTGGATTTGATTTTCATGAACTAAAACATCAAAAAGTTCCACAGGATCTTAAGGAAAGATTTCCTGACAGTGAGAGTGACAGAGCACTGGAACAGGTTGCCCAGAGAGGTTGTGGAGTCTCCTTCTCTGGAGATCTTCCAAACCCACTTGGACGCAAACTTGTGCCACGTGTTCTCGGTGACCCTGAGTGTGCAGAGGGGTTGGACTAGATGWTCTCTAGAGGTTCCTTCCAATCTTAATGATTCTATGATTCTATGATTTACAAGGAGTCTAAAAACATACATTTTGATGGCATATAGTTGTGTTTTGTGAAGGCCTGAAAAGTTGCCTACTCCTTGTAATCAATGAAATTGTACAGTAAAGGAATAAAAGCTACACATTGGCACAAGAAAATATATCTTGATGTTAGAAACACAAATATTGATGGCTTGATGTGTTGGGGCAAGGAATGTATAAAATAATTTCTATAGTTTGTTTAGGAAAGAAAAAACATAGACAGTAGCAATCCCTGCTCCCAACAAATTCTTGTCGGTCTACTCATTCATTGTCCTGCCACGCACAGTGGAAAACATTTAGGGCTATTACCATTCTTGTGATATATTAGGAAAACTCCTTTCTTTGGAGTTTTATAATTACAGTGCAATTACAGGCATATTTTCTTTCAGAAATGAAGGAATATACATTTATTTCAAATATATAAATATATATATATATATATATATATGAGTTCAAACAATTTAAAACAATTATTGAAGTGCTTCAATGTTTTTGCTTTTCCATGCTTGTATCTCCTCAAATCTGCCTTGCAGTTATGGCTAGCATAGGGCTTAGTTGCTTTTCCTAACATTTCACTATTCCTTTTATTTCCTTTTATTTCTTACTGAGCTTTTTTAAAATTTATTTATTTATAGGCAGGAATATTTAGCTTTTGTTTTTGTATATGAGCAGTAATCAGAAACTAGTTTGTATCAGTCATACTTCAGATATATATATTTCAGTTAATGGCAAACCTCTAACTTCCTGTATAATCAGAAGGATTGATCCCATTCTTACCTAGAAAAGAACTGCAATATTTGCAAGAGAGTTGCAACTCTACTTTTTGTGTGTATATTCATAATATTTTTGTTTAAAATTCCTTAATTTCATACCCTCCTTAAAGTATGTTGATAAATAAAATCTTTGCTTGAAAAAAAATGCATAACAAGTGAAGTCTAATATTCTTCAGTATTTTACTTTTCAAAAAAAATCATTTATCTTTATATAACTGAATTCTTCTTTTGTGTCAAACAACATCTACTGTAGGAATAAGATGTGACATCCTCAAGAACATTTATTTAGGATATATAAGATGTCAAAAATATAGTATTAGAATTAATAATTGATTGAATTAATTGATTGATTGATTGATTGATTGAATCATTGCATTTCACACATGTGTGTGCCTATTCATGGGAGGTACCATTAATCTAAGAATTACTATTTTTATAAACTCTTAATCTTAAAATACAATGCAGAGCCCTTAGTTTAGTTTATCTCAAGATATTAATTGCTCTAAAAGTGTCTTTTTTCTGCTGCATAAAGGTTTTTTTCTTAGGGATTACTATTGTGCARTATTGACAAGACAACATGAAAACTCCCTCTGAGCTAGTCTATATAAATGTTTTACTATGGCTGAGCATAATGTTCTTTGTTAGCCTACCAACTGAATATAAAAAGGGAATATGAATGTATATAGCAGAGAAATGAAGGGTTTTTGAAAGGTCTCTACTCTGAAAGAAAGAACAAGGCAAGATTGTCTAAGACTCAGCAAGTTGGTTATACTTTTTTCTGACTTGGGTAGCTCTGATATTTGACTGGGTGCTGGCTAACAAATTATGTCATTGATATGTTACTTTTGTGTATACAGTAGTTCTTAATGTCTTATGGTCTGTCCATACATGCTGGATTAATCTTAATTTACAATATCCTTCTTTCTCCTTTCTTATTTTGGGAAAGACGTTTTCCTATCAAAAGAGATTCAGCAGCATCCCTCCTTGTCTTCAAAAAATAAAAAAAAATAAAAAAAGAACAAATCAAAATGGAACATAACTTGACGGAAGTTATTTTATTTAAAGTCACCTTCCATGAAAAAGAATAATAAATAAACCCCACAGCAGAGACTCTAAATCCTCTTAAGCTCATTATGTTTGAGCTAGAGAAAAATGACATATTATCATTATCCCTGACAAGTAGGTAAAAACTTTTTCAAAGGTTAAAAAAATGTTAACCACATTGTATTACAATATACAGATGTTTATTTCACGAGCCTGAGTTCTCCTGGAGTTGAGAGAGCTGAATGCAAAACAGCTTTAAAATGCTACTCTCCAGGTCAGGCTGTGATTTACATTAATTTTACAAAAGGCAATTTAGCAGAAAATTGGGCCTGTGTCCTCTTCCCTTGCTCGCTAATTTTTATCATATGCCATATTTTCCATGCGGTGTATACAGGCACATTTGGTCTCCCTTCCGGACCAGCTCTAGGACTGTCACATTCTCATATGTTCAACAGATTTCCAGGCCAGCAACGGCAATTCCCCTTGCAATTATATTGCTGCACATCCCGGGCCTCTGTGAAGCCACCTGGGTGGGAGACAGCCTGTCTCCAACTTCCATATCTGCTCCTCCTTTCCCACCCTGATTGACCAGCAAAAGGCATATGGGGAAAAAAGAAGTGGTGGCTGGAGCTGGTTGCTCTCGGAAGTTCAATGAAAGGCTGATAGTGGAGAAAGGGGATTAAAGGGCAGAATTGGCAGGGATGTTACTTAGGGAGTGGGAAACTGAGGAAGGGGAGGTTTTGAGAAATGTACTAGAGGAAGCAGAGGGCTCTGACCACTGGAAACCTGGGGAACAGGAACCTCAGGAATGGGAGCTTTGGAAGCATGATCAAAGAAACACAATTGATGGTGATAACTGACAATTTAAGGGGATAGAGCTCCTGGCAGAAGAAAAAGGCAAGATCTTGGATTTTCTTAGATCCTGCTCTGTCAGGAACCCAACTCAAATATTTCAGCACCATAACTCTTGCTTGAATGTAACATAAACTGCTGGTGCGTATGTTTTGTATAAATTATAAAATGTGAGGCATGTCAAGTGGGGACAGCAGGACGCAGCTTCCAAAGTTAAAACTGAAAGAAACTGGGAATAGAGAAAAATTATAGGGAATAGGGAATGGGGAAAAATTATATCTCTATATTTTATTGTTGTTTTCTTCTTTTTAAATTGTCCTTTTTGTGCTTTCTGCACATACTGTCATACTTTGTGTCATTCTCTTTCTGTAGATGCATTTTCACAATGAGAAAGGTCCTGAAAAAAGGACCATTAGAAAGAATCCTAGATGCTTTATTGCAACTCAGTAGATATATGTATATATATACATAAATATCAGGGAATTAAGAGTTACTCAGATGAGAGTATTAGAAGACTGATAAATCAGGCCAATTTTAAACTTTACAGCATGAATTTATTAAACTAATCTTCACAAGGAAGACAGTGCAMATGATTAATTCTTACTCATTATCAGTCATAATTATTACATGTTCCAAATATAGTCCTTGACAGTTAAAAAGTAGTTCTTAACAGTTTTATCCCAAATCACCTATTGATTTACAGTGCTCATCCTGGACTAGTATAGCTCAGTCTCCCTAGAACCTCCAGAGATTACCACCTCTAAGAACTCACTCCTCACTCCACTAAACTCCCTATTGTATTTATTCATCTAGACGTGTTGAGATTTAATGATCTACAGAAAAAAAAAAAAAAATTATCTTGCTCACCACAGGATAGCTGTTCTCACTTCCTGTCCCTCCTGTTTATAATGAGGATAAAAAATGTATACTCACAAAAATAGCAATTTCCACTTTTGCATATCAGGACTGGATTACAGTTTATTCTTGGAAATAGAAGTGTTTTTCTTTTCTTTTCCCACATCTAGCTCAGTTTGACTGAATCTTCCTTTCTTAGAAAATTGAAAAGAGATTTATTTATTTAGGTGGGGAGGGACATTTACTGTTGTTGCTGGTTTGTTTTGTCCTTTAGCAGCACTCTCTAATACAATTGTACCCGTGTTCTGAAGGGATCATAAGTCACGCAAAATGTCTTACCCGGAGTGACCTTGGGTAATAGCCATTTTACCTTCTTTAGCAGAGGATGGAAGCTTATTCTGGTAGTGCACAAGGACCAAAGCCCTTTCTTCTGACACTGCCTAAATATATTTAGGCCACAAGGTCTGTGGCAGGAGCCCATGCAGAACCGTAGGCATGCTGCACGGGCTTTCCATAAATGAATGACAAAGGTATTTTTTTGCCATGACATTTGTGCAAAYGGAAAGGAGCAAACCATTAAGGACGCCTCATCTTTCACGTACACTATCTGGGAAGGGTGCGTCAGTCTCCTCCTTGATGCAGCTCTGCATTGTCTCTTCCCTCCAGGGACGCAGCTGATATTTATCTCTGTACCTTGCACTGCAGTCAGACAGAAGCTTTATTAATAATGACAATGGCACATCCTCTGCCGCTTCTTCCTGCAATAATTCACTTGGAGCCTTCTCAGATGTTATCTACATTGTTTTGTAGTGGCTATAAATAAGAAAGTATTTGCAAAGAATTGTTTCCAAACAATTAATTATTAAGCTATGTGCTAGGCTTATACTGTCTTTGTTACACCCAGACTCAGTACCAAGGGCAGAAACTTGCGCACTTTCTGCGCAGTTTAAGCGCAGTTCTTTGCATTTGGCATACGAAAAATATCTAGTCTACTATCAGTGTAGACTTATTTCCATTTGCGAAATATGAAGTACCATCCTGGGTGAATTTGCCTCTGGATAACTTTTTTTTTTTTTTTTTTTTTTTTTTAGAAATACAAGTGCTAACAAGAAAAAGAGCAGACCTGAATTTTTTCTTTTAGTAATTGTATTTAAATGAGAATAATAACATCAAGCATGTATATCACGTATTTTCTTATTTGTAAGTCTCAAAGGAATTTATAGGAACAGATAGCACTACACGTGAAAAATGGAGACACCAGAGATTAATTGCCTTATCCTGTCCTTCACATAGTGTCTCAGAAGAAGAGAGTTGAAATCAGGACTCCATGCATCGAGAGAATAACATTGAAGTTCTTGGCTGTCTGTAACTGATGATGATTTCTCTTTTATCATAATCCTTAACAAAAATTTTAGACACCTTAATAACTGGGATGAATGAGTAGAATTAGATTTAAAATATGTTTCCTTTACAAGTTTTCTTTTTTTTACATATATATATATTTTCAAACTGAAGCAGAAGTAAAGTCTTCAGTAGACTTCAAAAAGGACCAAATTAGTTGCATTAATTTTGTTTGTCTGTTCCAGGGTTTACAAGGTTGAATGGAACTCACCTAATGACCAAAATTCTCAAAGGTGCCTTTCTTTCCACAGCCTACAAAACTATCAGAATCTGAGCTCTTAGAAAAGTGAGTATTATGCTGAACTGCTCATATTTTGCAGTTGCTCATTTCTGTCCAGGAAAAGTGAGGAGTATGGTGCACAATAGAAAAGTAATTGAAAATCTTCAGGTGAATTTCAATGGCAAATATATTTTCTAAAAAAGATTTTATCTGTAAAATGACATGAGAGAGATAATATTCCTGGTGCTTTATGAAAGCAAGTTTCCTTGTGACACTGAGCAAGTGTAAACAAGCAATCCTTTCTACTGAAAGACCCAGTAAGGACTGAAATGGTGTTTCTCCAAATATAAACTATTATGGTAGTGCTACTGAGCTACTTTGATTACCTGATTACCAGAGTAGTGTTTTAGCTATGACTAAAAGGAGCAGGCAAGAAAAAAGAGGAAAAATCTGGAGCTGAAGATCACTRCTAAATAAGAGTGGTGCGGAAAACACACTGCTGAGGTAATGTTTCCCATCACTCTGTGTAGATTTAATGGCATTTGGGCTTTAGCGTTAATGGGACAAAAGCAATTCCAAGAACAGTAAGACAGATTTTTTTTTTGTTGTTTTTGTTTTTGAATGGCAAGTTCGTATAAACAGGAGGTTGAGGAGGAAGGAGACTCAGGAGCCCAAGCAGTCTCCAAGGAGCTATAAGCAGGAGGAAGAGAAGGGATGGAATTCCCCCAACTCCACCCTCGCGATCCCTCCAAAGACTCATGTTTTTCTGGCTGTCTTTTCTTTTGGCAAGCAAGTAGGCAGTGCTAAGTCAGTGGTAAATTCCACTGCAGATGTGGATGCTGAGCTGTGTGTTCCTCACTTGCTCACTTGCAAAGGTGAAGTTGTCTTTCAGTCAAGCTCTCCAGCACAACATATTAGGACAGAATTTGAAGCCGCAGGGCTCTAGCAAGTTCCAGTTGAGCATTGAAAGCATGACCAATTTTGAGTTTGAGATGTTCTGAGTGCAATCAAAGAGAAAATCCTAAAGATTCCTTCCACTTATTCCTGAATATTTAGTAATATGAACTATGAGAATGTAGAGACCTTGYTAAGACCAACCTGTGGAGAGATACAGATAGGCAACTAGCCTTAGAATGGAAATATGAACAAGTGGGGTCCTGCAAAGGCAAAAGCTTCTGGTCCATGAGGACAGTAGGTAGCCAGCACTTTATTGGATTATTTTAGTTGACTGATCATGAATTTAGTGGGCATAAGTATCTCAATATATGCCTAAGCCTCAATGTCTGCATTAGACTCATCTTTTGAARTCACTAACATTATCAGCACTAATTTTATTTCCTTCAGAAGTATTATTGACTCCTCAGCCAGTGTATTTAAGACTCCTCACCACACGAGAAACAGAAATCCAATTTCCTGTTCTAAGAATGAGGATCAGTGGTTCAAATGCATTAAGTTCTTGCCTAGACTATATCCTGCAAAAGCTTAAGATTAATCATTATTTCATCCTTGTTAAGTGCAGAATGCATGCATGGTGCTCTGTAGGACATTTGCAGACAGTACCTACAGCTTATTGCATTCAGTTCCTATATTTGATCATTCATAGCCATGCTTTCCTAGCAATCCATTCAAATTTTATTTGAATGGATATATTTGAAGAGTTATCTGAGGGACTAGTGGTTGATATAGTAAGATCCTAAAAAATTTAAAATATAATTACAGTCATCCCAACAAGAGAGAGAGAGGATATTTAGATTGACATAGAAATAACTGCAACAGTCACTAAACAAGAAAAGTTCCTTAGCTTTATATTCAGTGTGCTCACAGAGTTAGTTGCTGGCTRTAAACTATTTTAAAGAGATTTTGGAAAGAAACACAAGACGCCTACACTCTCTTTCAAATCTCAGTAAAGTCAGTATGCTTTTCCTGTTGACTTAAATTTAATAAGATGTTAATTGAATTTACTTCTCATTTTCTGTAGTGTATTTTATAATATAGTGTTCAAGAGGCTCCAAATTTGAGAAGATAAAGCATTTCCAAATAAGGAAGATGCAGTCATTATTCAAATAATGTTTGTCTCAAGRGGTATATTATTACAGCTGATACAGATATCAGAGCAATGGATCTCAAAGCCTGTTGAGACTTAAGTGGTTATTGGTATGGCTGATAGGGTTATACTCACAATGCGCTCCTGGAGCTGCAGCCAAAGAGCTCTTTCATTGGCAAAATTTAAACTCATTTTCCAAACAGAGGAAGTCATACAAGCAAAAGATCGCCTTGCCATTATATTTCAATAACCATTAAGCTCTCCTGTTATTTATATTGTGTGACTCATTCAATTATGGCCTTGCCTCTCACGCTGCAGCATCTGTAACAAGAATATTGTCAGTTTAAGCAATGGGGACAGATCTGCTGATCAGCTGTGCCAGACATGGGCCAGGGGGGACCCAGCACAAGAAAGTATTGCCCAAGAGGAGAGTGCTTATGCTTTCTGGAAAGGCCCCAGGCTCCCTGAAGCTCCCCTACAAACGTTTTGTTTCCAGCTACAGCGTTTTACCGTGTTCCATCTTGAATTTGTAAACTTATCGTTAAGTGAGGAAAAATGTTTCATGCCTTCGTTTTCACAGATGTGATTAAATTTCACAGAGATCCAGCTACAGGATTAATAGCTATGCTGACAGTGTTTTTCCATGAAGAACAAGCTGAAAGTTCACTTTGAAGAAACAAAGTGTGCATGAAAATTTAAAAGGAATATTCTCAGGATGTGAGAGAAAAGGACCTAAATAAAAGTAGCAACATTGAAAGAGAGTCCAGTGGAGCAATGTGGGCCAAAAGCCCACAAACGTATTTGTTACATGTTTGGTAAGTGTTTTGTATGACTCAAAGTATTTATGAGGCATATACTTTACATGCCTGTGTCACCAGGGATGCTTACTGTAGTTACTTTTTGTTGTGATGTCACATGAATTGCAAAGCAGTTATTGCTTGCAGAACAGTGATTACTTCTGATTGCAGAAGTATATTACTTCTGCAAACGTGTGTGTGTGCATTCTACAGTATGATGAGAAGATGAAATGCAACCCACTGGAATCTGATATATTAAGACTGTTTCATAGTTGTCATTTCTTTGAAGAGAGTATGAATTTATTGAGGAAAAAGTGCCTTAAAAACATTTTCATGCTGTAGTAAGGTGGTAGTGGTAGAACTACTCTGCTTGTTCTTGTAAAGGAATGCTTTGTTTCCAGCATCATCAATCGAAGGCATGTCTGTAAAGCACTTTTTTAATCCACTTATTTTTAAGGGGACTGCAACATATGTTTTTCCTCTTCCACTTTTTAATATTTTGGTCTCCGATGAATCCGCATACAAAAGCTTCCTTCCTTTAGCTGGAGTCCACAAATGAAAGGCTTTTTTTCTCTGATTGTAGATTAGCCTGCCAAGAAACAAACTCTAACTGGAGAACATCACTTTAATTTATTTATGGGATACAGATGACAAGGAAGTCTGTCCTCTTCTCAGGGTTTTTGGAAAGCTTTGGGCTGACCCAGCCCAGCAGAGTTCATATRGCAAAGACGAACTGTGCCAGGAACCAAAGCCAATAGTCATTGCAAACCTCTGAACCAAAACATTCCTTTAGTGCTTGAATTTCCCTATAATTTGTGTAGATTCCCTTTTTGTCAATGAAGCTCGCAGTGGATAACTAGCTTGGTGCAATCAGAAAAAACAACCATGCTATTCATTCAGCAATTAGATGATAGCAGTAATGCATGCTTTATGGTTTCCGTTCTTCATTCTTTCCTTTCTTTTAAAGTCCTTGGAGACAAATTCTGGGATGTTTGGCAAAGAGGAGGCTCTTGCTGAAAAATATCCTGTTTTTTTTTTTTTTTTTTTTTTTTCTCTTACTTTAGGATTGCTAATAAGTTCTATTCTCAGAGGTAAAACATCAGATTCACATACCAAGAAGAGATCAGCTACAAAAAACCCTCAACCCTATAGCCATCTATATATGGGAACTTTTACTTTGATCTGCTTAAATGATGGAGTTTTTATTTTTTAAAAATCATCATCAGCATATGGCTTATTTTAGAATAAACTAAGAATATTCTGAATGCATATAATTTTAGAAGAAGTAAAGTGAGCTTTTCCTGCTCTATAAATGGCTTGAGAGGGGAATAGGGCTGAAAGWATGAATTTTGCTTTTTGTGCAAAAGATAAATCTTCATGAAAGGGCAGACTTAAGTGTTTCAGCTCTCAGTAAGGAGTCTCAGCTTTGTCCAAAATCAGCTTTGATTTCTACCCTTTCCATACCACAGATCATAGCTTCTCATAGCTATGATTCCCAGATCATAGCTACATAGATAGCTATGATAGTCATTTTTATTAAGTTAATTAAAATAATTTGTCTTTCTCTTTTTTCTTCCTAGTACACRGAGAGCTAATGTTTGCCTCTTAGTTATCAGAATCAGTAGCAATGTCATTGAGGTATCCATATTTACGGATCTGTTTTTTTTTTTTCTGAACACAAAGTAAAATTATTTTAATTAACTTGATAAAAATGATATAGTTTAGCAAGTGCTGGCTCCTGATGTATTTGGAAAATAAACTGTTGCTTATTTACTAACTGTGCATTTTCTTGTATTAGCAATGCTTCCTTCTTTCTTTTACAGGTTCTGTCACTCAGACATCGTGTGACCTCAGACAGATCAATTAAACTCCCTATACTTTAGTTTCTTTATTTAAGAGCTAATCCAAAACCCATTAGAATCAGTGTGGATTCTGAAAGATAAGTACTGGCAGATTTAACTGTGGTAGTTTAAAGCATTACAACACCCAGATGCCTTTCCTATCTCTTTCTAAGAGATTAATTTCCCAATAACAGGCAGGAAAGGATAGGATATGAGCCCTGCGTCAGTCTCTGTGGTTTGTAGAATAGAACATCAGATTAAATTGCACTGAAGGTGGATACTCATTAATAAATTGGACAGCAAAATATGTCAGCTGAAGCATAGATACACCCTGTTCTGATACCTTGTAATGTGGGTCATGGCCAAGTTGGACAAATTGGGTAGTAATTCCTTAACCATGAACATAAAAGATCCACTAGAATATTGAGACTCTTGCCTGAACTGTAGGAAAAGGGTTACATGAGAAGTAACTGATTTCTATAAAAAGTTTGGAAATGCTGGTAAAAGTCACCTAATAACAATGAAGTATCATTGTTACATATGTCTTCAAGAAAGAGTCGCTRTAATTATTTTTTAAAGATTGAAAAAGGAAAAAAGGAAAAAGAAAAAAGTCCCTTTGCAGCTGACTACAAATATGTCTCATTTCTATTTGGACTACTGCCTTTMGTTTGCAAACATCCTGTTTTGAAATAACTTACAGCATAAGGATTGCCATTTTCCTCACACTGGCAATCAGACATGACAGAATGAATGTCTGAAAGGACTTCAAGCAGAAAAAGAGAAAGACAGAATAATGAGAGGCTCGTAGGACAGCATGGCATTCTGGTGTGGTTTGTGCTAACCATTAAGCTGAAATATTTTCTTAATGTTGGAACATTTTGGGGGAGCTGTTTTAGTGTTGTTTAGTGTCTGTTTAGTTATCTACATGAGCCCAGCAATCTCTTGCTCAGGTCCACAGTCACTTCTTAGGTATTTAGCTGAAGCGCCTGTGGTTAGACTCTTGTTGCCTCCGTTTACCTCTATTATCAGTGGCCAAATACAGGTTTCCAGAGTAGAGGTTATCTTTCCATGTTGWACATATGAGCTGGGAGAAAGAAACATGAGAAACTGGGTTATAGTCTGTATTTGTTTAACTGATATCTTATTAACAGATGAATTTGAGAAGGAAAATACACTTAGGAAAACACTTTTTTTTTCCTCCAAATTGTTTTAAGCAGATGTTTTTGATGAGTATAGCAGAGTATAGTATGAATTGTACCAAAATCATGATTTTTCCATAGAAAAATAACAGAATAGAGTAGAAAGAATATAAGCCCAGTGGTTTAAAACCTCACCAGAAGAAGGATCCTATTAACAGTTAGAAAACAATACACTTGCAATTGAAAATCAACAAGCACTAGTGACCTATGAATGTTAGTGATCAAGGTCTGCCTTGTACTAGTGACAGAAAAACAAGACACAGAAAACAGTTTCTAATCATTCAGCCTTACACACTTTCTTAACCTCAGAGAAAAGAGGAGTTCCAGTCACAAACATACGTAGGAATTCCTAGTACAGTGTGTATATATTTTCAGTTAGTGCAGTCCTAGAAACATAGCAAAATGCAACTGGAACAGCTGTTCCAGGGAGTTAAGACTACTGGCTAAGGAGAAGGATATAAAGCCTGCATTCAAAGGAAAAAAAAAAAAAGGTTTATAATATTATCTTGTGGGAGAAACAAAAATTAAATGTAAAATGATCTCTACACATAGAAAAACAGTGATGGGCAAAATTTATTATTTATTTTACAATAAAACCTTTCTTACTGAAAACAGTATGACATTGGTTGCGTTCYGGCTATAGTAAAACCTAATTGGAAATCTATGTGTGGTTTTACAGGATATGGGTTATCATGCTGCCTTTTAGCTTGATGTTTTTTACTTTTGGGACACTGAATGGTTACCAGCAATGCGTCATGAGTAAATGTACTTTATTTGTACTGCTTACTATCATTTGTATTGTGTCATTATTTGAAGTTTGGTGTAAGTCTCAATTGAAACATTAAACTTTTTATGAACTGGAAATCTTGGAAATCCTTCAGAGGAAGACTTTTATTTATGATATTGTAGTCAGTGTTTCCATTATATCTCTCTGTTTTCAAGGATTTATAGCTTAGTTGTAAAATTTCACTCTGGACTGAAACTTGGCATATGGGACTGAACCYGAAGAATGATGTTTTAGCCCAATTTGAAAATAAGTCTGGTCACACTTAAACTACAGGATATATATAAAAAGAAATATTTAGACATTCTTCTGCTATAATATTATGTTGCATTGTATTGTGTCCTTTTCTACGATTAATTCTGTATTAATATTAGTGTTATATTTCAAACAACCATTTCATCCTATACTTCTGTATCTTTGCTTCAAGAATAATTACTTTTATATTTACTTAGATTGACGCCATATTAAGCAAGAATAGAGCCAATAGAGTTAAGGCATATTAATTTCTGTAAAAAAATGTATTGGAGATAGTGATACTGTAGATTTCACATATTTTTCAAGATCTATAGTTTTGTTCCTAGCTCAGCCTCTTGGCTTCCTGTGTCTCATTGGAATATCACTATGGTGATAATTAAGAAGATTATTATTGCAAATTTACTACTTTTTTGTGCTATCTTTGGAAGCTATGGATTAGTAATTAATTAAATGTACTTCTTTTTGCTTGTCTGGTCAAAGAACAGCACAGTTTGAAAGAAAATGTGGTTTTCAAGCCCTTTCATTAAATAGCTATTCCTAATGAGATTTTTATTTCGAAAAAATTCATCTGTTTAAACTAAGATTTAATTACAAAATTGACTCTTGAAAACAAATAAGTGCATCTCTGGAGCTATGTGATTCCAGTTTTTACTGAGGGGCTTTGTGTGATAGCAATAAGACTCAAATAAGWCTCAGGGAAAGGAAACATGGTAAACTAATCACAGACACATCTCTTTAGGCTTCTATAATCTCTTTAGGGTGCTGGAAGAACTGTTCTTTTTTGTCATTGCTCATATTTTAACTGAAAGGAAATGAATGTGAACTAGTGTGCTAGCAGTTTTCAGTCAGGCTGTTCATGACAGATGTAAGTTCCTGCTTCTTTGGCCTTGCCACCCATAGGATGATACAGAGGGCATAAAACATTAAAAGCATTACAAATATTTTAATTATAAAGAAATTGAGGCTTCATTGTCAAATCAACAAAGCCTAACAATATGTCTAAGGGAAAATAAAATCTTATTTGCATTTTGAATTAACATGCAGTGTTCAAAAGTACAACTGAAAAGAACCTGAGACGATGAGAGAAGAGAATGATCCCTGAACTGGTCTTATAAGACAGTATACTGAGATGCTGGAGGATGCTAAAGGACTGACTGGCTTATAGTCTCCTATTTTATGTAGTACTTTTGTGTCCGCCTGTGATGTTACACTAGATATAAAGGAGTGATCTCTATTTCTTTGTTTTCTTGCATATGTGATATCTCCTCAACACCTTGGCAATAAAGAATCATAGACTATTGCTAGAGGCAATTTATCTTGCTTGGATGTAGGTGTAGATGTCCACAAGTGAACTGGGTATCTAAGTTCCCATTATAGTCACAGAATCACAGAATCATTAAAGTTGGAAGGGACATCTAGATATCATCTTGTCCAACCTCTCTGCTCCAGCATGGACACCTAGAGCATGTGGCACAGCGTAGCATCCAAGTGGGTTTTTAAGACCTCCAGAGGAGACTCCACAAYCTCCCTGAGCAGCCTGTTCCACTGCTCTGTCACCCTCACAGTCAAGAAATTCTTCCTCACATTGTCAATGGACCTCTAGTTGAGACAGGCTGTAGTACGAAATTCAGTTTTCTACACATGGGCGTCTAGTGCCAACCCAGATCTTACATGCTGGATAACCAAACCAAATTTTCCTGCCTAGTTTGCAGCATCAGTTCCAGAGGGACCCAACTATCCTGCAAACACTGCTATATCTGTCATCTTGAATATCTGAGGACTGGAGTCTCAAATGGCTCATGGCTATGTCTGCCCCTCCACTGAGGAGCAGAAAATTATTTAGCTGACAATAGGTAGCTGTACATTTGTGGGAAAGATGAATAGGTCTCTGAGATCCACTCAYAGTATTGAGTAGGGAAGTGGATAATGGTAGGGGTTTGGATAAATGTAGGTATCTAGTTGCTGGTTAAAAACCCCTTGGTCATCTGAAAAGAACTATGGTAGTGCTAGAATCTCTTTCAGGTAGGATGTGTTGAGGCCACAGAAACAAGGGAAAATAGAGTAAAATATCTCCTCACTTTATTTATGTGAATATAATAAATTATATTTAAATTGTTATTAGTTCAATAAAACAAATGAAAATGGTGTATAAATTGCCCCAAAATAGTAAAGTATCTGATGTAAGAAATTATTTGTCAAAGAAAGTAGAGAATAATTTTGGAATTTGGGGAGGGACCAGTTAAAGAGGAAATTAAACACATTTGCCTGAGAAGGAAAAATTGTTCTTTGGGGAGTTTCCTAGAAAAATTCAACAAAGATCACTGTCAAGACTGATCGCAGTTAATATTTTTATTGGTGCTTTCTGCGGATACAAGAGTGTGATTCAAAATTAGTAAGTATTGGCAATACAGGATGAAGGCAGAACAGGCAGATCTACAAACCTGGTGATGGAGGATTCTGAGAATTTCTGCTGCGCTCTTCAGGGATGTTAATAAAAATGCCTAAGAAGGGAAGACAGGATGTGTTAATTAATCATAGAAGAGTGATACATTATTGAAAAAAGCATATGACATACAGAGTACATCAGATGTGCCAAGAGCCACATGAATCTGATGAGACTTCTTTTGCATTATGTACACTTTTCTCTATCCATTTGTTAGAAGCAGTATTAAACTGAAAAATGATGAAGAAGGAAAAGTTGGACAACTAGGAAAATAGGAATCTGTCTTCTGAGAGGAAATTGAATGAACATGATATTTAACTTAGCAAAATGAAGGCTGAGATGAGGATATGATTGCTGTCTTTAAGTGTATTAGACAATTAACACCAGAAAGGGAAATAGCTATGCTAAGGAACAATGTTGGCAGGAAAACTAAGTGGATGTAAAATGGCCAGAAAGATGTTATGCCTGGAAATGAGGAAAAAGATTTAAACACTGGAGTAGTGGGGCTCCAAAATGGATTAGCGTGGTTAAAATAAACAAATCCCTGTTTCAATACTGCTTAATAAGTTTATGAGGGA
Source organism: Nothoprocta perdicaria (assembly GCF_003342845.1). Taxonomy (NCBI): domain Eukaryota; kingdom Metazoa; phylum Chordata; class Aves; order Tinamiformes; family Tinamidae; genus Nothoprocta; species Nothoprocta perdicaria. The sequence goes on from NW_020455610.1 coordinate 4,569,599, forward strand.
GATTCTATGATATGGCTGTCTGCAACAGCAGGAAGACAAATTTGATGAGCTATGAGGCCCCTTTCTGTTTTAAGTAAATGGCCTGATTTTCAAAATTTCTGAGTGCTTGCAGCTCCCATTGTTATGCCTCTCTTTGTGTCCCTCATTTCCCTATGACACACTCAGAGGCCAAAACTGGATTGTTGGAAGTCTTTAGTAAATCATAGTCTTGCATTATGATTGTTAGGAAGAGTATATTCTAAGTCTATGAGAAAATAAATTGGTAACCATTTATATTATCACTGTGAGGTACATGGTTAATGTAGAGTCACAGTTGCTAGCTTGGGTATTCTGCTAGTGTAAGTCATAAAAAGTATGGAAACAATCATTTAAAATATTTCTATATGGTCTAAACTCTATTAGTGTATTCCTCTTGGTCTCAGTGGCTCAATTTCACTATCCCACAGCACAAGTCTCTACGCTGCACCTTAGGGAGGCAGTGGACAGCTTTATTTCCACAGTGTTTCACATACATGCATTTTAGAGGTTGTTAAAGATTCAATGTGGCTTTTATGAATTATAAAGTATATAATTTAGCATTTACATATATGAATGAAGTCTAATGTTGGCTTTTAACTGGGAGCTTTTTGTTTTTTTGGTTACATTTGACCGAAATAGAGTGATTTTGGTTAATAGTTTTTTTAAATTTGTGAGTATCTTTTGTGTTCAATTGATGAAATCTGTAGATGATTGTGCACTTGGTCTATTATCCTTATGATGTAAGCTGAGACTGCATAATTAATCAGAATGAGGGTGAAGATATAGAGCTTTCTTATGACCTTCCTTTGAGGTCATAAGAAGTAGTGGAAACTGAGAAGGAGCTAAGTGGAAAATGGCTGAAACCTCTATTTTCTGGGGTTTTTTTTTTTGATATTTTTCTATTGGTGGGGTATGCAGTCTGGCAAGATAATGCAAAATTAATGAAGCTCATGGGTTAGAAATCCACCCAGAATGATAGTTATTTGTATTATATTTACCATTTCCTCTCTGTTCCCTAGCTTTTCCTTGTCTTTTTTTCACTTTACTTTACTTTACTTTACTTTACCTTCCTCTGCACCTGTACTTTCAGGCACAAGTAATACATTTTTAGACAGGTCTGTGAGATCTAATCTGTCCCCCAAACCACTACTCACTCTCTAATATTAGTTTTGATCTGCCAAACATATTTTATATCAGTGGACAAAAGAAGAGTGTAAGCTGAAAGTTTTCCACACCGATTTATTACGTCATAAAAGCTTGTGTAGGCCACTGCTCTGGCCCTGCATAGGCCTGCCTACACTGAAATGAAGYCTTGACAGCTTCTACCTGGGTTTAATACAACATCAGCTAAGCAGGTGTTGATATCTTTTGCTGTATTTTAAGGCAGCAATTTATAAAATGAGAAGTAGCAATGTGTCACTTGGGCGATTTGGTATCAAGGGCAGCTGAAGTGATACTTAGTCACTGCATAAATGCCTATTCACACCTTCATTGATTTGCTGTGTTCCCAGCAAAAATGAGTTGTTGGGGCTTTGTTAGAGTATATCTATATGTTAGAATCACCTTTATTTATTTTTTCTCCTTTCTATCTTTAGTTATTATCAYTCCCTATATGAAATGGAAACACTAAATTTACTGCTGTAAAACTCTCTCTCTATGTACATACACATATATATTTTAAGTTCATTTGGCAGTTTTGCTAGCTCTAGTTTTGCTCCTATTYCTTTTTCCCTTCAGTGGACTAATTTCTAGGAGTACTGGGTTTCTGTCTGTCTGTAAGGCTATTCTACACAACCAAGGAAAGCAGTCTATTAACTAACCCCTAGACCAAGTGGCATCAAACAGTTCACATTCACTCTTTCAAAGGAGACTTCTCTTAAAGTTAATTGTCCAAAACTGAGGCTGTGAGTAAGCAAACTCTCAGATCATATCAGAAGGAATAATCAGTAGTTCACAGCTTGAGTCATTCCCTGGCCCTTTTGTGTTTTACAGTACAATTAAACCCTTTGGCAATGGCTATACTAATAAATAATGTGAAGCAAGGACCATTCTTTGGACCTGGGTGTGTGGCATAGGACAATTTGTGTCCATGAAGCTAAACAGTCTTCTACTATTCTCTATCTATACTGACAACTATGAACAAGCTGTGGCTTATACTATCCTTAAACTATGCCCGGGAATTGTCTGAGAGACTGGTATTTAAAACAGACCAAATTGTGCCAGGGGATGTAATTAATAACAACTAAATAGTTGTGGGATAGTGCTGGAGTCCATGCCCGGTCTTCTTCATTTTACTGTCAAAGGCAGTAAATAGCCTTATAGTCTGCTCCAGGTTCTGGAGAAGGCTCTGCTGAAGGATGCCCAGTTCTCCCAAGTTTGGTCTTTTTTGTTCATGTCTCTATGCCACTATCTCTCCCACTCTTGGCCCTTAGTGCAAGACCCATTTTACTCCATATCTGTCTTTGTAGGCATAAAGCCAAAGTAAAGATTTCTGTCACCTCACTGAAACTATTTCTCTGTTACTGCTCTCCATGTCTACACATGTATTCATGTGTACTGCACAAGTTTTCTAGCTCTCCTCCCCAACTACACCCTCTCTACTCTCACCCCCAACTGCCTCCTTTTTCTCAGTTGTTTTCCGCCAGTTTTCTTAGTTTTTCACACATTTGGTGGCTCATTAGATCTATATCTTCTTTGTTTTGCTTATCTTGCTTTTTTCTTTTGCTTTGCTTCCAGTTTCACAAAAAATCACAGTCCTTTTCAGTGTCATTTTGCACAGCCCCATTCCATGCTCTTTCCTCTTGCTTATGTTCTCTGTGTGTCCATGAAGAAAACCAGTCTGTTCTCGCTCCTAGCATCCAAGTTACCAGTACCCAGGTTTTCCAGTGTCACTATCAGTGGCCACATTTAAGATGAAGGGAAGAAACAGTTGCTGTGAAAGCTTGAGTCTGCCAGTATAGTTCTGGTTTGTTCCTTGCTCCTTGGAGAAAGCAGATACACAGTCTGGTGAGCATGCAGTGAAAAACTGCATCAGACAACTTTCACACAGTTGTGATGACTGAATTTAGGCTCCACTATAAGCTGTCAAAAAGTCCCATAAATCACTTTTCCTAATATTTCCTATAGTCCAGCTTCAGCCTTCCAGAATCACCTGAAGACTAGTAAARAAAACAAGTAAAGTAGCTTTAGCAGAAAATAGAGAAAAAGAATCTGAGCCCACAAGTCCCCACTGAATATGATAAAGGTAGGGATTTTTTTTTAAGACTTAGTATTTGGCCGCATTTCTGCCCATACATACATCACAGATAGAAAGGTAGTATGTTCCTCTCCTCTTTCCTATCATCCCAAACTTCAAAACTTTACTTTATGCTTAAAAGCACTTGAACTTCTTTGGGAAAAGGTTGCCAGTATTTTTTCAACATTGCTGAACAACAGACTTTCTTTAACCACCTCCTTAGAAACAGCTGTACCATATTGGATGGAACTTCCTGAAATATTTCTGCCTGAGGCAGACACCTGGCATGGAAAATTTCAACCCAAACAGTTAAGGTTTGGCAAAGTGATATACAGCTGAAAGCAAGCCTTATAATGGGAAGTGTTGGGCAACTTTAATAACAGCAAAATTACCAGCCTCACCCCAACACCAATCCTGACTGAGGTGCCAAGATCTATGATAAAATGCTTCATTTAAATGAATGATGTCCTTACATATCAAAAGACCAAAAATAACTTGGAACATTGTCTCCTTCCAGATACAACAAACATTTCCGACTTACGGCTTAAGTGATGTAAAGAGGACAAAGTAGATTAACAACAAAACATAGATGTAATCATTCATGTCTGTTAAACAGAAAAAGAGTGAAGTGTACTGGCAAATCAAACAATATCTTGTTGCTTAGATCTTATGTGTTTGAGTCACCCAAAAGTCAGATGGTTTATTTTCTCCAAACACACCCCAAAMTGCTAGTTGGAAAAGAGCTTAGACATTTAGATGGCAAATGTAAGTCCCAAAGACAATACCATAATTTATTAATCTTTCAGCAAGTCACCCAAAATATTTAACAACTGCTTTTTCATTCAACTTCTCCTTCCAGTACAAGAACTTCATTTCCTCCTCCATTTGTTCTTCTCTCTCTAAAATATAGCCCTGTCATGGTAGTCATGTTGTCCTTTAACCAAATTAAATCCATAAATACTAACACATTTAACAAAACTTGATGTCTTTCCTCTAGACACATATACAGGATCTTTTTTAACAGTATTTTTCACAGAAACTCTGGTATGTCTTATAGGACTTTACAAATTTAAGTAATGTACATTTAGCTGGGGAGGGAGAAGTGAAGAAAAAAAATCTGATGGATTTCAGATCTGAAGGATCTGAAGGAGAAATAAGTTAACATTAATGTAACAATGATGTTTTATAGCTAGTTTGCATTTTCATTTTTTGGGAGCTGTAGACAGATGAATTTCTGTCTAGTGTGGGACTGTAGTATATTTAAGACACCTAAATATCTGAAAATAATTCATATTGACTTCTCACAAGTTAAATGTAAATGTTAGAAACACCTGAAAAAAAAATCTTCATTCTTGAGGAAGAAACACAACCTCTAAATATGACCTACCTCCATTAGAGAAAGTATGAAGAGGGTACCAAATTGTTCACGGATGTATCATGAAAAGTTTACCCTTTACCTAACTCAGAAAAGAAACTTCATCCGTTAGGCAGAATTATACTTTCCCCATGTCCACACAACACTGAGTTCAGGTAGGATTGAAACTGTTGAGAAAGACAAGAAACAAGACTTCGCTTGACACAGTAGCTTGGTCTAAGGAAGAAGGGAGAAATTGACTCATGGATTAATACTGCCCTGGCACCCGGCTTATCTATTTTTTAATGGGATGAATCATAGAATCATAGAACACTCAAGGTTGGCAGGGACCTCCATAGGTCATCTTGTCCAACTCCCATGCACACTCAGGGTCACAAATGAAATGCACAGGCTGCATCAGACTGCATTGTTCTTCAGTATATAAAACGGGGTCTGCAGCCTACTAGAACAATTCTAAAGTGTTTTTATCCTTTGAACATACCACCTTTATGGAAAAAGCATTTGAATTTACTCTTTCCTTATCAGCATGCAGCAGCAATATTAAGATACTTCACTGGAAAAGTGCACAGAATTAAAAATGTTATAGGAATCATATCTGAGTCTGAACAAAGAACTCATTAATAAAATGAATGTGTAATTAAAAGCACACCAGTTCTTCTGATTTTTTAGCATACTATCACTGGCAACTTTTAAAAGATCCAGGAAACTTTACACAACTAGAGAAGTATGGTTGGTGTAGAATATATATTTTGTAAGAGCATTGGCTTGTGGGAAGAAGAACCCATCCCAGATACACGCCACTGGAGAGAGAAAAGCATTTGGAATTAGTAAAGAGATTTGTCCAGAAACTGTACAGTGAGAGTGGGAAGAACTTCTTTTTGTTAAAGGTTGGACAGGTCTTTGAAAAGCGAACTGTGGGACATACATAGCCCTCAGTAGCCTATGAAAGTAGCACAGGAGCTTGTTTTAGGTGTTCCATCAGAGTATTTGTTAGAATAAGCAGGAGGARGCATCCCCACCGCTGCTGGTATGTGCAGGAAGCACTGCACATATGCTGAGAAAACCAGGTCGAACACCTAGACCTTTTACAAGTCTTTCAATTCTCATGATACACATTAAATTCAGATAGCATAGATTGATTCTATCCTTCAATCCAACAGATTTGGTAAAAGTGTAAAACAGCTGTCGCAAGTGGCATGCCCATGACATGAAACTCTGCAAATGTGACTTGGGCCTCATTACTGTGTCTCCACTTTTGACATTTATAGTTAAATGATGTAGTTGATTCCTGCAAGGGACACTACAATTTCTCTAATTAAAGAAGAAAAAAATCTTTTTCCTTCCCAGATTGTTCCCATTTACTGCAAATAAGCATGAGTTCCTGCCTGGAAGCACTATCTGCAAACTGCAGTCAGATGTAAGAGAAGCCTAATCAAGCTTGGGAAGTAGGCCTTAATTAGACTGCTTGGAAAACAGAGCAGAAGAGCAAATGAAAATTATTAACCATCACTCATGATTCCTGTTTCTAATTTTAAAGAGGAAATCATGCATTAATCAAACCCTAGCCCTAAGCTCAGAGGCACGTTTTAGAAATATCCTGAAACAACAAGAGGAAATCTTTTCAGTGTTTAGAGAAAACAACCCTCGATCAGCTAGTATGTGTAGCACAATATATTTTGACATGAAATAAGCTATGTTGCAGTATGCTTAGCTTTTGTTGAGTCCAAGAAAAACAAAACCAGTACCAACTAAAATGAAGGCACATGACAACAACTGGAGTTAAGCCTGGGTTTTGTTAAAGGAAAACAGAAATATATAGTATGGTGTTTTCAGAGAATAAAGGAAGGACGTGGAAGGATAGAAATATGAAGAACAATGCAATAATGTTAAATATTATTGTGTGCCTTGGTCACAGCACAGAATCTTGATGTCCAAAAAAAATTCTGATAAAAATAACTTTACAAACAGGAGCACAGTCTCTAAGCATTAACTAAAGATCACTTGATCTCTATAGATCTTTATGGAGTAGAACTTATCAGAATTTACTGAATGTTTTTTGATATATGTGGACTATAAAGACAATTTGCTATTTTTTTGGCAAACTGATATGAACATTCTGCCTGTGATTAAGATAAGCTAATGTTTTCTGATGGAGTCAGATTGAAATCTAATTTTCTTGGAACTCTCAAAGAATAGAAGAGAAAATGGGCTCTTGCCCTATATTAAACATTGTTAAACATTGCACTCATTCTTGTGGAAACATCACATTACAAAGAATGCTCACTTTTCAAATATAAATATCCAAGTTTCTTTCTTTGAATAACAAAGAACACTTTCTAGAGCAAATCAGTTTTCCACTTAATTCTCCAAGTGGCCTGCAATGGTCTGAAGTTACTTACCTAAAGATGTTAAGATGGCATATATGCTTGTGTTGGTATCATGACTTGCAGGCCACTCTATTATTTTCTGAGAATAAATGTCAAAATAATGACCAAGAAGAGAATTACATTTTTTTTTATCTACCGTTCTATACATCCTTTGTTATTAGAACTAAACAATGGAAATCAGAATCAAAACTCAACAGAGTACTAGGGGGTAAGGAGCTATGAAGTCTTGAATTTTAATTATGGTTTTGCCATGAGTTATTCTGAAGTCTCTATGAGTAACTTCACTGCTCAGTTCTATAAAGACAACTGCCTAAGCAAAAGGAGGGTTTTGTGACATGTCCCTCTGTGTTATAATACAGAATGAATATTTCTGTTTTTAATTGAAAAATGATAAACTTTCTCAGTCACCTTAGCTGAAACTTCCAATATTTCTTTTGGATTAAGAGTGCACAGACCACTTGGGTAATACCCTGGCTACTAGAATTCAGTTGCAATATTTGTAATAAACTCAGTGTAATGGGATTTATCTCAGTTTCTGTGAGTGACTAAAGACAAGATAGAGCGTGTCTTGTCTGAAAACTAGTTCAGTTGCCTTGGAGCTGAAAAATGTAAATTTAAATCCATGTAGGCTAAATCCAGATTTCCCATATGCTGTAAGTGCTGTGAACACAATACTATTGTGCAAAAAGGTAGTTGATAGGATTATATTGTTTTGTAACATAGTGGCTGAGACTTTTCTCCTTTTTGTGAAACTCCAAACTGCCTGTATGCCTATTCTTACAACACTTTATTTTGGTCATGTCTCCATTTAAAGTATGTGCAGCAGCAGAGCTCAGATAGTGAGAAAAAGTCTTGTGATTCAGAACAGTTCGAATAACTTTAAGGTCAGTGAACTCAGTTGTACCTAGCTTTAAGMCAGTTTAACACAATCCTAGGTATTACAGTATCTTTTTAACATCAATAGTGCTTTCATTTTACCTGTACTTGGTAAGGCAACCTGCTTCAGTGGTTTTGCTGTAGCTAATTAATTTTCACTATTTTTTTCCACGTACTTTCACTGATAGTGAAAGTTTTCTGCCTTAAGTTTTCAGTTKTATCACTGCAGATAAACTTCATCTCAAAACAATGATAGTACTATAACAACAGAATTTGATGATTTCTGCCTGTTTTCATAGTTATGAGTGTGCTCTGCCAAGTTTTCCTTTTAGGTTAATCTACTGTTCTGGGGTTTGCTAGTATATGATTTCTTGTAATAATTAATTTTCCTTGCTTTCTCATTCTATACTTGCAGTTATCCATCAGGGCTTTAGAGCTCTTAACACTCACAGTCCAGAAGTGGAAATAAGCCTGTCACTGTTCATTCTGTACTTTTGTGCCAATGTTAACAGCATCCAGATTTGATTTGATATTGTGAGAGTCTCAGCATCACTTAACTATTTATAGGGTAAATGTAGTTACTATCAGCGTACTTTGATTAAATTACATACTTATGCGTCACAACAGTGTTCCAGGATCTTTTTCCTTTCTTCTGTTTGCATCTTCTATGTCTTTGTCATCCTTTTTAGTCTTTATGGGTCTGCTGTTGTTTTTGTAAATATATACATTCGGGTAGCAGTCACAAAGTTCTAGGTGCTTTCCAAACATTAAAAATGAATGGAAAAGGAAGAAGAAAAAAAAAAAAAAAAGCACTCTTTCTTGGCTATTGTAATCATGTCCTTGCAGGTCTATCTCAATGTACTCTCTATGTGAAATCTACCCACAAACACGTGACCTACTTGATTTATAGTTGCTTGTGTTTTTCCAATTGACTTGACTGCTGCAGAACTCCAATGACTCTGTTTGTGTATTTTAGCCAAGGCTGGCTCTAGCATTTGGGACTCTGCACACTGGAACAACTTATTCATAAGATTTGATTTTGCTTTACATCCATCTGCAAATTTTTGTTCTCTCCATTTTTTTCTTTTTGTTCTATGTTTGCTAATTCCAAATGCTGTTTCCATTCTGTTATTCTCCTGTTTGATAGCCTTCCCCTTATATATTCTCCTGATTAAATAATGATGTCATTTAAAAACAAAGCAGAAATATATTTATATGGTTTGCTGCTGCTTCTTATTTTTTGTTACTGTTCTCATTTGATATGACTGCTGTTATTATGTAGACTCAACTCCAATCTTAAGCAGTTAAAACATTTTGCTGTTTAATTCCACAATGCCAAACCATAGTAGATAGAGATAGCAAGAGAAGCCTGTGTTTCTGCTGTCAATCTAGAGCTTTTGGAGCTCCATGCACAGTGTTTGTGAAACAGGTATATGTTCCACAAATAAGGCTTAGTTTCTCACATATCCTAAGAAATTATCACTTATTTTCGTGGTTGCTGTGCCAGGCTTCTCTCACTTTGTGTCTTCAAATAGTGTCTTTCAGACTGAATTCACACTTCTGTTGAATGATCTGGTGGGGTCAGGAGTCCTCATCTAGCAATGATCCAGTTTGTCCTTGGATTTGATACTGCTTTTGATCTTGTCTAGGCTGTGAGCAGAGTTTTCCTTTAGAAGGAAACTGGGAAGTGGAGATCATACACACCCATACATTTCCCCAGTGTGGAGTCTCACTAACACAACAATGTGCAGTCTGTTTTTGGGACCAGTGAATTCCTGGCTAATCATGATACAGACTTTAGCAATAGTCACTTATCCAATTATGAAGAGCAGTGCTTGAATATACTAAAACTATAGAGGATGAGCTTTGGAAGGTGCCGGTCAGAATTTTTTTTTTTTTTTTTTTTTTAGGGAAGATAGGAAATTATATTTTGGAACAAAGAAATGTATAAATAGATCTTGTGAAGTGAAAAATACTCAAGGAAGCTGTAACAGCACTGTAGGAGCATACATTATTATCAAAAGTTGTGTTGTATTCAAGTATTGTAAGGCAAGGAGGAAGGAATCTTTAGGGTTTTTTCCTTATTAAATGACTGAGTGGAGAAGAAGCTGTTGAGGAGCAGTCAGCATGGATTCACCAAGAGGAAGTCATGTCTGACGAACCTCATAGCCTTCTATGATGGGATGACAGGCTGGACGAGGGGAGAGCCATGGATGTTGTCTACCTTGACTTAAGCAAGGCTTTTGACACCATCTCCCATAATATCCTCATACGGAAGCTCCGGAAGAGTGGACTAGATGAGTGCACGGTGCGGTGGATCGAGGGCTGGCTGGATGGCAGAGCTCAGAGGGTGGTGATAAATGGGGCCGAGTCCAGTTGGAGGCCTGTGGCCAGTGGTGTCCCCCAGGGGTCAGTACTGGGCCCAGTGCTGTTCAATTTGTTCATCAATGACCTGGACGAGGGCACGGAGTGCACCCTGAGTAAGTTTGCAGATGACACCAAGCTGGGTGGAGTGGCTGACACTCTGGAGGGCTGTGCTGCCATCCAGAGGGACCTGGACAGGCTGGTGAGTTGGGAAGAGAGGAACCTCATGAGGTTCAATAAGGAAAAGCGCAGGGTCCTGCACCTGGGGAGGAATAACCCCAGCCACCAGTACAGATTAGGTGTCGACCTGCTGGAAAGCACCTCCACGGAGAGGGACCTGGGAGTCCTGGTTGACACTAAGTTAACCATGAGTCAGCAGTGTGCCCTCGTGGCCAAGAAGGCCAATGGGATCCTGGCCTGCATCAGGAGGAGTGTTGCCTATTAGCAGGTCAAGGGAGGTGATTCTGCCCCTCTACTCAGCTCTGGTGAGGCYGCACCTGGAGTACTGTGTGCAGTTCTGGGCTCCCCAGTATAAGGGGGACGTGGAGCTTCTCGAGAGGGTCCAGAGAAGAGCAACTAAGATGATTAAGGGACTGGAACATCTCTCGTATGAGGAGAGGCTGAGTGAGCTGGGCCTGTTTTCTCTGGAGAAGAGAAGGCTCAGAGGGGATATAGAATCATAGAATCATAGAATCATAGAATGCTTAAGGTTGGAAGGGACCTCAGAGGTCATCGAGTCCAACCCCGCTGCTCACGCAGGGTCACCTAGAGCACGTGGCACAGGGCTGCATCCAAGCGGGTTTTAAAGATCTCCAAAGAAGGAGACTCCACAACCTCTCCGGGCAGCCTGTTCCAGTGCTTTGTCACCCTCACAGTGAAGAAATGCTTCCTTAAGTTCCTGTGGAACTTCCGATTCTTCAGTTTGAACCCATTTCCTCTAGTCCTATCACTGTCCACCACTGAAAAGAGGCCACCCCCCTCGTCCTCACTGCCTCCCTTGAGGTATTTATACACGCTGATCAGGTCCCCCCTCAGCCTCCTCTTCTCCAGGCTGAACAGACCCAGCTCCCTCAGCCTTTGCTCATAGGGCAGATGTTCCAGGCCTCTGATCATCCTGGTAGCCCTGCGCTGGACTCTCTCCAGCAGCTCCACATCCCTCTTGTACTGGGGAGCCCAGAACTGGACGCAGTACTCCAGATGTGGCCTCACCAGGGCTGAGTAGAGGGGGATGATCACTTCCCTCGACCTGCTGGAGACGCTTTTCTTAATACACCCCAGGATCCCGTTGGCCTTCTTGGCCACCAGGGCACACTGCTGCCTCATGGTCAACTTGTCGTCCACCATGACACCCAGGTCCSTCTCTGTGGGACTGCTCTCCAGCAGGTCCACCCCTAATCTGTACTGGTGTCCAGGGTTATTCCTCCCCAAGTGCAGGACCGTGCACTTGCCCCTGTTGAACCTCATGAGGTTTCTCGCCGCCCAGTCCTCCAGTCTGTCCAGGTTCCTCTGGATGGCAGCACAGCCCTCAGGGCTATCAGCTACTCCACCCAGTTTGGTATCGTCGGCAAACTTGCTGAGGGARCACTCCAGCCCTTCATCCAGGTCGTTAATAAGTTGAACAGGACTGTACGGAGAACTGACCCCTGGGGGACACCACTAAGTACAGGCCTCCAGMTGGACTCCGCACCATTGACAACCACTCTCTGCACCCTGCCATCGAGCCAATTCCTAATTCACCTCCCCGTCCACACATCTATCCCACACCTTTGGAGCTTGCCCAGGAGGATGCTGTGAGGGACAGTGTCAAAAGCCTTGCTCAAATCCAGATAGATGACATCCACCGCTCTGCCCTCATCTATCCAGCTAGATATTCCTTCGTAGAAGGTGATCAGGTTAGTCAAGCAGGATTTCCCCTTGGTGAATCCATGCTGGCTACTCCTGAGCACCTTCTTCTCCTCCATGTGTCTGGAGAGAGCAGCCAGGATGAGCTGCTCCATCACTTTCCCAGGGATGGAGGTGAGGCTCACCGGCCTGTAGTTACTAATATGATTAATGTGTATAAGTTTAGGAAGGGAGAATGCAGGGAGGAAGGGGACAGGCTGTTTTCATTGGTGGCCATTGATAGGATGAGGGGTTATGGCCGTAAGCTGGAGCACAGGAAGTTCCGTCTCCAGGTGAGGAGGAACTTCTTTCCTGTGAGGGTGACAGAGCAGTGGAACAGGCTGCCCAGGGAGGTTGTGGAGTCTCCTTCTCTGGAGGTCTTCAAAACCTGCCTGGATGCCACCCTGTGCCACATGCTCTAGGTGTGCCTGCTTGAGCAAGAAGGTTGGACTAGATGATCTCTAGAGGTCCCTTCCAACCTTGAATATTCTGTGATTATACTCTCTAATGATCTTTTCTAACATTTGAGTTAAACTTGAATATCAAACTGTAACTAACCAAAGTTAACCATAACTCAGCCAAGTCAAAGAGAGCATGGGCTTCATCCACAGGCAATGTCAATGTCTTACATTCACATTACTCAGCACTAGCTCGTCTTTGTAAATTTATGTCAGAGGGAGCTGCTTGCAATGGTCCAAAACTTGAGGGAGAGCAAGATATTCAATAAGTAAGTGCTGTGGACAACTACGGGTTCAGCATTTGGTTTATCTCTCTAGTCTGGTTTTAGTTAGCAATATAGACATTACTGTAGAGATCTGTCTTTTTCCTCCACATCTGCCATGCTTTCAGGCTTAGTTTAGATCTGCTGTATGGAAAACAGGAAACTGATCTGTGCAGAATGCATGAGAGAGATAAGGTCCAAAATTTTTATGAATTAATTGGCAAAAAAATTAAAGAGTTGAAATTTGGAGTGTCAAACCTGAGATCTGTCAGGGTTAGCTTCACTGTTCTATTGAAGATTTTCTGCRTGACCTAGGACAAGTCAGCTTCTGTGAAAGATTTCTTCACTAGTACAGTGGCTATTGCAGAACTTCTGTATCAGATAGTGGTATGAGGTTCTGTCATGTTTTAGGAATGAGAGACCCATAAGTTTTTTAGGTAGAGTGTTTGAAGCTCTTGAAAAACTGAGATCTCCAGAGCTGATTCAGAGTATCTCTGCAGTGCAACTGGCAGGGCTACTTCACGATACAGACCCAGGCTACTTCACAGTACAGATCCAAGCTGATTCTTAGAAGGAGGATTTACGCAACAATGGGATGACCTAACTGAAAGAAATTGAAGAAGTATTTCATCTGTCTTTTCTGTTTGTTTCAGARTGAAGGAAACTGTGGTCTTCAAGCATGCTGCTTTTCCTATCCATCTGCCAAAGATACATTTCCATCTTATTTTACATTAAACTTCCACTTGTAGATCATTGTAAAACAAGACAAAATCAACAGATAGAAATCAGTAGATAGCAAAATGTATAATAATGTAATGCAGATCCTGTATATAAAATGAATGGAAGAATTGATGAAATGAACATTCCATCATTCTTTCTCATAATCTGCACACAGTGGAAGAAAAATTTCTATTTCCTCCCTTCTCCTCCATTCATTAGGATTTTTCCTACACCTCTAAACAACTTTCGACATCGTTGAAGCTTCAATTAATGATGATCCTTGCAAAATAGTTGGTACAATGGGTTAGAGCCTTGCATCTGTCAAYCTCAATTCCTGGTGCAGGAATCTATGCTGCAGGGCTGCTAGTTCTGTTTCAGTGATATTACTGACAGAACAGTTAGGCAGACTGGCTTTGATCTCACTTTTATGTTGTTTTGCCATAATACAAGTTGACTTTATTGGTCCATTTAAAATTACAGTCCTCCCTTTTTATGTCTGTAGGATACAGCAGACATATAGCAACCTTAAGTTAAGCATTTTCACTTATAGTTGTTTTAAAAAATCTTGTTTTAATGTCCCCAAAACAATTTTATAAAGTGTAATTTACTGTTGACCTTGCCTGTCGCTTATGTAAAAAAACATTTTAAAAGTCAAGGATTTAAAAGGTATTAGTCAGATTTATGTCATGTTACATTAAGCTGTGTGCAATATTGGTTACAAATGTATTTTAGTTGGTCAAATTTCAGTAAAATTCTACTTTCTTTTCTAGGATCTCTTATTATGTTTTGTGATTTTGCTCTATGCAGTCCAGTTAGAAAGGACCAAATCTCCACATTTAGAAAAGATGGGTGTGAAGATAAGCTTAGAGGTGATTTCATAAATATCTTTAGGGCATATAATGAGTGATATTGTCAGAATATGCCAGAATTTCAATACTCCTTGATAGTCAATCAACTGCATCATAGTAATTATGTAAGGGTAATTGATATTATTATTATTGTTAATATTAATATTTTCAACCAGATCATCCAGGAATGTGACTGAACTCTTTCTTCTTTCTGGACACTGCAGAATTTCAGATGGTCTTAAGCATCCTGAATGCATCTTGAATATGAGCCTCAGTTCTGACAAAATTCTCACTGATAGCCCTGGTTTCTAATATCAGACTTAAAGTGTGAATGTAATTATCTGTCCTGGCCAATTACCAATGTTATATATAATAATGTGTATTCTTTTATTATTGCCCCCATAATTTTAAAGTTCAGTCTAGGAAGGAGGAAGCTGCCCAGGGAAGGACATGTAACACAAAAGGGCTGTGTTCATTAAACGCAGCAGCTTTACTGCCTTGTGCCTTTTTATACCTTTTAATACCACGTAGGAGTCAATTGTTTCATAATGTGAGTGCCATTCATTAATATGTATGAACATAAACCCCAAATATTGTCTCTTGTTTGCCAGTCTCTAAGCATAAGKATCTTATTTAGGATCTTATTATAAACAGTCTATCCTGGCTGCTGTCTTTAAGCATGAGGAGGACAAGGTGGTGCTCAGGAGTAGTTAGCATAGATTTATCAAGGGGAAATCATTCTTAACCAACCCGATAGCTTTCTCTGATGGAATGACTGGCTGGGTAGATGAGGCGAGTGCAGTGGATGTCATCTATCTGGACTTCAGCAAGGCTTTTTACACTGTCCCTCACAGTATTCTTCTGGACAAGTTCCAGAAGTGTGGGTTAGATGAGGAGATGGTGAGGTGAATTGAGAACTGGCTGGATGATCAAGCTCAGAGTGTGGAGATAAATGGCACAGAGTCTAGTCGGAAGCCTGTATTTAGCAGTGTCCCCCAGGAATCAGTTTATGATCCAATCCTGTTCAATTTATTCATCAGTGACCAGGATGAAGGGACCGAGTGCCCCTGCAGGAAGTTTGCTGATGATATGAAAGTGGAAGAAGTAGCTGATAACCTAGAGGGCTGTGCAGCCATCCAGAGAGACCTGGGCAGACTGGACAACTGGGCAGTGAGAAAACTCATGAAGTTCAACAAGGGCAAGTGAAGGGTCCTGCACTTGGGGAGCAATAACCTCGGACACCAGTACAGGCTGAGGACTGACCTTCTGGATAGTAGATCTGCAGATAAGGATCTGCGTGTCATGGTGGATAACAAGTTGACCATGAGGCAGCAGTGTGTCCTCGTGGCCAAGAGGGCCAATAGGATTCTGCAATGCATTGAATGCATAAGAAGAGTGTTTCCAGCAGGTCAAGAGAGGTGATCGTCCCCCTCTACACAGCCCTGGTGAGGTCATATCTGGAGCACTGTGTGCAGTTCTGGGCTCCCCAGTACAAGGGGACATGGAACTAGTGGAGAGAGTCCAGCACAGGCATACRAGGATGACTAGGGGCCTGGAACATCTGCTGTCTATGARCAAAGGCTGGGAGAGCTGGGCCTGTTCAGCCTGAACAACAGATAGCTGAGAGGGAATCTAATCAGTGTATACAAATACCTCAAGGGAGGTATGTCACAATTCAAAGAATTCTGTTTAAAATGTCAGGAGAGGAAAAAGTAATTTTTACTGTACCTACCAGTTCAATTTGTATATGCCTATTGAATGATATCTCTAAAAGGAATAATCTGACCTACCTTTGATCATTTCATTGTCTTTGATTTTGGAGCAAACATCTCAAGGAGGATGTGGTGATGAATATAGAACTTGAAAAAGTCATTCATATTATGGTTAATTCACATGTGCTCTTTGCAAGTAGAAAGATTTGGTCATCAAACTATTAAAAAGCTATCCTAGCATGATCATTTCTGAGATTTCTGTTTTTGTCCGGTTGGGTCTCTGTTCCAGTAATAAGGAAATGAATGAACAAAAGAGACTCAAATAAAAAAGAAATAATAAGGACATAACAATATGTGACTTACACCATAAATTAATCAACAACTTGCAAAGCTGGTTGATATGGTAAAAAATAGCTAAGTAGCAAGAATTCATTTGCAAGTTGCTTATGTTAATGTGGATTCTGTATTACGGAACAATGTTGCCTGGAAGTGGAAGGAAACAGTCACCATGGACTTTGGTTGAATATCAACAGTAAGATAAAGTAACAGTGATTAAAATACTCTTTAGAGAACCAGACTATCTTTCAAGGTTGTGAAATACTTGTGTAGCTCAACAGCTGGAAAATATCTCCATTTCTTTCCACACTATTTATATCATCTGCTTGTGGGAAGAGGATTTCATTAATTTTCTTGGTCACTGGAAGCTTTTCAGAGTATGAAGTGATCTTGATTTTCTCAAGCAGGCAGTGATATCAAGATATTAGTAAGTTTATCTATAAGCCATAAAAGTTACTCCTTTCTAAACTCAGGAGTCAATGCACACATATTCTGTTTCTGTTAAATTAATTTAAAATTTAAATAGAACAAATGAAATATGTCCATGAAATACAACAAAATATCTCAGAAAAAATAACAGCTTTTAATATGCTGATGTACAGTTTTGATGAGTGAATTGTTTGTTGCCATACAAGGAGTCAGAGTTTCTCAAGTCAATGTTCAGCTACATTGAGTGAAGAGCTACACCACATCCCTTCACTGCAGTTACCCTTCCTAGGAATAGAAGAGTCAAAGTAAGTTAGAGTATTTTTTTGGAGGGAAAGAAGTTCTATTTAGTAACTGATTTTGAAGTGTCAGTACACCTTTATTGAGAGAGGATAAAGAGGAGTGAACTAGAAAAGTAAAATCAAAAGCTTCAGTTTGTAAGGCAAATTAGAGTGGTAACAGATATTATGAGGCAAAACTTTCCATCCATGTATATGCTCACTCTTTTAGATAACACTTCTTTCCAAATGAGATTCATCTTATTGCAGAGATTTGAGAATATTAGATAGATTTTTATTTGTATAATGAACATGGTTTCATGCTCCTAGTTCTACAATGTCCAAGTTTTTGAAGTGCAGGTTTGTCATTTTGCATTTCTTATGCCATTGTATGTATCATGCTGTTTTATTATCATTAAGCCACTATGCACATTAAAAAAACTTTTCCATGAATCATCTTTTCCATGAATATATTTTCCATTAGAATTACATTGAAATCTAACAAGCTGAACTGCGAATTTCTATGATTTGTGGATTAATCAGTATGTTCAGGATTGGTAGTATATCTGGAAAAATATAATACACAACATTAAGAAATTGCCTAAGAATATTCAGTCTTGAAAAAAAAATGTAGAATCAGAATAATTATGGTTGGAAAAGACATTCAAGATCATTGAGTTCAACCCTTCAACATCATGCCTGTTGAACCACCACAGAATCACAGAATGGTTGAGGTTGGAAAGGACCTCTAGAGATCATCTAGTCCAGCCTCTCTGCTCCAGAAGGGACACCTAGAGCATGTGGCACAGGGTGGCATCCAGGCAGGTTTTGAAGAGAAGGAGTTTTCACAGTCTCCCTGGGCAGCCTGTCCTAGGGCTCTGTCACCCTTGCTGGAGAGAAGTTCTTCCTCATATGCAGATAGATCTTCCTATGTTTCAACTTATATCCATAGCCCCTTTTCCTGCCACTGGCCACGATTGAGAAGAGTTTGGACCCTTCCTCTCTACATTTGCTCTTTAGGTATTTATGCATATTGATCAGATCCTCTCTCAACCTTTTCTTC
Source organism: Nothoprocta perdicaria (assembly GCF_003342845.1). Classification (NCBI taxonomy): domain Eukaryota; kingdom Metazoa; phylum Chordata; class Aves; order Tinamiformes; family Tinamidae; genus Nothoprocta; species Nothoprocta perdicaria. Next base: position 4,587,839 of record NW_020455610.1, read on the forward strand.
TGCAGGCTGAACAGGCCCAGCTTGCTTAGTCTTTCCTCATATGAGAGATGTTCCCTTCCCTTAATCATCTTTGCTGCTCTTCACTGGCCCTTCTCTAGAAGCTCTTACACTGGGGAGCCCAGAACTGCACCAGATACTCCAGGTACAGTCTCCCCAGAGCTGAGGAGAGGGGCAGGATCCTCTCCCTCCACCTGCTGGCAACACTCCTCCTGGTGTGGTGCAGGCCAGGATCTCACTGGCCTTCTTGTCCAGGAGGGCACATGCTGACCATGTCCCTGAGTGCCTCATCTACAAGTTTCTTGAAGAACTGCCAGGGTTGGTGACTCCACCACTTTCTTGGACAGCCTATTGCAATGCTTGACRATTCTTTCTGTAAAGAATTTTTTTCTAATATCTAACCTGAACATCCTCCGGTTCAACTTGAGACATTTCCTCTTGTCCTATTGGTAGTTATTCTGCAGAAGAGATCAATTTCAACCTCACTACAGCCTCCTTTCAGGTAAATGGGGAAAGCAATAATGTCTCCCCTGAGACTCCTCCATAGTAAATAACACCAGCTTCCTCGGCTGCTCCTCACAAGGTCTATGCTTCAGCCCCTTCACCAGCTTCGTTGCCCTTCTTTGGACATGCTTCAGGACCTCAATGTCTTTCTTGTGGCTGGGAGCCCAAAATTAAATACAGTATTCGAGGTACTGCTTCATGAGCACCAAGTCCAGGGGAACGATCCCTTCCCTGGTCCTGCTGGCTACATTATTCCTGATATGGGTCAGGATGCTATTGGCCTTCTTGGCCATCTGGGTACACTACCGACCGATGTTCAGCTGGCTGTTGACCAGCACCCTCAGATCCTTTTCTGCCACACAGCTCTCCAGCCACTCTGTTCCAAGCCTGCAGGGGGTTTTTATGACCTAAGCACAGTACTCAGCACTTAGCCTGTCGAACCTCATATGGCTGGTATCAGCCCATCGATCCAGCCTTTGTATATTCCTCTCTGGAGCCTGTCTACCCTCAGCAGATCAACTCTTCCTTCCAGAAAACAGGAAGAAATGCTGTGGTATTCCTTGCCAGAACTCAGACACATCACAAAGTTCTTGATTGACTCAAGCAATACTTGCAGTATAAAAAAAAAAGATATTTGGAAATTGTTTCATTTTGTTCGATATTTCTCATATGTTTTCTCTAGTGCCTATGCTTGATCAAATGGAGACATTCATAAAATTTCCTTGACTCTTCGAACTTATGTCTTTACTGATTTGACTGAGTAGTCAAGCTGTGGGATGCACAAGGCCAGGCACAGAAAAGCTCTGTTTCTGTCTTTAACAACAATTTCTCAAGACTGCCACAAAGACAGCAGTACATTATACCTGTTACAGATTTCTCTCTTTCTTCCCTTTCTCTTCTGTTGTAGAATGGAAATCTACAGAAAGAAGAAAATAGGAAATCTAATGGAAACATTCAGAACCAGGATAGCACATCTAATTTTTGTGAACAGAGTACTATTCAATTAGATATGATTAACAAGAAGGGAAATATTCAAAACAAGTGCCAGGCTGATTCTACCAGTCTTGGAGARTAAACTTCTCTAAATCTGTAGTCATTTTCTACTTCCTATTTGATTTATTTCTGTAGGTCTTATCCATAAAATAAGAAGTATGGAGCTTGAGGAAGTTATCCGTCTTGGGTGCAGATGTAACTTTATCTCCGTCAGTGTCTATTGCACCATATTTGCCATACTAACATCTGTGATTCTCCCAGCAAACTGGAATACTCAGAGGTGGGAAGATTTATTGAAGATATATATATTATTATTTTAAACAGGATATCTTCAATAAATCTTCCCACCTTTAATTAAAAAAATATATTATTATTTTAAACAGGATACTTTTTAATTACAGTAGTACCTATTAGGAATAGTGCCTACCTCAGACCACTAAGGTTTCCTAATTTTCATTGTCGTGGGGTGTGAACAGGCACTGAGGATTGACCTTGTTGGTTTGCAAAATAAACACAACAATGTGGTAACTGACAGTAATTATTCATAAGGTTCATAATATTATGTGAAGAGGGAAATTACTGCTTAGTGAAAGCAGAAATGTAACAAAAAGAAAACCAGAGTGAGTAGTAAGCTTTCCAATGACTGTAAAGGATTTTGGAGCAAGCCCAATACACAAAGACTACACCTTTATTATTCAGTTGAGCAATGGCAGGCAACTTAGTACAGGAACAGAATTATCTATATAGTTAAATTATTAGAATGGTCAGTAAAATGGCTTTGGCTGTGGTCAACTCTTTTTCTTCTGTAAAACTTCTGGGTATGATTCGCATATCAGCACTGACTGTTCACAATAAGAAGTCTGAATGTGAATTTAATAATACGGATGTGGAACGGTCTATTCCAGCTGGCCTCAGTGCCAGAGAACAGTTCTAGACATGTTTGATTTACAATACAGACATAGCTGCAGACAGTCAAGCTGGAGAGATTCTGCAAAGCAGAAGACAAAAGGAAGATAAGACAAACTGCTAAGCAAAAAAATGTAAGGAAAATACWGTTCAAAACCAGAGTCAGCTTCTATGATCCATGCAGGGTAGGTTGTAAGAGAAAACTTACTTCGCTTCCCCTGCCTCTCGTCTGTAATCTCAACTCTTTGGCAGTGAAGAAAATTCTAGGATTGTTGGCTTCTCAATTCAGAAATATGGTGAGAGAAGATGTCCTATCTAAGGTGTATAAATAATATATAAGATAATAAATATTTCTATAAATATGCAATATATTTATATRTATAATATAAATATTTATATAAATATATAATAAATGTTATGTATAAAGTCTACAAGACACAATTATACTTTTAGCTTTGGAGAATCCTGCTTTTGTGACTTAAACGTAAATTATAGACTGCAAAGACTTTCATAGAATAGGAAGTAAATCTTCCAACATCATACCAAGATGAGCAAGTGTTAGATGAGCTGATGAGAGAGATAAATATCTCAGGTATGCTGGAATCTATTCATCCTGAAAAAAAAAAAAAAAAAAAAAAAAGAGAATGTGTATGCTATTTATTTCCTCCTCCTCCTCCTCCTTCTCCTCTTCAAAAAAAAGCAACTATTTCATATTGTAGACCTTATTCATCTCTTTCCTACTTTCATTATGCTACTTGCTTTTTAAGTACTTAATGAGAAAATGTAACTTTTCTTAATCACTTCACTGTTTTTTCTTTCTTTTTCCTTAATCCAGTTTCTCAAGTGCTCAGTAATGGAGCTTATTGAAATCGCTGCCAAAACACTTCCTTAGAGTCAGACAAATAGGAAAAAGCATTCCAAAGGTGCTGTCTGCTTTCTTTGAAGATGGAAAGGGGAGAAGAGTGTAGATACATCCAGATTCAACCATACATCAAAATGCTTCACACTAAATACTGCAGTCAATCCCTTAAGGAAAGAGCTAGTAGCCACAGTACATGAAAACACTGTGATATGATAGCTTGCTTAAACCAGATAAACTATTTATTACTACCTTTCATTGTATTTATACCTATGTATCATTTACATGCTCGCTTGAAGCTATCATTATTTATCTCAAACAGTACACAGCTTGTGTGCATTTTAATGYGTCTAAAGCTTTGAATTCATTGAAAATCAGATCAGATATGAAAGGAGACACCTTTTAAGGGGAGGAAGCTATTCATTTATAACTTTTGAACATAGTTGAAGAAATATTCCATTATATTCCTCAGTTCTGATAATGAAAAATGCATTTGTTTCATTCCTCAATAAGCTCAGTAAAAAAATGCTAATGGACAAAACAGTGGCTGATATCAAGGTTTGACGGAATGTTTTAAAAGCAGAACAATTTTTTTAATATACTTCAGTGACAATCCTTTCTCAAAATTCTTAGCTTATTTGTTGTTAACAATGGTGTAATGTTGGCCCTGAAAAAGTGCTAAATATACTTTCTCCAGTCTAAGGTAGGCAGCAAGCTTTCTATGTATCTTCTTGGGCTCCTAATTCTAAAGCTGGATGAGCTACAAAGCATTTACTAAAGCAAATATATCCTCTCTCTCTCTCTCTCCTTTTTTTTTTTTTTTTTTTTTTTTTTTTTATCCTAGAAATGTAGCAGTCTTCAGACCATCTTTCTGGAATTACCGTCTGTGAGGCAAGCATTTTGCATGTTAAAACCAAATTTGCAACAGACTTCAAGGAAGCTGAGAGCCATCATGCAACAGAATTTCATAAGATTCAACTGACTTCCACTTGAATGGGAGCTGAAACAGATGCAGAGGGGCATGTTGTAAAGAGACAAAATTATTTCATTTAGAATTTTTGTACATAATTAAAGAAATATTCCATTATTCATGTGCATGAATGCCAACTTGTTGTACCATGTCTTTCATGATTAACAATGGTTGGGTAGCACCCAAATGAAATTTCTGGCTACTCCTGGCTATCTGGCTTAAATGCAATGAAACACTATTGCCAGATTCTTGCAATATCATATGTGTATGCCAAGGATGATCTTTCTACATCATATGCAGTTATTTTACATGGGTTGGGTTTTGAAGGGAGGGGATCCATTAGAGAAAGTCCAAACTACTATTAGGAAACTTTTTTAATCATACAATGGTGTCAGTGTAATATATGCAGGGGGAAAAAAAAAAAAMCAAAACACCCTGACACTGATTATAAGGACCTATGAGCATTGCCTCACACATTGTCTAAACTTGCACAAGAATAACTTCTTCTGCAGCCAGAGCTCTTGAGGATGTGCTCTGAGCAGAACCACACTGCCCTCTGTCCCACAAGCACTCAGAAACAGATGGGCAGCCACATGTTTCCCCAGCCCCACACAGTCCCACTGAGACTATTACCCTTCTCTCCATCTCTGCTTCCCTCGTAACTTCTCCATTCTTCTGGGCAATCTATTTTAAGGCTCCAGTAAAGATACTGACTGTAGAATATGGCTTATTTTAGCCATCTTATAGCTGTTTCAACCTCCTCTATCACATTAGATACAAACTATTACTCTTCCATATAGGTCTTTGTGACTTTACATCACTTAATCTTCCTTCTCCTTCTTAGCATCTGGAAATAGACTTTTTTTCCAGTTGGCTGTGCCAGAATAGCTTTTTCCTCTGCTTCTCTGAGGAGTAGGAAAGGGTTCACAGCATCTACAGAAATGTAACATTTTGTTTCAAATCCTTATTAATATTTTTCTGTTCTGAAATATAAAAAAAAAAAAAAGAGAGAGAGGCCTCTGTAAAATTGTGACAAGGAGAGCTTTGCTACAGAAATACAGAGCAAACAAATAAACACTATTTTTTTCTAGGCAACCTAAAAGTTACTGTGTTAATTTGCATGCTGAAGATTGAGGTCCACACTGGTTACTTCCCTTCAGGACGGAGTAGACCTGTTGTGATCAGAGGTGACAGTCAGCAAACAGCAGCAGCAGMAAAGAGAGCTCCTAATTGCAGATTCAGCTCCAATGGATTTGTTAGGATTTCTTCAGAGACTGCATCTCCTTAATTGATTTTATTGCTTATATCTCAGYGATCACATTTGCCACTCTAGTGCAAGGGAAACAATTTTTAAAAGCTATTGAAACAAGAAATGTGTTTACTTTGTCTTTTCATGCCTATGGGATTAAGCCATATTGAATGCTTAGAAAAAAACTCAAACACTAAAACTTTAAAGAATTTTCTTCTCAAGCTTAATTCGGGATGATATCAGGTTTCAAAACCCTAAATGCGATATAACAAGAGATGTTTTCACTGTTACCTCAATGTTTGCAAGGTGGTGACTCATGAACAAATTACTTTCATGGTTGGGTTACATTTACACAAGTCAGGGTGTGAATTTTACATGCAGATCAACAAGATGGGACAGATTTAGGTGTGGGCATATTTATATAAGGGATTTGAATATGGGTATGGAAGAATGAAAAGCAAAATATCTGTATTGGTACATTTGCTACTTTAAGCAGAAGTTGTTCACAGTCACATCGATGAAGGTTTAGAGAGACTGACTTCATACAGGGCATTAAGTGGGATTTTGGCAGAGAGTTTGCGGTAGAGAAATCTGAAATCCAATGACATTCCAAATCCTTAACTAAATATGGATTGATGCCATATGTCAATCCTTCACTTAGAGCAGATGATGTGGACCTCATTCTGAGGATGGCAACCAGCCATGTAGGTCTCTGCAAGAAAATACACAATGCCACTGCATCTAACGGGAAAGCAAATGCATGGGCTTAAAGTAAATAGAAAACACAGCATATATTGCTGAACGTCTCCTGCTGATATAGCAAGTGTGTGTACTGACATAATTCACGGAAGGAGTGTGGTCTTTTCATTCTTACTGGAACAAATCTTACTGCTTAAAAGATGAGTAGTGGTCACAGGTGTGGTAACTGGGAAAGAGAGCTTTGCTTAAAGGATATCCAGAAAATGTAGCACCTTAATTAATAACTTACCTCAAGCTTAGTTGCATGTCTCCAGACCTTTTCTTTATGTTTATTCCTTTTACTCGAGTTTATCTTTCTTTTAAAATGAGAAAGAAATCAACAACTAGCCATGTCTTAAGTAAGAGAAAAATGATTATGTAATCATTAATGTCAGTGCACATTTGGATATTAATTAAGAATGACAGGTGCATGATGAACCATTCTTAATGGAAATCAATATATTTTTTCTCCTATTTCATGCTAGGAATGACTTGTAAAAAAGAAATTCAATAGTTCTTTTCCATTTTATCTCCTATATTATGACAAAGAAGATCAACACTGTGAGATGTGTTATTGCTGAATATTTTAAGGCATCTGGCTTGTGATCTTAGTTCCTGCTTGAAACATAAGTATTCCTTATGATTTGTAAGGAATGGCTATGTAGGTGAGGAACTGTGAAAATACTATTCTTCTGCACGTCTAACTTGTTTCATGTTTAATGTTTTTTCTGTTATCTTCAGATATAATATTATGCTATTGGCTTTGACAAGTGTGGAGGAAAAAAATAATTCCATCTGATTCTGTTAATTTGTAAAGTAAATCATTTGTCATCAACCCAAATGTTGTTGCTTGCCTATGAGTCTCTGCTACGTGTTCCAAACCAACACTCTGCTGTTCAGTCTCTTAAATTCAACATTTGCTTTTATTAAATACATTGATTGGTATTTCCAATCTTACGGAGAAGAATAATGACATTTCCATGGGCTTTTCTTTATTTTTAGCATGGYCTTCCCTGTCTCTCTGTAGAGTTCCTATACCAAATGCATTTGCAAGCTGCTGAAATATAAGGGCTGAAATGTAAACACAGAAATCTTAGTGAAACAAGACAGAATACAAGAGTGTTTTCTTTCCTACTCCATGAGATGTCTGACAGACCAATCTAGAAAAGCAAGGCAATGGTTGACTAATATATACCTATAGTGAATGCAGTTACCACAACTGTGTCTTTTAATCCTATGCATAATACAGTTGTCCAAATAAGTAAGATTTCTTTGATTATCAGTGTACTAAGAAAAGTACAAGATCAGGTTAGCAGGAGAGACTTTTTGGTAAGAGTCCAGATCCTTGATATTATAAGCACTATATCACATAATCTCATTCATAAATTTGAATCATTCCTTATGCTGGATTATTATGCACATATTCCTGCTGCGAAGGATATTGCAAAGAATATTCAGGTTTTGAACATCTTTTATTTATTTATTCATTTATTTCTCTGTTTCTATATTGTTAATGACTTTTTTTTAAGTCAACATGCCAACATACAGTCCTGAGCTGTTATGTAGTAGAATTATGACATGCTGGTAAACTTTAATCAGAGGAGGTCATCAATGTTGGAAATAAGGCTCACCATCTATATTATCTGCATATTTTCTCTAAAAATGATCACAAATTCAGAGAGGAATTGTTTGCAGGAGTAGTYAGCTGTCACCCAAACTTCTGGAAACAAGTTTTACTAACTAGAAGAGTGTTGGTAGAATTCTATCAGAAAATGCATTAGCATTTTAATTTGTTATTTAGTAACAACTGAGTTTTACAGTATTCATTAAGAGTTTATGATATGCAGAAATAGCTTAGAAGAAGAAGGGTTGTTAATGTGCTAGCTTAGTTTGGAAAGAGTTACAAACAAATCCTACTAAGCTGATTAATCTCACTTTAGTAGCGTTTAGACAAAGTAGTCCAGCCCAGTTGAGGTTTGTATTTCTGGCTGGTGAGTGGGTTTTTTTCTAGCTTTTCAAGTGTCTGAATATTTCCCCTTCCTGTTTGTCTCCACTGCAGCAATCATATCAGACATGGATTTGCCATTATTTGTAAATCACAGAGGAGATTTAGCTTAAGGCAGAAGCCTGGTTTGCTGAAATTTTAGACAAACTTAGAGCAAGTGTGTTAGTGCAATAAAACATTTGTCATGAACTTATGAACCTGTAGCTCTTACAGATTTGTATCTCATGTTTTATGGTACAAATGGTATGTATACTTTCTTTACTAAGCATCTTTCAAAATGATGCATGGCTTTTTAATAAAATATAGCTCAGGATGAATCTAAATGTGAGATACGTCCAAGAAGGCAAATAACAGGCAAAAAATAAAAAAAGGAGATAATTCGTCTACAGATTGTAAATAACATTTCAAAGTGCCATTTATCTATCATCTTATTAATGTATCATAGCAGCATCACCTGGTAACATCAATGATACGGGGTATCATCAATGATACCTCTGTCATCAGTGAAGTTCAAACAAATTCATAGGCTTTTGGGAAATAAGCTTTTCAAGTAATTTCAAACAAGTTGTGCAGTAATGTCTCTGTCACATACCATCATGTAGTTTTCTTATGTTACACATTTGACAGAAAAGTGCTTTCAGAAATCTGTAAGAAATTCATGTAAATAATGACTTATTTTTTATGTATTTTCCAAGCTTTAAAATTAGGTTTCCAAAGAGTACAGTTGTACAGGACTCAGAGAGGAGAAATTTATAAAATTTTAAGATTTATTGGAAGAGTCCTCAGTTCAGCAAAATACTGAAGCAGTTATTGTCTCATTAAAGTAGATGGTATATAAGCATAAGTAAGTGGTTTGCTAAGCAGATGGCTTCTGATTTGGATAATTAATAAAGACATATTTCTTTAAATAATAACGTTGTGAAGTTAAAGTTCAGTGTCCTGAATGAAGAACATAAACATTGTTTTAGGCGGAACTTTTTCTATTAAAAGCAGATCATTTTTACACAAGGATAATGGTATTATAATAGCTTTTAAAATTGTAAAATAGATTWAAAAAACTTAGAAATACTTCAAAGAATATTTTTAATAGTAATTTTCAACTGTATGTTGGTATGAATTCTTAAAATAGCACTCAGTACAAAGATGGCCTGGTTTTGTAGGAAGGTCGTGAGAACTGTCTGTATATGTTTCTAAAGACATTTTAAAATGCCCTAAAGACATTTTGAAATGTCTTGAACACATTGTATAAACAAAATACTTGGTAGAGAAAGATTTCTTCTGTCATTTTTTTTTTTTTTTTTGCAGCATATAGTGCCTTTTTTGAGAGATGTGATGATCTGGAATTCATTCTCTTTCCCATTTCACTATTTTCTTTCTAAATCCTATTCACTTTAGGGCTCCTTTTCTTACCTTTCTACATCCTATCCCCACCTCCAGAAGAAATGTGCCACTAAGTGAAACAGTAGTTGATGCAGAATATTCTTATTTCATAGTAGCATAAACATACAATACCTAAAGTATTTTGAAGTGTTAAGACTCACCAGATTCTATGTGCCTCATATGTGTTGGACTTCTTGAGGTTATGCAGTCCAAGCTTGCACAAAAAATAGTCATTACCCCATTTTTTGCAGATGTTAAGCATCTTGGTCCACTCTACTACTTCTGTCAGATTGACAACAGTTTGGAAATCTAGACAAACAACCTAATTCTACTGGGAGAATAATTTTGCTTGGAGAAAGAAAACATGTCCTGGTACAGGCAGACATGAATAGTATCACCTGGAGAAATACTGCAGGATACAGTATGGACTACTGCTTCCCACATCACATTTTGGTAAACAAGATCCCATGCCACTAAGGGTGAGATGGAGGAAGAAAACAAAACCAATTTTTTATGTACTGATCTTTTGTTTGTTTAAACCAAGAAAATGTAGGCCTAGTACCAATACATATGTATCACATATCATCTCAGTGTGCAGAAACTTAAAACATATTTCCAAGGAAAAACACTTGACTCAGCAAACAGGACATAGAGCAGGACCTCCTTCATCAAAATACTTGACTGAAAAATAGCAAATTGCATGACTACCTGCAAAAACATGGAACTTTTTTCTCTAACTGTGCCAAGTTTTTACCCGGTCTTACCAGGTAGCCTAAACTTTTCATCCCTGAAGGATATTTAACTTTGATAATAGCTACTCAGTTTTAATTGTTTAGTCAAATATTGACCAGGATATACGATGTTGCTATATATTTAAGAGTATGTGAAAATCGTTGRGTGATACTTTTTATAGTACATGTTAGTGGTCTGAGTAAAAGAACCACATACTATGTTCTCTCTCTAAAATCTGCTAAATCAGCTCGCATATCTTGGAATTAGGCAGAAGAGTGAAAACATGAGTCATTTGATCTATTTAAGCTATGCCGGTGGTGCTGGAGTGGAATGGGAGCAGATTGAGCAGTAGCTCTGAATCAGAGAGAAAACTCACTATTCAAGTATTTCTTCATCCATATCAGTTCATATTCTTGACATGATCTCTGTTATTATTTTCTTAGATATATAAGATTGTGCTTTCTGGCATTCTTTGCATATTCCTTTCTTCTTTTACCCATTCCTGCCCTTTGTGCCTAAGTTTCCACATAGTTGGAAAGCGTGGACTAGGCTCTCTGTTTTATTTATGTAATATTTTAAAATCAGAAAAATAAAGAAGATGAATTGCATTTCCTCCTGCTTCTCCCTTGCTAATAGCAGTATCACAGAACAAGAATAGTCCTGTTAGTAGTTCAGCTGCAGTCACTGCTCTTCCTTGTTCTTTAGTTTATGTTAGATTATTCCTTTTTTTTTAAGGAAAGTATCTCCAGGTGACAGGAAAACTGAACAGCACCTGCCTTGGGTACTTTCACTGTTGTTATCTCTGCTGTCAGATATTCTTGCATTTATACATGCTTAAGGGCACACCCTTCAAAGTTGTTCCATCTGCTGCTACAAAGCACAGCTGAACTTGCTGATTTTAAAATTGAGATGTCTTTAGAGTAGGTGTAATTATGCACACATTTAAGTTACTTTTTTTAAGAAAAAGGTTAGATGCAAAACTAATCAAATAGCATGTCATCTTTTCATAACTGTACACAAGATGAGTGGGAAAAGGCTAGGGATGCTTTCTAGYTCTTTGTAGAGAAGTTATCAAGATATTCAGCACACTTCACTTTCAGGATACCTAACTCATTTTGCTGATGTCCATTTTACCATAAGGTAAATACTAACACTCTTTTCTACAAGACTGGAGGGTCCTGACTGACAGGGAAGTAGTATTATAGCAGCAGGCGAAGGGACAAAATGTCAGAGGGCTTCATGCAGAATGTGTTTCTGCTCTCTACTCCTCTACTTCAGTGGATATCCTAACTTTTCTTTTGATGAGACCTCCTGCAGCAGTGGCTCCTACTTTACTGATATTTCTTGACTCCTTAGAGAAATTAAGCTCCTTGGCAAATTCCTTCTTTTGTATTTAAAAGCATACAGCTGAATTTGGCATGGGAAATAGTTGCAGGAAAAAGTTAGTGTTCTGTTAGCTTTTAATTCTGGCAGCAACTATTTAGCTCTGAGGCAATACAGTATATAGCAAAGAAGTACACCCTGCTAGGGCTGGGATTCAGCTGCAGATGATAGTCCATTAAATGCAAGTATCTAGGTGTTGGTGAACTAAATATCTAAATTTCTAAATATCTAAATCTAAGTAGTGGAAACTTAGGCAATTTATCAATGGATTCTCAAGTGCTATTCAGCTGACTAATGTATTCAGTTCATTTGAGATTGAACTGAATATTTGGTAGACTTCTCTTCAGTCTTATTTTTGTTTTCTAACACAGAGAAAAATGATGTCTGGAATGCCCTAGAATAGCAGCCATTGACAGATATTATGAGAGACCTGATGTAATGTTATTGATGAAGATGATATWTGATATGGAAAATGAATGTAATTGCTAGCATTACAAACTGACATTTCTGTTAATATGTCTCTTAAGTACAGCAGGGTCAGGAGGAATATTGGCTGAGAGACTAGCAGCAGAGCCAGCAGAAAATCTGCAGATGCAGAATGCATAGAGACCTATATCCCACAACAAGCTGCAGAATCAGGTCTGTGGCCACTCAGTGCAGTTGCTTCTGGGAAGAGGCTGCTGTTATGGGACATTCTTAAGACCAGAGCCTGGTCTTTTCCCAAGGATGTGGTGTTAATCACTTTCTAACTCATAAACCATATCTTAATGCTAAAAAATTATTCAAGGTGTGTTCACATAATAATGAGCATTATTTATTTAATGACAAAATCCTGTAAGCTGTAAAGGACCATTCTATTTTTTAACAGACAAAGTGTTAGTGTGGTTGTAGCTGTAATGATCTAAGGATATTGTCAAGCCAAGGCCTGCAAGTGATGGTAGTGTCTTTTATTAGGCTAGCCTTGCCTTGCTTAAATAGATAAATAACATTTGCAAGGTTATAAGTTGCTACAGAAACATAACCAATTCTATCTACAAAGCCCTAAACTTCTACGATCAAAAGAAAAACAAGGGCTCAGAAACAATCTGCCTATCTAAGGCCTTTTTTCTTAGCAATACCAAGAGTAATTCCTATTAATTCACAGGTCAGGTGAGCATAAGATTCAGCCTTTTGTCCTTTTAGTGAATCAGACTCAGATGCTACTTGTCTGAAACCAATGTCATCTGCACTGAATACGGTGTGCTGCTGTACACATGGCAAGTTGTATTCATTTCTTCTATTTTTCCATTAGTGCTTGTAAAGAAAGACTGCCAGAATTGTTTCTTGTTCTTTCAAAAGCAAGTCATTCATTAGAATGCTTTACCTTTACTAAAAGTTGTGTTCTCAACTTCATAATGGCCACTGGCCAGAAAAGCAATTTCCTTTTTTTTTTTTTCCCTCCCTTCGAGAAAGAAGTTGGAATCCATCAGTCTGTATCAGGAAGAAGGATTTCAGTTTTAAAGATGAAATAACATTCGCTCCTTTTAGATGATAAATGGAAGAAATAGGATACACTAATGAATGAGAGAGGACATAGCAATTAAAAATACCAGGAGAGGGTGGTACACAAGTCTATCCTCATGTTATCTTAAAATAAATTAGCATGAGAGGTTAAAGAAGCCAGACTTCTTTTACTTCATAAATTACTCAGCTTTCAGTACAGGTTTTACAAGAGCACATATTACTTACCTGAACAACTGATAGGGTGGTGTTTATCACATGCTGCCTCCATTTGTAAGGTCATAAATTCCCTTGCTGTGGTTGCCTGTAACTTGTTTTAGTGCTAAGTGTAGCAGTAAAATGCTGGAAAAAATCTATAGATTCAGCTTGTAATACCTGACTCTGTATTTTATCCTATCGTAAAGGAAGTAAGAGATAAGGCTGAGGTTGCCTAAAATGAGCAGATACAGGAATAATTGCTACTTAGTGTCTTAACTGTCATTTATAGATTGATTCTTGGCATTTTAATGGATGAAGAAAGAAAGCTTTCGCTTCCTACATTAAACCAAGGTACTTCAGCTTAGTATCTCCACTGAAACTGTTGTCCCTTAAAATTTAAACACATAAATCAATACAAACTTATAACTTCAATCTATACAATTTATAATGTGTTTATATATATATACACCTACATTTATATAACTTTGAAAAATATTTGTAATGTGCATGTGCCCTCTTTTGAAGGCAAAAAAGCCACAATGAAAAGGTTTTCATTCTGGAAAGAATAAGGCTGTTAGAGAGCAAATCATTTAAGGTGGAAATATTGGTTTTGCATTGTAATATGTGAAAATCTATCCATGATGTCTAATTCATTGGTTGTGTCCTGGTAGATGACAGACCTACAAAACAACATAGTAAACTTCTTTACAAGCAATGAAATCCTTGCCTTACTCTGCCTCAACACAGGCTTGGCGTTGATTGAACTGCTCTGTAAAACAATTTTTTCATTCAGATGAACAAACAATATCCAACTCAAACCATATCATAATAATGCAATCAATAGGCTTTTTTATGATAGTTTATACACCAAATATCTGCCTTTTAGAAATTGCTCATTAATCTCCTTGTTCATTAGTTTGACCTTCTGTGTACTCCTGCGTGCACTCATCAGAAACAGAGAAACGTGCTTTTGCATTTCTTCCAAAGATTCTGTGTGTTTTTAAATCTTCCTCCATTCTACCTCATTTGTATATGGTAGTATATAGCAATTTATAGGTATAAGGTATAGGTAGCCTGTATGGTAGGATAAAGGAATTTAAAGTAGACAATAAAAAAAAATCTATTTGCAAGGAAACAAGCCAAACAYATTCCTGTCAGTGTAATATATGCATATACATATGGATGTATATATATGTATATTTCAGAAAGAAGAGATAGTTTATTTGTATTATGCCATGGACATATTAAAAATTAAGGTTAGCTTGAAAATAAGTGGCAGTTGTAATAATGCTGGGAGGCAGATTCATCACTGGGTGAAAAGATATTTTTCTCAAACTTCCCTGCTTTTAGATAAACACTCTGCTTGTTTCTCTCTTTCAGTTATAACTTTGTAATATTAACAGATTTACCAATACATTAATATTTTTCTTGCACTGGAGAGATTTTCCTACTGATTCCTTGGAATCTTTCATCTAGTATTGTTTTTTTACAAAAACAAATAAATCAAACTTTATTTATCCCAATAATGTATCAACAAAAACAGAAAAGAACCTTCCATAAAAAGTCATGACTTGATGTTTCTCGTTTGACATATATTTTCTGCAAATGGCTAAAAGTTTTGTGTATCTTCTATTTCTTATAGTTAAGAGAGATTGTTCTGTTTGTTTTTAGTTAGCATTGATCTGGTTTTCCTTTTTATTTTTTTTTTTATTATTTCATACTACATAGGATATCAGTTTCTACCATTTTTTGTTGGTTTGATATTCACACTGCTCTCCATCTGTTGGATAATTATGCTCTCTTGGAAACAGTCATAGTATATTGCTTACCTCAGATCTAGTATATGATTCAGACTTGGAGGATTTCTTCTCTAACCTTCAGAATAATTWTCATTTCTTTACAGATGTCTTTAAGAGTTGCTCTTTTGAGGTGTCATGAGATGTCTTGAAATGGTTTTGCTATCTTAGCAGTTTTCTCAGCTGCAGGATCAGATTGACCATTATTGGAAATCAAGCTGTACTGTTTTGTGATTTGCATTTTCCTAATACATATGACATCTGCTTGGAAACTCCTGGGGCATGGCTAATATAGCTGCTGGCAGATTTTCTCTTTTCTGTATTTTGCAGATGTTACATCCGGTGGTGCTCAGTTTTATGCCTCTTCTGAGGATCCCGTGAAAAAAACCAATAATGTTATGTATATATTATACAGGACTGATGTGAAGAAGGTCTTTCTCAAGTCTTTCTCAGTTCTTTCTCATTACTATGAGCATATCGCCTGGGAGATTTTCAAAACTTAACATGTCTTGTTGCTTGCAGAGGCAGATATCTTCTGCAGATAGCTATGTACACCTGCTAAAGTTTACGCAAGTTTAATGGAAGGTTTTGTGTGCGTTATAATGCATACTTACCAAACAGGCAAACAACAAATCCTAATAAAAACTGAGCAACCTGCATATCAATATACCATCATCCTAACCTTATTGTCTTGTTCTCATAGCAGAATTAATCCCATATCTTGTACTGGGAAGATAAGATGAGAAAGTTAAATGATTTCCTCAGATTTATGGAGATGTATCAGAATCAAGATTTCCAAGCAGAAATTCTTCTGAGGCAGATTAATATAACTTTAGTCATCTACATAACCTATATCTTGCATACTTAGGGCTCAGTTCAGATATTTAATTTCAGGTATCTAGTGACATTTGAAATATCTTAGGATATCTAGGGTACTCTCATGGATTTGGGAGAAAGAATACAGAATTGTGGGACACCCAAGAACTTTTGATGCAGCACCTGAAGTGCAGTAGAATATTCTAAGTTATACCAAAATACATTTGATATCTATGATTAGGCACAAGTGGATCAAGCCTTTTCTCTTACTTTTTGTTAGGTGTTTTTTTCAGGATCAGGAGAGTAATTACCTATTTCTTGGCAGAAARCAGAAAAAATTCTTTAAACAACTGTAATGACATTAGCAGTGGTCAGAGTAGTTGTGATGCTATAATTATGGTTTGATTCAGAAACTTGATAAAAAGATCCAGAAAGCTATCACCAAGACTTCATAATTGCTGCATCTGGGCCCATCCGCCAAGTCCCACTGTGATGAGCCGCAGAGTCTTGGTCCACTAACTGTTTACACAGCAGTGCTCTCCTTAATGAAAAAAACACTTTTCTGATGCTTTCCATGGCTGTATAGGAACAAGGAAGAAAAGGAGKGGTTGATGCAAACCTGAATGTTGTCCCAGTAGGAACTTGGAATGTAGTTTGGTTAAGTACCTTGGTCCAATATCAGTAAATCTTGTCTTGATGTTGTGTCATAGATATAGCTATAACAGTACAAGAAATCAGTCTGGTATACAGCTTGTGGCTGTCTTTGAACTAAGTCAAAATAATTTACAGTCACTATATCTCCAGCATGTTCAAAACCAGAAGAAAAGACTAGGGATTTTACTTCAAATGAGAATAGGGAAAAACAGCTGAAATTCCAGGAAACAAAAATTAGGATTTTGTAATGTCCACAGCTTGAGCCTGCTCTAAAGAAGGTAATTATTTTCAGGCTAACAACATAGGGCAAGAATATAATAACACAATTCTATCCACAACATGTCAAGCCAAAGATTCATCCAAGTCTGTATTCTACTCTTAGCAGTGGGAGACAGCAGACACCTGGGCAAGAATAYGACAGAGTAGACAGGGAATAACTCTCTGCAATATGTTCCTTGTCTCAAGCAACCTGGAGTTCTACTGATAAAGATCTTCTAAAATATGAAATAAAGACTRGAAAAGGAAAACCGCACAAACACTGACAGAGGTATTTGTATTTAATAGTGCTTGATGGATTCTCTACCCCCCATTTTTCTAGTTGCTTTTATTTTTCTCATACCATTCTATGGGAAGCAGATCAGAAGAAAAAATACATCTTATTTGAAGAATGACTGCTTTTTTTGTTACTTCTGAATCTGACTTTTGTAGTCCTCAGGTCACTGGGAGTTATTTTTCGGGGTACTGTTAATGTAGCAGTTTTTASACTAGTCATAAACAAGTGGTTAGTATAAACTTATTTTACACCTGTGACTGAAAAATCGCCATATAGAAATGGTAGTTACTATCTAGTGAGACAGAGTTTTCTTTAGGAACAGAGAGGTGAAAGGCTCTTTATTCTATTCTCAATCCCAATCTCTTGAGCTACACAGTCCTCCAGGATGCGAGATTTCAATGTTCAGCAAAATGATTTGCACTAGTATGATAAAACTTTTAATGGTGAAAGCCCAGCTGGAAAGTAGCACCTTTTATAGGAGTCTAACACTACGTTATTACTAGCATCCTGAAAGTAATTTGTGACAATAAGGAAAGAAATAGGGACCATCAATCAGACTGTCAGTTCCTGTTTCAACCAGAACACATTCAAGCAACATATTGTAAACCCAGATATTTCAGTGTACCAATTTAAGAAAGCTTCTCTTTCTGATTTGCAGCCACACCAGGAAGAACACTTACTAGACGCTGGTAGTGCTCCTTATTTAATTCAGTATAAGTTCATAAAATAAATTGTCCAGATAATTGCCTGTGTCCATGTGTACCCAGGCAATTTATTTTTCCATAGATGCAAAACAGATTTATACCTTAAAAGCAAGTGCATAAAGCAATATTACTAGTAATAGGTTTGTGCCAAACTTAATGACCAACTAAAATAAAAGTTGAGTTCAGCCACTTTGAATAATTGAATCTGTCTGGTTCTGCTCACTGTTTTCTAGATCCTGCTTGGAAATACGAGACCTGCATAAAGAGAATTTATTTGATTCTTTCATTCTGAAGAGAATATACGTAATACTAACGTTACTAATAACAATAATAATGATAAAAAAAAACTAATACCGAAATAAACAAGAGGTAAATTTGTTATTCAATTTAATTTTGCACTGAGTTTTCTTACACGAGCCTGGGATAGTTTTTTTGGAACTGCAACCTATTCAGAATGATATTACAAATTATAAGCTATATTATCAGTACAGTTGATTCTTTTACAATCCAGCATCTACTGCTGTAGAATTGTAATATAATTATTAATACTAATAATGTAAAAATAAATTATGATACAGAATAATACTGAGCCTGCAATAGAAATTAAGATATAAGTAGGGGACTACAATGCAAAAGCTGTAGTATCAGTAGCATAACTGAATGTGTTGGTGTGAGCACAGAAAGAAGGTACTTTATTTTAAGAAAATAGAGCTATCTAGGGAAAATAAAGAATTAAACACATTTCTAAGTATACTTTGAAAAGATGGCAATTGGACCTGATAAGGCAAAAAATGGTAAATAGCTATAGAGTCTTTTGAAACTTTCTATCCTTCTTATGAATGCACTAAGGAAATATATTTTATTAGACCAGCAGATTCAGTTGAAAGAATGGACCCCACAAAAAAAGTGAGTTGTTTTTTCCTATGGATAAAACTGTGCTTGAATAAAAGACTTTATTTCAACATACACCATATATGCTTTTATTGATTACCATTTAAGAGAAAAATCAAAGCTTCAAAGCTGATGAATGCCTCCTCATGCCCCCMCCACCACCTCAAGTCATGCAGTGGAGTGTGGCATCTTCCTGCCCCACAGCACTTGCAGGGCAGAAGCACACACTGGATTTGTAGGTCTTAGCCCAAACAGCTTCCCCCAGACCTCAGAAACTTTGCAGCCAATGAATGACCATAATCTCAAAGACAGACTCTATAATGGTCCAGTCTTTGGACTGGACTCCTTTCAATTTCTATGAAAAATATTAGAAAGTTGAACCACATTTTCATAACTCTTTGTAAGTTATCAGCAGGGAAAGAAGTCTCTATTTCCATCTTCAGCCTTCTGTGCACCATAAGCAGTGTTTTTCTTCCTTGCCATATTAAGAACTGTCTTTCCTACTGGACTGTACCTCAGAATTAGTCACATCCTATTACATTCCTGTGTTTTTACATTTGTTTTATCAGCTTGGCTGGAATATGACAGATCTTATCGTGTTTGGAGGGATTTGTTTTGATGATGAATGTCTCTGCAAGTCTTTGCTTGTAAAGTATGACAGTCCACATGCACAGTCTTAGTTCTCACTCTATTTATTAGTTTTGTTATGCATGTTTTTATGTCATGCTCATGAATTTTTATATATTTAAATTAAGGTATACACATTTAAACACATATCTTAAAACACATTTCTTTTGGGGTCTGAAAATCAGTGCTATGAAATTCCATTGGCTTTGGAAGAGATAGCACATATAAGCTTCTGAAAACTTGTTATTTTCTAAATAAGACTATATTTATGAAAATAGAACTGTACTGTTATAGAATCAAGGCTTAAATTATGGACCTCTGAAAACTGTACAGTCTTAATGACCTATTAATAATTTATGAAAAGTCATGCGAAAATAATTGTGTAAGTTTAGGCTATCTGGAAAATGTTTGTTCTTTTCTATGGATACCTAAGCAATGCAAGTATTTCACTTAAAGAAAATAATCCTCTATTTTTTGATTTTCTATTTTAGAAATCTGTCACCTCTATGAGCAGATATTACACTATGTGATGTAGGCACCTTAAAGAAGAAAACAAATGATCTGTGAATTCATAATCAAAAATTTATAAATTATTTATATATAAAGGTAGTGTATTTATTTATGCAAATGTATTTATGCAATGTATTTATGTATTTATACAAAGTGTTCTGAGCTTATTATAAAGATCATTTTGTAATGAAAATATGCTGTTCTCAATAAGACAATTATAATGATATTTTCAAATAAAGTTACAATAAATAAAAATATTGTTGAATTAGGCAAAATTTGAAATCAGATATATATCGAGGTGAAATTTCTTTTATGTTTTTAAGTCCAAGTATTTCCTGATAATTTGTAAAATGAAGTATTGATTTGTGTTGGTTATCTAAGTCATCAGAGAATTGCATTAGCAGCTCCTCAAACAACTCCTAATAACATGTTGAAAAAATAATTGCTTTATCAGGTGGGATTTGAGTCATGGGAGGAGGGAGCCTTGAGATCACATGAAGTCACTGATACATCATTCTAGCAACACCTAAAAGTCACAGACCAAATAGTAGAAAGGATTGTAGTCGTTAGAGAATGGATACTGATGAATTAAGCACTAAACTAGAAACAAATATTTGTTTAGTGTAGTTATTAAATATCTGGTTTAATATGTAGCCAAAAAATGATTCAGACCAGTAATGCATATACCTGGCTTTTTTGAAAGTATATTTCCCCAAACTGAATGCAATTGAAGGTTAGCAATATTGAAGGGAAAAAAAAAACCAAGCAAACAAAAAAGAATCTTTATCAGTTTTATGAGCTCACCAGCTCCCCCAAATTCAAAACCTCAGTTTTATGTTAATCACACAATACAGCTTCTTGCATTAAAACTTAAAAAATAAAATTCATATCTTACTATGACAGCAAAGTACTTTCTATTTCATCAGCAGCTGGGGCAGATGTTAAATAGCAACAATAAAAGTTAAATGTTTTTAAATCTAGTATACCGGATAGCTCCTAGACAGAAGTATTAAAAGAATTGACCAATGAGTTCTTTGAAACATTCGTGTTCATTTTAAAAAAGACTTACTAAATTTGGGACATCCAAGAATWGGAAAAAAAAAARAAACCTTAACATTGTTCTAATAATTTARAAGAGAAAAAGTATAACCCAGATAATTATGTCTTGGTAGTGATTCTGTGTAGGAGATTCATTTGTGAGGCAGTTAGTAAAGTAGTAAAGAGCTTTTGCATAATTCATTCCTACTTAAGAAACATGAATCATTTTTCAATAAGTATATAAATCTGTTTATTCAGCATAACTATTCTGACAGAAAATTATATTTGCAATGCATTTCCTTTTCACAGAATCACAGAATGGTTGAGATTGGCTGGGACCTCTCAAGATCATCTAGTCCAAAACCTCTCAAGCAGGGACAACCAGACCACACGGGACAGGGTGGCATCCAGGCAGGTTTTGAAGATCTCCAGAGAAGGATACTCCACAACCTCTCTAGATAGGTTGTTCCAGGGCTCTGCCACTCTCACAGTAAAGAAGTTCTTCCTCATATGAAGATGGAACTTCCTGTGTTTCAGCTTGTAACCGTTGTCTCTTGTCCTAACACTGGCCACCACGGAGAAAAGCTTGGCCCATTCCTTCCTACATTCTCCCCTCAGRTACTTATACACATTGATCAGATCCCCTCTCAATCTTTTTTCTGGGCTGAACAGGCCCAGCTCACTTAGTCTTTCTTCATACGAGAGATGTTCCACTCCCTTAATCATCTTGGTTGCTCTCCACTGGACCTTCTCTAGAAGCTCCACAACACTCTTGTGCTGGGGAGCCCAGAACTGCACCAGATACCCCAGGTGCAGCCTCCCCAGATCTGAGGAGAGGGCACTTGTCCTTACTGAACCTTATGAGGTTCCTCTCTGCCCAACTCTCCAGCCTCTCCAGGTCCCTCTGGATGGCAGCACAGCCCTCTGGAGTGTTGGCCACGCCCAGTTTGGTATCGTCTGCAAACTTGCTCAGGGAGCACTCTGTCCAAGCCATTAATAAGTTGAACAGCACTGGGCCTAGTATTATCACCTGGGGGACACCACTCACCATAGGTCCAACCAGAATCAGCATCATTTTTAACAACCTGCTGAGCTCTATTTTGTTTCATATCCCATCTAGATATTGCAATGTAGAAAAATCAGGACAGGATATTAACCTCATTGAAATTTGAGAGATTACAAAATCTACTTGTAAATAGGAATGCAAATATTTCTAAGAAGATCCCACAGAGCCATGAATGCATTTACATTTGATATTGCATTGATGATCTTAAAGGAAATAAAGATTAATTTTACAAAATGTTGTAGAAGACAAAAAAAAAAAAAGTGCTTGAAAAGAAAAAGAACTCATCAACCGACTGTTAATAAAAATAAATCTGGGATGCTTGGTAACAAAGGGGCTCTTAAATAATGTAATTTAAACCAAAAGGAAGAACATATGCTTATTAACTAAGAATATGTAGGTGGAAGAGGTGGTTAAATTTTGTCAGAAAAGAGTATTTCAGTGCATCAGTGATGCTAATGTTTTTCACTTGGTAGAGAAGTCAGCAGAAAATTGTGTTTGTGTCCTTGTGTGTAAGTGTGTACACATGCAAATATAATGCAAGGGAAGCTTAAGAGAATAATATAGTATAAAACAAAAGCAACAGAAGTAATTTATTACCAAAAAGATGCTAACAAGATAATAATATTTTATGTTATACATTGGAAAATGAAAAAAACAAAAATAAGTCCATTGACTTGTAAAGGGCATTGCAACTTTTTACTTTTCACCTCTTTTGCACTCAATCCGCTTTCTTATCTCTGTGAATTCAAGGATAACCAACAAGGACTCCACTTGAGACCATTGCACGAATGCACAGAAATATCCTAACATATTTGCTGAGCTTGCTTGGTTCAGCTTCATTACAAAAAGGAGACATGCAGCACAGTCACATAGGAGACATGAAGCACACTAACCATTCTCCTCAGAAACTAAATTAAAGGATAGTCAGGGCTAGAATGTCTAGATTTCCTGCATGCACCACATTTGAATTCATCCTCACACACCAGTCTCTACAAGAGTGGGTACATGCAGAGAAAATCCTCACTGGGAACTACCATGCAACAGCACTTGAGCTATCTGAGCTTGGCTCAATAGGTAAACAAAAATCAGAGATATTTAAAAGATTATAAAGCTTTGAAGCAGGTGGACTTGCTTGTCCCCAAGGTAAGGGCTGYCTCTGCTTAACTTTCAGGGCTGGAAGAGATTAAAGAGGAGTAGCTGATATTATTTGCTTTTGAAAGAGCCCTTATCAGGATTATGTTGGCATTTACAGTCAAGAAAAGGGCCATTGCRGGGAACAAAAACACCATGCCTGTGTGCTGGGAGGGACGGTGAGAAATGGTCATATCTATAAAGCCTTGGAGGCCTGGACACCAAACTCTCTCTTGAGTTGCAATTTCCTACAATCCCTGTTGCCCACACAATGATTTGTGTTTAGACTGTAGCCTGCAGCAAGTTAGCTGGATTTCCAGTAGGAAACTGGAACGTGTATGGGGTGGGACCTAGGAAAGGGGGGACAAGGTTCACATCCAGTCTCTGCTCCAGCAGGCAGAATGCATACTGCTGATTCAATCCACATGGATGTGCAGACTTGACCTTGAACTTACACACAGCTAGAAAAACAATTTCTTGCCCTGATTAAAAGTGAGTAAATATTACATGCATCTCCTTAAGCCTTAATTGTACAACATCCCATACCCTTCTGCTTTCTTCTGGTTGACTGAGAAGATGAAATTCCTCCTAACTAACAGCTGATCTCTTAGCCCAACTGGCTTTCTTATAGCTGAGGTGTTTGGAGAAAACTAGTAAATCAGTAGGGCTGACACCTTTGAACTTTGATGTATACTGGAACTGCAAAAATTAAATCTAGTTTCTTTWTAGATCTGAGTGATTTGATAAATCCTTCACTTTGGAAAGGAGTAAATGTAAGCAACTCTAACAAGTAAAGCAGGTGAGATGCTAGTAAATGACATCTTCCTGCGATTTTCACAACAAGACATGATGAATTTAACAATAAGAAAAAAGAAAGATGCTTTTTTACAAATATTTTAAGAAATGATGCTTATTGAAGCCTGCGGGAACCCAAGGAAAGAGATGCATTTAGTCATGTCAACACAAAGGGCTGGTTGGTCACAAAACACATACTCCAGCTCTTGGCTGGCCTCTCTTTGCACCTTCAGTTTCAGTCTCTTATGCTGAATCTCCCCGCTCAATTTTCTCTTCTCCTGCAGGATCTGGAAAGGAACCATGAAGCCTAGAGCTGTTCCAATAGCAGCTGGCGGTGAGGCAGCCCTGGGAGTTCATGGCAGTTCCAGTGGTTGTGGGGCTGCTTGCTGCCTGCCCTCTCTCTTGCCTCTCTGGCAGATCCTGGGCTCATCTGGTACAGCACTGTGTGCAGTCCCTGCACACACAGTGAAAGCTGAGGGAAGGAAGCAGTTTGGCTTTTTTTTTCTGCTGATCTCAATGTGATGGGATCTCGTTCTTGTTTTACCTTCTTTGTCTATTTTTCTCTTTGCTTATTTGCTCTCCGTTTTCTTTTTCTTTTTCTTTTTCTTTTTCTTTTTCTTTTTCTTTTTCTTTTTCTTTTTCTTTTTCTTTTTCTTTTTCTTTTTCTTTTTCTTTTTCNTTTTCTTTTTCTTTTTCTTTTTCTTTTTCTTTTTCTTTTTCTTTTTCTTTTTCTTTTTCTTTTTCTTTTTCTTTTTCTTTTTCTTTTTCTTTTTCTTTTCTCTCTCCCTATTTCCATCTCTTTTCCACGTCGGGTATATCTCCATTTCTCCAATTTTCACCTTTTCCATTCCATTTTTTTTTTTTTTCATGCTCTTCATTGTAAACTGTCCTCTCCTTCTTCTTTCTTGGTATGATTTTCTTTTCTCTACTCTCTTCTGTGTTCCACCCTTCCTCCTCTTTCCCAAACTYCCTCTCCACTATTCCCAGTCTCCCATTGCAGGTGTTGCAGCTGAACCTCAGTTGGAGGAATCTGATACACTCACAGGATGGGTGGAAGCTCCACATGTATCACCCCACCCTTCAAGTGAGGGGAGGAGGGTGTTGCATATGCAGGTCTTAGGACAATGGTTCTTGTCAACAGGATGTGGGAGTTTTATTTAAATGTGGGAATGTTTCATGAAAATTGGGACATCTGGCACCCTTGCATTCCATATAGAACTTAGTCTTCAATTATGACTGTCATAAACACAGATTATTTCACAAGCCACAGGAGTTAGAGCGCACAATAACATTGCAGCCGGTATGCCTTCCCTTAAAAGGACTGAGCCTTGGAGAGCTGCAGGGATTTCAGTCTGGCATGCACGGGAAAAAGAAATATAAACTCAGGAATGATGGACTCCACCAGTGTCATGAAGTGCAAGCACTGAAAGTTAGAATAATTGCAATCATCCTTTACATCAAGATTTTGAAACAGAAAGGAGTCATCCAGACTCTACCAAAGTCATGCAGATTAAATAAATAACAAAGACCATTAGTGTAGAACCTGTTATCAAGTACTTGACTTCAGAAGAATCCACATACAAGGATCTTCACCAAATTATAGATGTCTCATTTATGTGTCCAAGCTAGGAATTAMCCAAGTATCCTTCTCAACTCAATACAGAAGCATAGATCCCTTGAGGGGATCATTTGGATAATTTTGGCTGGTCTTCTCTTCAAAATCACACTGTCAAAGGGGATTATACCGTCCTCCTCTGGTCTGGCTACACTTCTTCCTCAGGCACTCCACTCCAGTGATTCGTTGGTCCTTCTACCCTGCACCACTTCAATGGCACATAATTCCAAATATTTTTCTGGACRTTTTAAACCAGAAATAGGTAGTTATATATGCTGCTGATCCTACCCTTCAATCTGCCAGCACCAGTGCCTTGCTTCCAATTGCATGAGCAGGCATGTGTGCAGCAGTGGTGGTGAGTGCAACCATCAGAATATTGGCCCTTGCTGGYTCATGGTCTGCAGACAGCTCAACCACCCAGATCCTTAGCCAGCCAGAGGGAGTGCAAGGTAGTCGTCTCCATGCCCAYGACCCTTGGTGTCCATGCAAAAGAATGGCTCTAATATAAATAGCAGAACATGCTCATTTAAACATCATTGATAACACTGTAGGCAAAAARAATACAGATGGTAAAGGATGAGGCTCATTGAGAGGAATGCTTCCTCTGTGCTTTGAAAGGATCATATGTACAATGTTATATGAAAAATAAACTTGCAAGAATTAAATTAATAGCATCTGCTTAATCTAGAAATTCTTTATTTGGTTGTTGATTTAAAGCARATTCTTTCGTAGGGGTCTTTGGGGAGGAAAAAAAAAGAAAAATAATTAAAAACTATGCACTCTGCCTTGTACAAAGTGATACTGAAGTCATGGCTTAGGGACGGGTAGTCAGTTCTTATGGAACTACAATCTCCTCCTCACAGAAATCCCATTTCCTGTATGGGACAGAGGTCAGCTGCTTCCGAGGAAACCTTCTTCCTTTCTTTAGTCACATATTAGACACACTAGAGATAAGATGAATTAAAAAAAAATACAGACCTTCCCCATGATACCTAACTTCATAGAAGCTATTGAATATGTGAGGCTTTAAACCATCCAGATGGATTTAACAGCCCCAGTAACAGCCCTGGGAGAGAAGAGCTGGATATTTGTCAAATGGCTGGAGTCATGACAAGATTAAACTACACTTGGCTAAGCTAGATGTTAAGCTTCAGCTTAGATTTGAAAATGCTCTTTTGTAATAATTCTATTAGACTATTTATTCAGTGCTAGACTTGTCCCACTGTTATCAGGATATCTGGAAACATTTCTGAAAGAACTTATTAGTCCAGTGATGGACATGAACACTGGATATAGGGATATATGAACAGAAAGATTAAAATCTGGAGGAATCTGCATAGATCTGCTTGAACTGAATGTATTTTTAAGGTAAAGCCATATATTTTGGAATCCATTAATGGAGAAGTTCAGTCACTAAGGTGGTGGGCTGAAGGTCTGGAAGCACAAATGTCTGAAAGCTTTTACTACACATCAAAGAGATGTTGGATTCCTGTTACAGATATGATGTTATCCTACAGACACGGACCTGTGTTTCTCACCACATATTTGGAAGTACAGATTACCATAAGATGYCGTGACAGATACTTTCTATATATTTATTTGTTAGTTTTATTTAAAAGGAAGGGAACTATGCCAAATTCTTCCTTTAACTTGCCTTGATCAATCTTTTTATTTTTAATTTTACTTTTGCACACTGTTACTGTGTATTATTCTCCTGTTCAAACAGATTCAGTGGCACTAGAGTCCCTTTTTTTTTTTTTTTCAGTGAGGCTTATGCAATGAAGTCATACTGTGGAGGAACTAAGCAAACCACTCACAAAAGGCAATGCTCCATCTGTCTCTCACAGAGGAACAGTGCAAACATATGATTCATACTGTGAAGTATTATTCCAAGTTAGTGCTTCTACAACTGTAATAGCTGGCTAGTTGCACTGCGCTAGCTCTTCTTCTTGTCCTCAGCTGCTAACTTGCATTGGGAATACTTTCCTAATATTTATTTTCCACTTAAGCAATTATTGTAGTGGCTAAAGAGATTTTCTGTAGATTATGAATGAGATGGTAAATGTCTGATAAATGTCTACATGATAGTCTGTCATCCTCATGAAGTTGGTTATGTTCACCAAAAGCATTKTGCTTTTTTTAATAGCACAATTAATTTACCTTATGAGACTACCCTTCACCTTTCAATGACATATTAATTTTAAAGCTACTGCTACCTAATACTCTTTCCACTTTCCTCTGATGTCTTCCTGCAGAGTAACATTTTATAGGAGTAATATAGAAATGTAGAACTTTTTATACCAAGTYGTGAGTACACAGAGAAACCAGGATTTCTGTCACTATTTTACAGAATTTTAATCTGAATTCATACTTTTGAAAAACATATTATTATTTCTACTGAAGAACTCAAGATTCCCCCTTTCCATATACTTCTCGATTAAGGTTTCAATGGCTCCAGTGCACAGCACTGAATCTAAAATAGGGTAGTACACATTGCCTGTTTGATTGCAGATTTTTAGAACCCCTTTCACAAGGTCAAAATAAATACTTCCAATATTCATCAGTTTTATTTTACTCTGATTATGCAATGCTTCCATTGAAAAAAGAAAAGAAGTCCTTTTTATACGTACTATGCTGTAGCTCAGAAAGCACATTGTGAAAGGAGTTGCTAAATATTCTCATTTGCCAATGAAGAAAGTACACTCGTTAAATTTTCATACTGAAAATATTAAATTGAAAATAACTTCCAGGAATGTAGAATTAGATTTTTCAACCACATATAATTTTTCKTTTTTTTTTTTTTAAGAAGGAAATTAGAAATGTTCTATTCTGTGAGTATTATTTTGTGCATTGCCATTTCATTTTTAAATTGAAATTGTTCCTAAAAATTCAGCAACTTGTATGTGAGAACTGACTGAGGAGTAAAGGTTAAAGCCAATGTTGAATGAAYAAAACAAATAAAATTACACATTTACACATTTCTGGCTGGGTGATGGTATGTATATATATATGTATATATTGTATATACATGTATATGTATATATGTATATATATTTTCCTCATTATCTTGCATTATCTCCTAAAATGTCCAGTAGTAACRAACAAATTTCTTTTACATTTACATTATTTATCCTTTGATAAGCAAATGTCCTTAGCTGTTTCTGAGAAGTGGATGAAATATTAAAAAAAATTACTATAGTATGAGAGTCTTCAATTTTGACTGTCTTTGTTTACATTTTGCAGTCATTTGAAAACATCCTTCCCAATTACAGTAAATGATCATCTTGAATATGGTATGTGAGAAGGATAAGAAATGGGAAAGAAAATAGAGAGGAGGGAAAAGATTAATGTGGACATAATGTACAAAAGATCTGTCCTGTCTTGCTGAGGATTGAGACCTCATTATATTTCTTGCTAGCCTTAAAACACATTATTAGCCAAAGTCCACTGAAATTTTTGCAGTCATATTTTAATAACACATTGAGTGAAASCAGCAAACCAGTTTATTCTTTCAGAGGCCTTAATTTTTGAGTCAAATATTACAGTGAGCTCACTAAGATAGAAGTTAATATGATATTGTTGAGCCTGTCACGAAAAATCTATTCAAAATTCTAAAAGGTTGCAGGTGAATCCCTTTGCAGAACTCCCTAGATTAATGTGTTGACTTTAGATTCTAATGTGCTGGGCAGATGCTGCAAATCTGTATTATTTTCTATTTTATAAATGCTTCAGTTACCTGTTCACATATTTAAAAGCTATGTTGAAATACATAAAGAAAGGGTCATTTTCATGGATTTGCTTTTAACAATCAGGAGAGCTGTGCAAACAAAGCAGAAAAATTCTTTCTTATTTTTATTTTTTAATCTACTTCTTAAAAAACAGCCCTTTGAACACARAGTTACTAGGTTACAAGTATTAGATTTATCAGTTGCATAACACCATTTTCTGTAAGTAGTCTCTCCTGAATGAGCTATTGGCTGTCAATTTAGATATTTTAAAACAGTGAATGAATGATTTCCTTAGAAGTGTTTAGGCTTTTAGCCACAYGCAACTGAAGAGGTAGTATAGTTTCATCTCTCTGTTATTATAGTTGGAGCCAAAGGTAAGTAAAATGTGTAAAATTTGGCTCAGTTTTCTGTGTATTGTTTTGCTATCAGGAATTGATTACGGAAAAGTGACCTAATCAGAAGGCTGTGGAGTCAATTCTTTCTTGTCTTTTCCATCTTTGCATCTTCTTCCTTCCTGATTGCAGAGATGAGTCGCTTMAGCTGGAAGGGTGGTCCACTTCTCCTCCCTTGACTTTGTGGGTAGGATGTCCATCAGTTCACATACCCTCAGACTGAGGAGAGATTTGAATCCAAACCTCCCGCTTCCTAGACAAGTAATTCATCAGTAATTTATTATGAAAATAGTAGGAGTAATATCCTTTCCTGGTTATGTTTTGAACTCAGTCCAATTCTTTGGGTAAGTGTTGTCTGTGACCTTAACATTCACAAAGAAGTGTGTCTTTCAGGTGACTGTAGGTAGGGAACTGCCTAGTTTGTAAATTCTGAGAGTTGAGTAGGCATTCAACTGTTTGGATCAGCAAAGAACATATTCCCTTTAGGTATGTGCAATAACAGGATATTTAGGCTTTGGAGTAAGTGCTTCTTGGGCACYTAGCCAAGGATCTTTGGAGGACACGCTAGGACTTAGAGGCTTGAATCTATTGAAGTTGTACTGTATTCATTGCTGTGGAGTAATGACATGTACCTTAAACTACTTATAAAGTAGAAAACTTTAAATATTTGAAAAGACAAGGACTGTACCTTTACTTTGGTACAAAGTCCCAGGAATAGCCTGGAGTCAGAAAACTTTAGGAATCTATCTCAGTGTATTTACATAGTTCTTGCAAAAACAGCCTGAACTCTGGCTACATGTACAATCCCTGTTCTTGATGCTGAATGAGTGACACTGTCACCAAAGATAGATTACATTAAGGAAACTGTACCTAGTGAACCTCTCTAAATTGAAAGCAAGTGTATTTTTATTTTATTTTATTTTATTTTATTTTATTTTATTTTATTTTATTTTATTTTATTTTATTTTATTTTATTTTATTTTATTTTATTTCAATACATAAATCCAAATTTATGATCCTTGCCTTGCCCTTCAATTCCAATATTGATGACTTCCTCTATTTTTTTTTTAATTTTTGAAGTAACCTAGGAGCCTCTATAAATCTTTTTCTGTTGTTTGTTTGTTTTAATATTATACTGAAAGAGGAAAATCTGGAATAGATAAAACACCARTTCTGTGAATGTTTATGGTGGGATAGCATGATAAAAAACAGAAGAGTACTTGTTTTCTGTATGGTATCTATATAGGCTTTTGTTATGCTTACTGTAAAACCCACATGATTTATGAGAAGAAGCATTTTAACTGCACAACAATAAGCTAAATGTTTCCCTGTGCGGGACAACAAGGCACTTTCAGCTGGCTGAGTCTGCCGGGCCATCTACATTTATCACTCTCATAAAGTCTTCTGAATAAGTAAAAGCTCCCCTCACCCACTCTCACTTGTGGCTTTTAAACAGGAAGGAAGTATCATTTTCTTCTCTCCTAGCACAAAGAGAGCTCTGAGCATCTAATTACAGTTTCTGTGAGCAAATGGAACCAGAAAAGCTTTTCCCTGTAGCTAAAATGCCCGAGCGGAGTTCTCACTCTCTCAGTTTTCCCAGACTAAGGTTGAAAATCTGCTCTCTAAATTATTCCACTGCTTTACAGAGGAAGTATTAATTACATGACTGCAAATGTAGATGAGGGTGGGATGTAATTACAGGGCTGGCTTTGTGTCTGTTGTCCAACAGAATTAGACAGGAAGTGTTCGCGCTGCCAGCAGTTTCAGGTGTTTTGCAGCCTATTATATTTGCCGGTTCTCACCAGGTCTCGCAGATGGATCAGGTGACTTTGTGCTGCCCGATTGTCTGGAAAATCCACAAAGCTGCTATTACTGCAGGTTCATGATTTTTACAAGTCTGATGGCTTTAGGCTCTCTTATAGGAGAAAAGGAAAGAACTAAGAATTTATGCTGTGCTTTCACTCCTTGACGAATTTTACCCCTTTCCTCCCTTTCTTCAAAAAGATTTTTTTTTTGCCCTTGTTTTCAAATTTTGAAGTTCTAATGCTTTGTTTGTTGTGGGTCCTGGCTTCCCCTACAGGAAGCTGGTCCTTGCTGGATCCTGCCTGGAACACTGCGACATGGAGCATGTTGTGGCATGCAGATGCCTTGCAGTTCTAGCAGTCTGGATTTTTCTTCTGGTTCTTGTGTTTGGGGCATTTTGGAAGATATCTCCATCCTCCCCAGGTGCTTTAGGTGGGGAAAAGGAGCTTGTGTCTGTGCTTTCCCATTACTCATTCCTTTGTTGGAACATGGCCTGAGCTGAATAAGAAACTACCCACCAGATAAACAGAGGCTATTCCCTGTAGGCCCCTTTGATGGGGATGCTCTGTGTAGATCAATGAGAGAGTTTAGTTTTATGGAGACAGGGTATCCAGTCTTCGTCAGTGCAAGAAAGCTCCCAAGAATATCAAGTTTATTAGCATAGACCTAATCAGTGAATTCTCATACTTGAGTTGAGCTTGACCTATGCAAATGCAAGTAATGCATGGGTAAACACAAACGCAAGTAATAAATAGTAATAATTTCCTTTTCACCAAGTGAGGTGCTGCTCCATTAAATCAGTTTGTATTGACTGTGATGCACAAATACCATATTCTGTGCAAATCCAAATGGAGATCTTAACCATTAATAGGCAGAACAGCACTTAAGATCTGCTCAAACGCCTTTGTTTGGGTCAAACCATGTAGCTAAAGATACTATTATTGTCTAAATTGCTGTGCTCCTCCTATTGCACTCTCTTGCAATGTACCACTTAATTTGAATGTGTAATCTTAGTTGACCATGAAAGTAAGTAAAGTTGAGTTTATCTGTTTATTGGGAAAGAGTAGGATGGAGACAAAATGTTTAAGAAGCAATGGCATGGGCTGGGACTAATTACAGGTATAGCTCAAAGCGGAAATATTAATCACAATAAAGGCATGTTCGCCATGTATTTCTGGAATTTTCACTAGTTCTTTCATTTGTAGGAGTGAATTTAAAAAATACATTCTGGTGTTGTGTTTTCACCCAGTTCTATAAAGTAATGAAGTCAAGAGCAACCCCTATAGAACATTCATTAGCTTGGCTCAATGCAAACACAAGAACGTTGAGGAGCTCTCCAGGCCCACCCACCTCTCCTATGACATTTATCTTCAGTAATATAAACATTTAAAATTCACCAACATCAATTTGTCATGGCAATTGCTGAAATTTCTGCACACACTTTTCAGTTTAAGTACTGTGCTAGCAAATTTTGAAGACAGATGCTAACTTTCTTTTAGCTTCTAAACTTACATAAATATGAATAGTAATTATATACCAAGGCAACATGTGCTTTCTAAATTCCTAAAATAGATAGGATAGCTATTACATATGCACAGGCGCTATGAATGCCAGCATTTAAGATATATATTCATGCATATACTGTACCTGGTGTAGAGAAATGTGGAAAATATTTACATTCATTCTTGAAGGAATGACCTTAATAATTCATTTTGGACTCCACCTCTCCTGAGTTACAGTTGCCTCACTTGTGGAATATTTTCCATATCTTGAAAAGACCCTAATAAATTCTAATATTTTCCTAAGTGTGGAAATAATTAGTAGTTCATGATGTCACAGATTTTAAGCTTTTCGTAGCTGCGGTTGCAAGACACTTATATTTCCTCTCTGCTCTCTGATGCTTAGCTGTATTTTATGTTCCTTTCGGTGAGGGTTTTTTTTATATATTTTTCCTTTTTTTTTTTTTTTTTAAGAGTGCTTCAAGTGTTCTTGTAACTAACTCTAAAACTTTGATTGTTAAATAATTTTTCAATATGACTGATAAGAGATAGAGATACATTATTCTAAAGATGAATTTCCTAAATTATCTTTCTCTTATTTAATATAAATTATTATGAGTATTTTGAGTTCAGATCACAGTAGAATGTGGTAGTTTTATCGATATAATGAAAAAATGATTTTACCCCGAACAGCTTTGAACAGCTTTGAATTATTGTACAAATATCTTTTTCCAAAAGTTGTGAAAATGTGGAGATCTTTTCCAGAGGGACTGTTGCATCCTAGTTTAAGGTTAAAMAATCTTGAATTTTCATTTGAATGAAATTTGGTGGTGCATGGAATTAATCAGTTCTGGATAATCTTTTTTCAAGTGTGGATTGGATCTAGATCTACAGTTATGTGCAATTAGTGCAAAAAAATACTTACTGAGAAACCTTAGGTTATGGCAAAGTGGGAGAAACACTAGAAGAAAGTGTCATGGGACATATGAGTTATATGAAAGTTATATATGAAAGTTATTGTAAAAGTTATTGTAAAACTACTGAAGATGAGGGAATTTCAATACACGATAGATTGCCTTTTTAGTATGCCAAAATAGGGTTATTTAGGAAAAAAAAATGCTATGCACATTTCTATGATACATAAAGTATTCTTGCAGAAGTTTACAGAATTGCTGAAATTTAAACAAATGGAGATTTACTAAATAGGGTTCCAGGAATGTTGGTCAAGGGAATCACACATGTAACCATATTTTTAATTTCTTACGTATTTACTTCTTTTGTGCCATCTGTTCTATGAAAAATCCATGGATTCTTTTTCCTCTTTCTCTCTTACTTACTTTTTCTTTTTTTCTTTATTTCTCTTTCTCTCTTTCTTTTCTCTATCATTCTCTCTCTTCATTATGCTCCTTCCTTCCATTTTGTTGTATTTTTTTGTTTTCATTTTCTTCCCTGCTTAGTTTATCTAATTTCCACCCTCCCTCCCTCTCCTTTCCTCTTTCCTTCTTTCCCACTCTGCTTTCCACCCTGCTTCCTTTTCTTTCCTTTCTTCTCCTCTTTCTCTCCTTCTCTGTTTCTTTCTCTTATTTTTCTGTCTTTCTGTCTCTCTTTCCATCTCTCTTTCTCCATTTTTTTTTGTTCGTATAAGCTGATAAGTCAGCTTTTCAGAAGGAGATGAGCAGCAGAGAAAACAAGTAGCCATTCTAGAAGTGACCCAATAATGGAATAGCACTGCATTAAAAACAAACAAATCGATGAATGCGAACAGTAGAGAAATGTGAAAGGATACATGCAACATGCAAGCTCCTAAACAAAGACCATCTTTGTGGAGTGTAAAGGAAACATAATGACTACAACCTGCAGCAGGGGTTGAAAACAATTTACTGAGAAGTATTTTACAGTGGCCAGCTTTGGAGCCACTTTTAATTAGCTAACAGGTAATTCAAAGCCCATTTAAGTATGTTAAATAAATTCTCTTCAGAATTTTTATGTCTGTCAGTCTCTCTGATTTTCTTGTATTAATCTTGTATAAATTAACAGATTCTAATCTCAAAGCTAAAACTCAGTTTTATTTAATGATAGCATGTTTCAAGGATTTATATATCAGAAAACTCTTCAGCTAAACTACACTTGAGAGACAGCCCACGTAGCAAGATATCTTGGGAATAATTCATTCCATGCAATTGAAACACTTATTTTGTGTCTTGATAGGAAAATATACAGTGAACTGAAACCTTGTAACTTAAATGGTTTTATTAATTTATTTATTTTTATTTATTTATTTTTTTTTTTTGTATTTTTTCATCAGGAAAATGCAAATCCTATCACTTTTCTTTTTTTCAGTTACAGTATTGAGTCTGTTGCAATGGAAAATACCTATGAGACTATTTCATCTGTTTTCATCTCAATGTAATGTTTACTTGAACATATATTCCACTACACATATTATGCATTCTTTTCTTTATCGATAAGATATGAGTAGACATGGGTAGCAGATCAAAATATGATGCTGTCATGTTCCCTATCTAGCATGGAGGAGATGAGAAACCCTGGCCGACACGTGTAAAGCAGTGTATGTTTGAGAGCATGTTGCAGACAAATGAGAATGACTCTGTGGGGAGCCAGCAGGCTCAGGTCTGGCAAGGCTTTTTAGTGCAGTATCCAAAACCAGGCAAACATGTACTGCGCTAACCTTGGAAGCAACACATCCTTGTTCATGTGCTGTTCTGCATGCAGCCAGCTTGGGAGTCTCCGACATCAAAGCATTTTTTTAAATTTTTGACAAAATGAATGTACTGCCCACAGGCAAAGGACAATYGGTTGTGCATGGTGGGATATTGCTATTTCATGCACTGGATAGTGCATGAGAGCACATACAGCTTGAATGTGGTATGGGAGCTCTCTGACATATAAAAAGAGGGAGAAACCTGTAAGGAGTGCAGGCAGCCTGAAAGTAAGATTATGCTGAGATAAAAGACATAGAAGGAAATAGTAAAAGGGCTCAGCTCAGGAATACTCCTAACTCAGGAAGAAAAGGAGAATTTTAAAATGTGGGAATGTCAAAAGGGAGTAGTGAAAACTATATGTAGATTAAGTTGTACATAAAAGATTAGGCATTTGAATGTAATATAGAAAGAGAATAATTTTTTTTTTTAATGTTCTATGGCATTGACTTGGTGGTGGTCTTTGCACTTTTTCTCTTTGTATGACTACTAATTCTAGTTTTAAAAGCAATGAAAAATGAAATATCACTGATGACAGGAGTATCTTCTCTGAAAGCTGCTTTTATATATAACTTGCCAGTCCTTGGTTAAGTGGCATATGAACGACCRAGTGTCCATGAGATCTGCATCTCTTTTTCCATCCTTCAGGTTGAGTGATGTTTTCCAGTTATTCCCACTAATTAACAAGGAAAAAAATCAACAGTTTAACTTATTATTAAAAGTTGTTAAAAAAAAAGAATATATAAAGGAAGGAAATATGCCCTTTTTTATTGGAAAACAATGTCTAGAAAAGTGTGCTTTTGAAAATAGACTACAGATGCTAACATAGCAGTATGCTTTTTGGACACTTTTTTTTTCAAAAGTATCTATAGGGACAAGAAGATAAATACTGTCCATCACAGATTAGACACAAAAGAATCCATAATAAGGTTACAAAGAAGAAAAARAAATGTGGCTAAACAGACAGCAGGTGCTTCATTGCTACCTTCCATTGCAGTGTTCTGGGTACGTAACAAGAAGAAGAAACACAGCTGCTGTCAACATTAAGTCTGAGACTACCTAGCTTCCCAAATGGTAATTTTGGCCCCCCTCAGGACAAAACCCACCTTCATATTACCCTGTGTTATTACCCTGACCAATAGTAAAGTGTTCATTATGTCTCCAGTCTCCTTGTCCACTCTCTATCTCCAGCTCATCCCCATTCCAACTTTCTTCCATCAAAGTGTGCTACCATTCTGCTCACCAGCTCTTCCAGTGGAAGGGATGACTCACRTCCCGTTGCTAGACTTGGAGCAGTCACCAGAGTTCCTCACTGACCTGACATTTTTAGAAACTACAGCGTATTCAAGAGACATGGAAAAGGAATTTCCCCAAATTGCAGACTTGATTAAGTTACCTTCGCACACAAGCTTAGTGCCATTTGCAAAATCCTAAGACATCCTGCTTGATCTTCAGCTACCCTCCAGAGGGACCTGGGTCTCTCATTTGTCCTGTATCGTGTGTTCCAGCCCACACATGAATGTCTAAGGGCAGAATGATTCAAATGGTACTATGACGATAAATATGGGCAACTGAATCAAGCTCTAAGTATTAATCCTGGTGTATATGATTAAGGCATATATGTATCAGACTTCTTGTGGGTTTCTGTATTTTTTTGCCCTTTGGCTTTGTGTCTAGCATAAATTAAAAGAACGTTGTGGTTATGTCACTCATATGGGAAGGGATAAGCTAGTTCCTCCTTTGTAATCTTTTTTACAAATTTTACATTAAGCAGAAATAAATTTCAGGAGCAGACACTGGAAACCTAAGCTTTGTGATGCATTTCAGAGCTCTAGGTACTACAGTGCAGAGCTATAGTCACATTTCTTCTTCTCTGCTCTTTCTGGCCTCATAATTTTCACTGTCTCTCATGTTCATTGACCTATGCCAGGCAGTTCAAAGAAGGAGGCAGTGCTACTCCTCACTTCCACAGAATCTCACCCATTCCATCTCTTTTCTCTCATGTAAAGGTCTTTGGTGGGTTGTCCTGGTTTGGGCAGTTGCCTGGAAATGAGGGCTGACTCCTGGACTGATTTTTTTTTTTTCAGCCTGATGAAGGAATTAAAGCTCACCTGTTGATCAAGTGGCTCCATTGTTTCAATTTTATGATGATCAGTATCTGCTTTAGCATGTTTTATTAAAAGAATGAGGCTCTTTTAGCTCTCTTAAGGAGTGTTTGCACACAGGAATAAATTGTAGGCTTTGCATGCTCCAGAGTACAACTTGCAACTGTGATTGTGTCTTTTTTTTTTTTTTTTTTTTCTGGATTGTGACTATGTTTAGGAGAGTGGAAGTGATTTAGGATATCTTCTAAATTTCATAATCCTTTTTTGTTTGGTTTCATATAGCTTCTTGATTCAAGCAGGTCTTTTTCTAAATTTGCTTTCCATAGCCCTTGGCTCCATCAAAACACATTTTAAAGGTCTTTAGTATTTTTCCACTGAATTCTATTCCAAAAGTGCCCACTGGAACAGTAAGCGCAGAACCTTATCTGGAAAGTGCAGGACATATTTGATATTTCTCTGGTAGATGAGGCCATGTCCTAATTTTTTAGCTGTATGTCCTAAGCAGAGTCCAAATAGCTGAAACTGAATGAGTATGGCAGGAAGGACACTGACAGGATAAATGCCTACTGAACTTCCTAATTGAGATAATTGTTTTTAAGCATCTGGAGAAGTACATGACTATAATAAAATTATTGCTAAAGGCACAATTATAAATGAGCTGTCTTTGGAATTCCATTAAAATATAATTGAAAATGTGAATATTAAATTGTATGGGTTGAAATATTCAATTGATTGTAACAGAGCCTGAAAGTGTTTCAATTAACTTTATTACAGATTTTATTATAAGGTTGAATCCATATCCTCCTATTGCTATCTGAATGAAGATAATTGTCGTTTGTCAAAGCCTGATTATGACAACATGATTATTAATGATATGCCGACGATACCAAACTGGGTGGAGTAGCTGATAGCCCTGAGGGCTGCGCTGCCATCCAGAGGGACCTGGGCAGACTGGAGGACTGGGCGGTGAGAAGCCTCATGAGGTTCAACAGGAGCAAGAGCACGGTCCTGCACTTGGGGAGGAATAACCCTGGACACCAGTACAGATTAGGGGTGGACCTGCTGGAGAGCAGCCCYGCAGAGAGGGACCTGGGTGTCATGGTGGACGACAAGTTGTCCATGAGGCAGCAGTGTGCCCTGGTGGCCAAGAAGGCCAACGGGATCCTGGGGTGCATTGAGAAAAGCGTCTCCAGCAGGTCGAGGGAAGTGATCATGCCCCCTGGTGAGGCCACATCTGGAGTACTGTGTCTAGTTCTGGGCTCCCCAGTACAAGAGGGATGTGGAGCTGCTGGAGAGAGTCCAGCGCAGGGCTACCAGGATGATCAGAGGCCTGGAACATCTGCCCTATGAGCAAAGGCTGAGACAGCTGGGTCTGTTCAGCCTGGAGAAGAGGAGGCTGAGCGGGGACCTGATCAGCGTGTATAAATACCTCAAGGGAGGCAGTGAGGACGAGGGGGGYGGCCTCTTTTCAGTGGTGGACAGTGATAGGACTAGAGGAAATGGCTTCAAACTGAAGCATCGGAAGTTCCACAGGAACTTAAGGAAGCATTTCTTCACTGTGAGGGTGACAAAGCACTGGAACAGGYTKCCCAGAGAGGTTGTGGAGTCTCCTTCTTTGGAGATCTTTAAAACCCGCTTGGATGCAGCCCTGTGCCACGTGCTCTACATGACCCTGCGTGAGCAGGGGGGGGTTGGACTCAATGACCTCTGAGGTTCCTTCCAACCTTCGGCATTCTATGATKCTATGATTCTATGATCACCTCCTATAATAACGACTGCATACAAAATTAAGTTCTCTCAGTGTTATGTCTCTATACTATGGAAATCTTTGTTTTTGCGCTTTTGCAGGCATTTTTCAAGACATACCTTTTTTTTTTTTTTTYCAGCAGTGTTGTAGGAACTATATACACTGGTATAACAATAGTGTCTGATTAATTTGTGTCACAAGCAGTAGAAATTCTGTATTTCTTAAATAAACTATTATACATCTTCAAGATTCAGAGAGAAAACTCTTATCTTGCTTTGAGAAAATCCTAAAGTGCCCAATGATTTAAAGTTTTTGTCCAAAAAAAAGAAGTAAAGGTATTCTGCAGGGGTATGGAAGGTTGAAATGTGAGCCTTTTCTTTGATTAAATTAGATTTAGTTTTAAAGTAAAGGTTACACAATCTGCTTGAGTCTCTCTTGCTGGAAGTGTTATGGTATGTACAAATGTTAGAATTAAATATAAGGAGAAAACTGTCTTAATAGCAAAAAGAGATGTTCCCACTCCTTTTCTGGCAACCGTTTTATTTACTGAATGTTGAACTGCTAAGCAAGATGAAACAGTCATAAATGCAATGTCAACAGTGGTGGAGACGTCAGATGYTCTGCTAGGTCCTCCAGTCTCCATACAAAGGGGAGTAGGTCCATGGGGGACACAGAGCTGCATGGGTGTGTCTTTGTGTAGATGTTATCACTTCAGAACAAGTAAATATTGAGATGATAGTTGGTAATTAGGGCAATCACTAAAACTGAAGGGAAAAGAAAAAGCAGCATCTTAAGTCAGCATTCACGCATTTCTAACAAAAGATTCTCACTACTACTCCTAAGGATTTTGCAACAAGAGCTTTTTTTCTCTCTCTGGTTACCATAAGCTTCATCTGAGCCTGGGACATCTGTCCTAATGAAAGTTAAATTGTAGAGGATGTGTTTTCATAAGACTATTGTCAGAATGGAACATTCTGGATTATAGCATCTGTTCTTAAAACCCATAAAACTAAAATAATATAAGTTGTATGAGACCTCTGAACATTAAGCTTTCTGTAAGAGCAAGGGCGACTTTGAAGTTAGATTTATTTTATAATCCACTAGGTCATTTAATGRAGCTTCCAGGACCAAATGAATCCAAAACTGATCCATCTTCTTTCTCCTGGATAGAGAAGTTTTGAGGTTCTTCTGGTTAAAGACCTTCTAATTCTGATTTCCATTATAATTCTTTTTGGAGATATATTTAGTTATTCATTGTGCCATAATTGGCACAATTGTCTTTTCTCCATCTTTGTTTTTGCCCTTGAATTAGAGCAGCTCTCCCCTTCATATGTTCTACTTTAAAATCCTTTTTTCTTGAATAATCATCACAAGAACCATACATTTTTTACTATATTCTCCAACAGCGGTCTTTATATTTCACTGTACAAAGTGAAAATGACATCATGAAAAAATCCTAAAAATCACTTTTGACTTTATTGTTCTTGTTTTAGGAACTTAATAGTGTCACCAGAAAATTATCAAAGAACTCTAAATCTATGTGTAAGAAAAGTATTCCCTTAAAATATTTTGAAAATCAAAGTGGAGGTGATAAATATGAGTATTATGTCCCATCCAGCAGTGGAAAACCTGATAGATGCAAGAAATAAAACAGTCCTAGTCATGTATTTAGCCAGCAAATTCTATGTCATGATCATTATATATTGTATATCTGATGCTTCTAGGTTTTTTTTTTTTTTTTTTTTTGCAACAGACTTTTAATTTTATGCCCTATATGGATCTTATTTAGGCACCAAGCATGAAGATATAATTATAGAATGGACAATAATGATTAAGGAGTATGAACTGTTAGTTAAGAAGAGGATAAAGCTSAACCTATATGGCTTTTAAAATGATAGGATTTATCTTTTTAAGAAAGTATAAAGAAGCATTAATTTGTAAGAGCATTATTAATATCTTCAACATTTTTTATTCATACTTTTAATACTATATTCTCACATGTTTGAGTGTCACTGAGTCATTCAACTGTATTACATTACATTACATGCACGAATAGCATTTTACAGTCTGAAGATTTTGAAGTTTCAAAATCAACATTTCTCTCATATTCTTCAGTTGAAGGGATCTTGATAATTGTGTATGTTAGACAGTATGATGCTATTGTCACAGAATCACAGAATCACAGAATCTTCAAGATTGGAAGGGACCTCTAGAGATCATCTAGTCCAACCTTCCTGCTCAAGCAGGCACACCTACAGCATGTGGCACAGGGTGGCATCCAGGCGGGTTTTGAAGACCTCCAGAGTAGGAGACTCCACAACCTCCCTGGGCAGCCTGTTCCASKGCTCTGTCACCCTMACAGKAAAGAAGTTSCTCCTCACCTGGAGACGGAACTTCCTATGCTCCAGTTTATGGCCATTACCCCTCGTCCTATCGCTGGCCACCAGTGAAAACAGCATGTCCCCTTCCTCCCTGCATTCTCCCTTCCTGAACTTATACTTAATCAGGTCCCCTCTGAGCCTGCTCTTCTCCAGAGAAAACAGGCCCAGCTCACTCAGCCTCTCCTCATACGAGAGATGTTCCAKTCCCTTAATCATCCGGGTTGCTCTTCTCTGGACCCTCTCGAGAAGCTCCACGTCCCTCTTATACTGGGGAGCCCAGAACTGCACACAGTACTCCAGGTGCGGCCTCACCAGAGCTGAGTAGAGGGGCAGAATCACCTCCCTTGACCTGCTAATAGGTGACTGAAGTGAATGAGACAGACGTTCCCAGTCAGCTCCATGTTGATGAAATGTTGGTATAAATGGGTATGATTTTACTTGGTTGCACTCACTTATGCTAGCGGTTAATTTTGCTCTATGTGTTTATTGGCCAGCATGAATATCTACCTCCCTTACTGAAAACTTTCATGCTCTCCTTTATGATCCCAATCACTCTTAAAGGCCAAAACCTTACAAATCCTTCATTCATGGCCCAGCAGGAGCCTTAATTTATGATAGAATAAATCAATGTGCTCTCATCGGGAGGGTAGAAACTTATGATAAAATGATTCTTCCAGTCCCAGAGATTCAGAGCCAAATACAGTATTTTGAAAAACTCTGAATTATGTCTAGTACTTGCTAAAATAGACTTTCCCATTTTTCAGATGTTAGTTAACTGTCTTCAGTTCCCTGTGGTAGTAATGATCCATCAAGACTATTTAATAACCTTGGTTTTATGTGAATTTCTTCACCAAAATTAAGTTTGATATTTCATGTTGTACAAACTAAACATTTACAGGGAAAAAATAAAAAATGCAGTTCAATTTGAAAAACAGGAAAAATGAGACATTAATCATTGTCACCCAGTTAGATTAAAGCAGACAGATGAGCATGAAGAGCCACTGAACATGGAACTTCTTCCTCCAGAAAAAATTATCACATTCACTCTCTGCCCTAAATCCACTGAAGGTTAGACATTGTTCTATTATAAAGATCCTAGGAACATCTAGGTGGACCCAATTAATGTGCAATATACCTCTGAGATTCATAGGTTAGTATATCACAGAGAATTTTCAGTGTCACAAAATCTTCCTTCTCAGTACACAGAGGGAGCCATGACTTTGTAATATGGTGCTTTTTTTGTTGCTTCAGGGAATAACTTAATCGGTCACCAATTTTACAGTGGATCTGTACTATGCAACACTCCAGGGGAATTATCTATTTACTGCTGAAAATATCATGTTTTGATATAGGATTTTTTTTCCTCATCCTGTTAAAATATGAATGTGTTTGTGTGTAAATAAGGGAGAGTGAAAGATCTTACTATAGCTGTGAAACTTTAAAGTTCAAACTATTGGAGTGATGGGATATAGGTGTCCACAGCAAACGTTGAAGAGCCTTTGTCTGGGAAGGTGTGCCAAAGAGATCAAGTTAAATAGCCACTGCTGTTGTATGTTCTAAGGGAAAATGTAAAAACACTTCGGCTCAGTGTGGTGGAACCCAAACACATTAGCCTTGTGAATGTCCAGCTGGAGAAACTCTACTAGGATTGTGCAGCAGAGAGCAAGCTCAAAACAGACAGTTACTTTCTACGCAGATTTTATTCTATTTTCTTCTGTTTTTTTTTTYCTCTCATCTGTCGCTGAGGCCATAAGAGCAGCTTTTTATGCAGTTGTTTGGATAACACTTTATTTTATTTTTTATGTGACACTAAATTATTTAATGTTTACATCTCCCTGGGTTGGTGTGTGTACTGAAAGCTTCTTTGGTAAGATTCTTTTACATTCATCTATCTGAAAATTAGATATCTCCTTTTTTTTTTTTTTTTTTTTTTCTCCCCCAAATCTAACCTTTCTTTCCAGTTAATGAGGAGAGACAGGTCCTTTCAGACAGTTATTTATCATGACTACTGTGTCTATCTCAGGATGGCAAGATTCTCCTTCTGGCAGTACCTGCTTCTCTGCACAGATCATCTAAAGCTTAGACACATAGCCTGAACAAGAAGACAAACTTTTCACAGTTGAAATTAGGGAGCTGCATACCTCCCTAGCTGCTGCTAAATATAGATAGAAACCATTTTTTTCCTAGAGGCCAGGCACTGCAGTTTGCTTTGTGGCCAACTTTTTGAGAGGTGGAAGCTCTTTCACCATCTTGGAGACTGCTAATTGGAATGATGCTAAAGAAAGGTCATTGAACTAACTGTAGGCTGTAGACAGTATGAATGATTTGATTGGGAGTTTAGCACTTGAATTTACTTCTTGACCTCTTTTTTTTTTTTTTTTTTTTTTTTCCTAGCAGCCTGCAGAAATCCACTTATATCTGTGTGAATGAGTGTAACTAATATATAAAGAAATCACATCACAGCACAGCACCACAGCATGGTCAGGACAGCACTCACTCCAGCTTCCTTATAGATAGATCAGCAGAGTGAGCAGAAATAAGCCCAAATATGCAGGAGAGAATTCAGTGGCCCCTAGCTTATGTCACTGTAACAGCTTCTTTTAAGCTTGTCTTGCACGAGTTGCCATGAAGATAAAGGTTAGGCAATAGCTAGAGTAATCAGTTAGCGTTTGTTTTGAGAAAGATACCTTCCACAGAAAGACACCACTCATGGCTTTCATGTGTCAAGTTTATAAATGACAGTTCCACTTGGAAAATCAAAGCTAATATATAGTTTTAGTTGGACATCATAGAATGCAATATAAGGAAAAMCCAATTTTTAAGCTCTTTTCCCTGGAGCGTTAAGGATTGAATTTAATG
Source organism: Nothoprocta perdicaria (assembly GCF_003342845.1). NCBI lineage: Eukaryota > Metazoa > Chordata > Aves > Tinamiformes > Tinamidae > Nothoprocta > Nothoprocta perdicaria. The sequence continues at coordinate 4,632,683 of NW_020455610.1, forward strand.
ATCCATATCTGAAGGACATACTTGAGGCTGACAAGGTCACAACTAATTTTACATGTGGTACACAGATTTGAAATGACTTTCCTGAACCATAGAATGAATGATCTATTCAACTTTCCTCAGAAGCAAAGTTCAATGAGTACTAGCAGATTTTCCTGCTGTTTCAGGTGTAATTACAGAATCACACAGGTGGCATTCAGTCTTTCTCTAATTTAATAAAACAAAAATTCTTCATGTTGCCCCAAAGCTGAATGTTTTCTTTCTTTACAAATTTGTCTAGGGAAAAAAAAAAAGAAAAAGGAACAAATCAAAACATTTTATTGTATTTTGGAGACAGTATTACAATTAGTATTATTTCCCCCTAAGGCTTTTTTTTCTGTCTATGGACAAAAACAGTTTGATACTTTACCTAGAGAAACTGATTTATTGCATTCATATATACTGTGAATATGCATATGAACATGCAGAGCTTTCTTGTGACTTGTTCATGAACCTACCACTTTAAAAGAATGTGGAATTCTTTCCTCTTGTTCATAATGCATGTTTAAATTCTATTTGTATCATGTGTTTGTCCTTTTAGGTACCTGAGCTATCCTAATAATGGAAATTACTTTCTAAAACTTAACAGCTCACAGTATAATTGCAAATGGTAGATTTAGAACTATTTTTTTTATTAACTGTGCAATTTTTCTACTTTCAAAATGTATGAAGAAGTACATATACAACAAAAGTCTGAAAGTTTTCATTTAGTCAAAAAGTTTGAACTATGCAGGCTGATGCAGTTCTTAAGGTAAGATTCAAAATTAAACCTATATTCAGAAATATGGGTTCTGAAACAAAAAAGAAATTCAGTTTCTCATTCTAACTGCAAATATATTGATCCTTTCTCCGTGGAAAAAAAGATGAACAGATTTTTTTTAAAATAATAAAGCTTTAAAAATTTATACGCAATTTATAAATTGCTTGGTATTAGATGTTGTTCAGGTTAATTCCTTTTAGCATTTTAATCTGACTATTGTTCTGTTAAGGCTGCCTGCTTAATAAGCCTACCAACATGCACAAACATTTTTATATTTGAATTCATCCTGTCCTTTGCTTCAGTTACATGTATGCTTTATCATCAAACCTCTGAGAAGTCTGCAGCAACATAAGCTCTAAGTCGACCCTGACAAGGTCAGTCTTGACATTTATTCTGGCCATGTCTATGTCATGCACTGAAGTTTCTAGACAAGTTGTGATGAGATGGCATACACTCTCTGTTCAGCACATTATCACATGGGAATTTAAGCTCTGATTCTGAAAGAGATTTATGAAGATTAACGTAGTTCTGCGCTTCAACTTGTAATCATATCTCTCAACAGGACTAAATAATGTCAGCTCAATTCCATACTGATGCAGTTATATTACCTTCTGGTTCCCTAATTAGATAGGTGGGTGCTAATTTGTAGGACTTCAAACCGCATTCCATTTCTCCTAGTCAAATTGCCCTCACTAAATTGCAATATATGATTATCTTATTACTAAAAGGTAGAACTACAACTAAACAAATCATTTAATGCTGGCTAGCTATGTGACTGGGCAAGCTGCTTGCAACCTGGTGTCTTGCAGCAAAATGCTTAACTAGTCATGGGCCAAAGAAGATCTTATTAGATAGACAGTGTGGAAAAATAATTTTATAATTCATTTTCTTGGAAAATGGTTGGAAGACAAGTTGTCTTCCATAAAATCTCTCTTGGAAACATATGAAAACAAAGCTAAAAAGAAATGAAATGCTGGAATAAAAACTAAAGATAAGGTCTGTTTTCTTTTTCATACCCATCTGAACAGTAATGGAATTACTACATACAGTTGCAGCCAGAAAATCTTTTGGCAAAAAAATAGTCCTCGGATGTGACAACACTGTGCTAAGCACAGCTGAAGAAAAGAAATAACCAAGTTAATTCCAAATTGTTTTTGTGCAGCCTAGTTCAGAGAGATAATTAAGGATGTCACTATAATTCAGAGTAGCCTTAAGGCTGTTCAAACTCACACTAGCTGTTTAGGATTCCTCAGAGGCTATTATGGCTGTTAATGATTTCCTGAGCAGATCACCTCTCTGATGCCTCCTGTGCCCAGGGAAGTGTATGGCAATTTAGTATAAWACAAAATAACCATTAAACTCTTTGTGCGGAAAGAAGCAGCACTTCATAAAATATTGTTTTTTGGCCAAAATGTTTAAAGTTAAATTAAGTTGGTGAGCTGACCAATACTCTTAAAGATATTCCCCTTCATCTAGAAAACTTAGCTGCCTATTTAAGGGAATTTTGATAAATATTGTGTTGCTAGAAAAGGGCAAACAGTGCCTTAGCCTAGATTATATAAATGTAGTAATCACACATGACTGAAAAAGATAGCTCTTCCTTCCTCTATGTAATGAAAAGCTGAGGGTCTGCCAAAAAAAAAAAAAGTTCAAGTGCCAGAAATTCTGTCAATGTGAAGGCATCTTTCCGCTTGTAAATCAACTACACATTTAAATTACTTCCCTTCATAATCTATTAAAATGGTTTTGGCATAGATGTGCTCTGTGCAATGTTCATTGCATAATTCCACCTCATTTCTGGTAGGCAGTTGTTATTATTAAGTCTCAAATGTTATTGAAGAAGAGAATGCATCTTATTCTGTGAAAGAAAAAAGTGCCTGAAAGTAACTAGAAAGATGTTTTTAAAGTTAAATTAAAAGGATTATCTTGGTTATTCACTCTATTTGATTGGAAAACTATTGTGACATAGCTGGAACAAGACTGTTTTTACATTGAATTAATTACTTTTCTAAATGATCTGTTGATAGTAAGAGGGAATATGGAATTCTTTCATCATTATTCAAATATTGACCTATCTTTAATATGGAAATACTGACATTTAGTCCAAAATTACAAAAATTTCTCTTAYGAATTCTTGAAAGATGGTAGAGGCAATCAAATCCATTGAGACTTAATTCAATATTTGGAATGAAGAAACTATTTGTAAAACCCATAAAATCTTTCTGGCAAAATATCTGTTATATTTTAAATGAGGATAATGAGTCAGTCAAGAAAACACTAAGCCACTAAAAACCATTTTGATTTTCTGTATGTTTTAAAGGGCAATATAAACAAAAAMTTATGTTTTCCTCCACAATTTCCTTCACACTGTTATCATTAGAGAAGTTAACGAATGTTACTCAGATGAAAAAAATTCTTGATGCAGTTTGAGCCAACTCCAGTACACAGCACATTATGATCCAGAGGAGTAAGGAATACTAACAAACTTGAATGAAATGAAGATTGCCGGATGATGATGCTAGATTGTTGAATTCATCTACATTCAAACTTCTGTAGATGAGGAAAAGTTCAAAGCATTCATGCTTATCCCTCTGAAAATGAAGAAATTAACTTATCCTTACAATTCTCCCCTTGAAATTGATTGTTTGCTTGGAGAATTAGAAGTGTCCACTGTGCACGGTTCAGGAAATCATAGCATTACAGAATCACAGAATGGTTGTTGTTGGGAAGGACCTCTGGAGACCATCTAATCCAAACCTTTACTGAAAGTGGCATCAGCTACAGCTGGATTGTCAGGCCTATGTTTGATTGACTTTTAAGTATCTCCAAAGGTGGAGACTTCACAACCACTTTGGCAACCTGTTCCAGGAATTTTACCATTCCCACCATAAAAAGTTTTTCTTATGTTTAAATATATTTCCTTGTGTTTCAGTTTTTTTCCCAAATGCTTTTTTTCTTGTCAGTGAGTACCACTGAGAATGAGAAGAGTCTACCTCTGTCTTCCTTTAGCTATTTTTAGCCACAAATAGCTATTTGCACACATTAATGAGATTTCTCCAGGACTTATCTTCTCTAAACTGCATAATATGAGTGTCTTCTTGTATGACATGTGCTCCAAGACCTTACTCATCCTTTGAATTTGTTCCAACCTTTGAATTTGTTCCAACAGATCCATGTCTTTTGCATCCTGAGTGGGCCAGAACTGGACCTAGCACTTCATAAGTGGTCTCACCAGTGCTGAGCAGATGAGAAAAATATCATTCCCCAATCTGCTGATAATGCATTTCTTAATGAAGTCCAGAAGGCTGTTGATCTCTACTACAAGGCCACACTGCTGACTTATGTTCAACTTAGGGTCCATGACGACCTCCAGGTCCTTCTCTGAAAGGCTGATTTCCATCTGGTTTGTCTCCAGCATGTACAGGGTCATGTTGTTACTCCTCCTCAGATGCAGCATTTTGCTCTTCCCTTTCTTGAAATGAATATATTCTGCATATATTCAAGGTCCATTTTGGTCAAGGTACAGCTATACTGAATGTTGATGGATGAATCAAATTAACAGATTTTTACTTTAATATTAGAAGAGGTACATATATCCCTCCAAAGTTCATGCACACCTTGCTTAGCTTTGAGACCATTACACTGTGTCAAAAGTGATACCTGGTGACCATTCCATTGTATGCCATTGCAGATTAGCTGCTTATATTCAGAAAAGAAGCAGATACATTGATGGCAAATCAGTTGCATTCCAAAAGCAGTGCCTTGGAAGTCATCCTCTGGGTATGGCTGAAAATTTGTAAATACTTCACAGGTTAGGAGAGTTTTGCAAGAAGCACACTAGTGCTTGAGTGGAGGCTATATGTATCTAACTTCTCTTTGGTGTATCTGGCATAAACTAAGGTTTTCTACTAATAAAAAGCAGATGTTAGACTTGGTTCTATTAAGTTCCTGCACGATGTTCCATTGGAGAGAAATTAGTACATGTTTGGTAACAAGTACCTTAATTTTACGTATTCTAATTTCCAGAGATGTAAACTTGTGTTACATTAAGCAAAAAAAAAATGTTACATTGATATTTACTTGTGTAAACAAAATTACTGGCTTTTATTTTTCTTTGTTTGGTATACTGGCTTTGMGGTATTTACTGCCCCATTCCTCTTCCTTCACCTTTCATTCCATAGTCATCATTATCTCAGCTATACTGAATGAATATGAGCTCATATACCATATCCATACATCTTTTCTGCACATGAAGAAACCTAATGCTTGGGAGCTTTGCAAGTCTTACTACACTTCCTATTACAGAACTAGAGGAACATATGAGGTGAATTAAACCTAATATCTTTGCAGCCTTAGTCTCAAATCAGTGACTCTGCTCACCCTACATGGTTTATAGCTCAAATTTACAGTCATATTATTATTTCCATGTTTTCTAAATGAAGCCACTTTTTACTGAATGTATGCCCCCTGCAAATTTTAAATGTCCATGTAAAATAATGACAGTAGTGGTACTGGAGACAGATAGGAAAGAAAAAGAGAAAAGTGCAAATTACTGCTTACAAATATATATTGTTTAATGTATGTGTGGAGAAAGAACATTAGCTAGCTTTCTGCAACATATATACATATCAAGATATACAGAAAGATAAGAAACAGCTTGATGTCTCAGGCCCTGCTCAGCAGTGACAAGTACTTGCTTACTCATCACAATAACCACTGAAACATTGATATGTTTTCTCACAAGAATTATATAAATGTGTATGTAAAAAGTGTTGTACATGTAATTCTCCAGCATCCCAATGGAGCATCATTACAACAGAAAGCAGAAGGGGAGAAATATTTCTGAAAAACAGAAATTGATCTTCTTTTTATTGCATGCCAATGGAGTGGAGTAAATGAAGTACTTGTGAAGATCTTGGGTCAGGATGGGATGGGATTCATTATCCCTTAGGTTGGGGTTGGAAGTTTCAGTAAAGGTTATATTTCCCTGTAGTATGTTATGTCTTTGAAAAAAATCTTTAATTTCCTGCATAAAATGTTCTGCTGGGAGATTTCAGTTCCTGTGTATGCAGAGATCTGTGAGTTATCTATATTGTGARGAGATTATAAGCCACATTAATGGTTTAAATTATGATTGCAATCTGACTTCCAATTTTGTATTTTCCTTGTTACAGCAGTTTATAACATATCTTTAATCAGAGATGATTAAACATCAAACAAATAATTAACTTTATGACACAGAATATAGGGTTTTCACTCACCTATTTATCAAATAGGACATGACTAAGAGGCCAAGGGGCAGATTACACTTGTTTTTATAGGTATTTCCATCTGGTTGTCCTGACCAAGTCCATGGCATTGGCTTCTGCGTGTATCCCTATATCGAATTCAGTGAGAGAGAAGGAGCTGATCAGGGAAGAAGTTACTCATTAATAACATCACTGATGAGAAGAGAGAAAAACAAACAAATTTTCTTAATGTAGGAAAGACATTTCATTCAAGAAATATATTTTCTGTTCAAGAGAACAGAGTAAAACTTGATATATTTGTGCCCTTTGTTCAATTGAAGCAAATTTCAATCAGACTTAAGAGCATAAAATGCTCAAAAGACAACAAAAATATATTTTATTTTAGAGTTAGATTTCATGCCGATGCCTGATATTCTGATATTTTCTGACATTTGGGGACCAAGATTACTTTTGTCAAGAAAAATGACATAGTGCAAAAACTGATGCTAGTATATTTACAGACAAAAAACAACTATACCTAAGACATTAATTTTAAGACAGTAAGTTTCCCTTTTCCCTTTTCCGGAAGCTGAGTTTGTCCCAGAGGTGAGTGGCTTCAAAAGCAAAAACACTTTTGGCTCAGACAGGGACATTTTAAGGTCTTTAGAGCTTCATTCTAAATTAACTGAGATTAATAATAATATAAATGGATTATAAGGGTAAATATTAATGACTATTTCCTTTGATAATTGTGACTAGATTTCTCCCTGGAGTTTAATTTGATTAACATATATTGATGGAAAATGGGTCCGAGCCACAGCAGCTTTGGATATGAGTTTTTGACTTTAATCTGCCAAATTTAAGAGTGATCAGATCTGAAAATTTGATGTAGTCCATTAGAAACATACAAGTAATGTATATCTTTCTAACAAAACAGGATTACAATCAGCTTCTTTGTTTCTTCTGTCCTATGGAGGTGTCATATCATATTAATACACTGCAGGTGCCATAAATAATCGGATTGTTAAAATAGAATTGAAAATCTCCATATTCCATTTGTGCTTTGAAACATGTGGAAGAGTTATAGAAGGGCAAATATTGCATATTAGAAACCTTCTTGCAAGAATCATCTTTATACAGCCACATAACAGAATCATATCGTGTGGCATGAATGCCTGATCCAGACTAGCCAGCACAGTTCAAGTTTTGCAGGACCAATAGGTCTGCATTCTCACAGTTTATGCATCCAAAATTTGTTTGTAGAAAGCCATTRTGCTGAATTATTTCAAACAACAATTCTATTGAAGGAAATTATAAGGTAATTGTGAAAAGTTCAGGAAGAATCAAAATGATTATATTTGTTGCTTTTTTTTTTTCTGATGGTACCTGGATCAAACTCAAAAATAACAGATTTTTTAATGTTTTAAATAATTCAAAGAGATATTTTAAACTCACTTCTATGGAATTAAACACAATGCACCAAAACACAATACTGTAATCTATTACAATGTTCATTAGTTAATTAAAAATGAATCTACCCTTTACAGATTTTCAAAAATGTTTGCTCTTACAGAACATATCTTAGGATATTTGATGAACTAATGTTTCAGAAAAAATGGGGCAACTGTCACACAAATTACATCTAAGTTAAACCTGAAACTTTCAATGCACCCTGTAAGATATTGGTAATTTATTTAACATACTTGTATCCTGTCTTGATACAATTATGAGAGAAAAAGCTTTCCTGCTGACATTAACAGATGTAACTCTAGATAGGTGTCTTGCAGTCAAACCAGAGACTGTCAGCAAGGAATAAAATACCACCACTAGCAAAGATTTACTCTGCAAGTCAGAGACTGGAAAACAACTTTGCTGTAAACTGCAAATTTAATTTCATTTAAAAACCTTCTATATCCTCACTTTGTTGAAAACTTTTGTCATTCTATTCACTCATATATTCTGTCTTCAACTAAAAAGCAGCTCCCTTTTTGTTTTTCATATGGAATGGCCCAGAAATTCAAAAATATCTCCCATATTTCTCTGAGGAGAAAGTTAAAATTCTTATCTGTATCATAATTTCTGAAGTCTGAGATAAATCGTAACATTTCTTGCAAGCACCTTGAGAACAGTTGGTTAAGACAAAGTCTGCAGCCATTCATAATATGTGCTTTTGTTTAACATTACTTGCAGGAACTAAAAGATCTAAATAAGCTGTCAACATATTAAGCAGTTGTAGTTGAGAAGGGTTTTACAGAAATGTGCACGCTAGAAAATAAAAAATGTAACTCATCTTGTAGAACCTTTGGTCAGTGACTGGAACTAATGGATTCAGTGGTGGTGTTACTCAATAAGGGTTTCGTTCTGGAAAGTTCTGAGTTGTAGAAAAGGAGTGTTGACTTTGCCTTGGAAGTAATCGTAAACACTTGAATAGAAATGTGTAAGTAAATATGACTTTTGTTCAGAGAATCAGAAAGTCACTAGTGTGATGTCTGAAGATGTTGTAAGCAGCATGTTCTTGTGTTACACAGAGCGAGCCCCCCAAGTTTTTCTTCAGTGTGTGTGTGAATGGAGGGTTTCTTTAAAAAGGTTCAGGTTTTACTAACTGGCTTTCCACAACCAAAGAGGCAGCATTGTACAAGAGTGTACTTGCCATATCCTTATRTCTAGTAGAGACTGTCTATTCACTGGGAAAAGTAGATGTTTGGGAAAATGTTTTCCCAATGCCAGAAAGATGGCATTTACTTAGAGAACATGACTCAAATATGGTTGCTTTTTAACAAACATGTTAATAAAAAAGTACTGATATTTTTAGCAAGTCCATTTTCCCAAGAACAGGTAAAATTTTTAAACAATAACATCAATGTCCATTGAACACTGGACAAAGACTGAATTTGAGTGGCTAACAAGAAGTAAGATTTTTTTTTTAAAAATATATAACTTTATGATCTTTCTAGTCTCCATTGCATCCAATGAACATTATCTTTTTCTGGTAACTCCTGAACCACTTTTAATTTCTTATTCCTCTTCCCAAAGACTTGATTATTTCCTGTGGAAGTTGGAARCAGTTTCTGTTAACGACTAGCAAGCTCAGGATTGATTCTTAAGTCCAAAGGTACATCTGATCTGGAGAAAGATATGGAAAGACTTTAGTCAGTGGGGAGAAATAAAATCTTTCAGGAAGTCATTGATCTCCTCCTAAGTACTTAGCAACTGGTCAGACTATTCATGCAAAAAAAAAAAAAAAAAAAAAAAAAAAAAAAGATGTATTTTTCTCCACTGCCTATAAATAGAACATAATGTGAAAATAGATATTTAGATAGATATTTAAAGATTTCATAGTTAAGTAAAGAGGAAACCCATCCTTCATGCAGATAGTTTGTCACTCAACAATCTTTGGAAGTATAGTTAAATAAACGCTGTAGGATAGATTCTAACACAGTTACAATGCATTGTTTCTCTGGTATTGACTGACCCATGAATAACAATTAAAGAGTACAACTGTTTAAGGCAGAACACTAAAAATTAGGGAAAAAAGTAAAAAATCAGAATCAGCAGCTACAGAATCAGTATCTGGATGATATATTAAGTTATATATTAAATTAAGCAGAACTTGATTTTTGCAGTACAATACTACATGGATACATAGTCAACTAAGTGGCATGTTAATTTGAGATATATGAATAATTGCCGAGTTTAGCAAAGATAGACCTAAATTTTGCTGCAATACACTTCACGTATCCTTTTATAAATGTACATAAATTGCCACAAAGGTGTAAAATCTTCATATGTTCAAACTCTTTGATAGCTGCAGCCTAGATATCTCTGTTTACAGAAAATGAAATTAATGTCACTTTTCCTACCACTAATTGTCTCTGAAATACATTTTGCTTTCAAGATATATGGAAATCAGCCTAATGACAAAGGCTTGCTCCTAAAGTTCCCATTCCAATTCCAGTTTTGAATTTCTGAAGAAAAACAAGATGCTGTATAGTGAAGACAACCCCTTTGGTTTCTTCAGCTTCCCTGCTTATTCATTCTTATAATCTCAATATGCAACTAGTTCAAAGTAGTAAGACACAATGTTTGGWATTTCCTAAGCAACTAGCAAACCTAATGGAGCACTGATAGTTACCTCTTTAAATCTTAAGGAACTTGACTCTGAAGGTTTTTTACTGTTCATTTTGTATCACTATTATTCCACTGGCCTTCATGTACACTGATCCAATAGCAAAATCAAGACAAAGAATGTATACAGTAGCTTTGCATTCTGCATTTTCCAATATATTTGTATGACAGCTATTATTACATTGAACATTTAAAATACAGAATTAGAATTCTATACTCTAAATATTCATTAAATGTCTAAGTATAAAAGGAGAATAATATTCCTTACTAGAAGAAATCTAAAGACTGGTTTAATCATTGGTGGTTATCTCTAAAGATTTCAGAAAATATTATTCTTGTTTTTCATTTCTTAGTACTTTCTAATCTGCTACTCTAGTGTAATAGAAGAGAACAGTTCTGCATCAAGACTACTCAAAGTCCTGCTTTTCATTTATCTCAAATTAGAAAAAGTGAATAAAAAGTGAGATAGGATGGGGAGGGCATACAACAAGGAGAAATGAAGCATAAGAAAAAGCCATTGTTGCAAAAAGTTCAGGAAATTACTAGCAAGCAGAATATAAAATATGAATCAAATAGGCCAGCCTTCTTGTTCTGTAATGAGCTAATGAATGAAAGAAATGCGGCGAAGTCAGAAATTATAAAGATCTTTGCCCTTGTCTACTGTCCAAATGGACACTCTTATTGATCTTGCTTAAGTCTTTTTGTTTAGAATTCCAATTATCTCTCTTTGTAGCTGCATTGGAGAGACACAAGCTGTTTTCACACTGCATCCAGCCTGGGATGGTCCCTGTCTTCAAAGTCAAGTGATGCAGACTCCTTACACATTCCCTCTGTAAGGTGATATTAAGAGTAGATTGGCCATGGCCACATAACATAGCACTTCATGTAGTAGCTTATTTGGGTTCTACGTATTGCCTCAGGGCACTATAATATGAAGATCCTTTTGGTTCGGTTCAGTTCTGATATAATGTGAGGGCTTAACTGCAGCTGTTGAAAGAGATGAAAGCATGAAAATGAGCGTAGATGTTATATATGCAGAGTTATTTCATGAGAACTTCTTGGGGAGCCTAAGAGTGCAAAGCATCTCTGAGAGCTTTGCAGGACAATGTGCTGGATAGAGTCCAGCTTAGTTCAGTCCTGTTGATGTTACCTTTTGTGCATAACCTCCTAAAGTGAGGAGGTTCTCTATATTGAGAACTATACTTGGATTTAAGTTTAAGAGGCAATACATTTTACACCTCAAGAATACTCATTAGATGGCTTAACTGTAGATTTTATATATCATAGATGAGCAGAACCAGGACATGAGAGTGACCTGCAAAGCTAAACTATTCAGTTACAGAGATGGAGCTGGAGATATTTTAACAGCATATGCAAAGAGCTATATTTTCAAAAGAATAAAAATAAATATCAAAATTCATTCATTCATTCTCATTTATGGTTTCAGATACTGAGGACCTAGTTTGGACAGTGAAAACAGGGTTATAATATTACTTGGTATAAACACTGATATCACTGTTTTCTCTAAAGTTTCTGACTCCCATTTTTCCAGATTAATAAATTGATCTCATYTCTTACTTTTTTGTCAGGGTATTTAAGGTGAAATATTGATAAGAAATTGCTGCCCCTTATTCAATAGTTTGTTTTGTTCAGATAGATTTAATTTATTCCAATTTTAGGCTTCTTAAAACATTGATGCCTATTTTTAAGCAAGTTAGACTAGGTTCATGCTATGGAGATAGATGTTCAAAACACAGTTCATTTGACCTTAGATACATACATGAAAAAATAAATTATCTGAAGGTATATTTTTGGTAGAATCATAGAATCCTTAAGGTTGGAAGGGACCTCCAGAGATCATCCRGCCCAATCCCCATGCACACATAGGATCACCTAGGGCAAGTGGCACAAGATTGCATCCAAATGAGTTTTGAAGATCTCCAGAAAAGGATACAACAGAATTACAGAATCCCAGAACGTCTGAGGTTGGAAGGGACCTCTAGAGATCATCTAGTCCAACCCCCCTGCTCCTGCTGGGACACCTAGAGCAAGTGACACAGGGTGGCATCCAGGTGGGTTTGGAAGACCTCCAGAGAAAGAGACTCTATAACCTCTCTTGGCAAACTGTTCCAGGGCTCTGTCACCCTCACCATCAAGAAAATTTTCCTTAAGTTTCTGTGAAACTTTTGATGCTTCAATTTGTGGCCGTTTCCTCTTGTCCTATTGCCGGCCACCACTGAAAAGATATCGGCCCCATCCTCCTCCCTCTTTTAAGGTATTTATAGACATTGATCAGACTCCCCCTCAGCCTTCTCTCTTTTTTGGCTGTACAGGCCCAGCTCTCTCAGCCTTTGCTCATAGGGCAGATGTTCCAGGCTCCTGATTATCCTCATGCTGGACTCTCTCTAGAAGTTCCACATCCCTCTCATACTGGGAAGCCCAGAACTGGACACACTACTCCAGATGTGTTTTACCTACAATGATTATAAAGAACACTTTGCTTGACATTTTAGACTCCTGAAGTGGACACTTCAAGAAATGAGACTTGTATTGGTTTTCTATTTTTCACATTACTCTGAGATGGATCATTAGAACAAATTGCAAGTATAAAGCAGAAYAGGTTTATGAATAATGTAGCAGTTAAAACAGAGATACTTTTTATTTTTATAAAGACTACATGATTTTTCTCTTTTGCCTTCATTATTTTTGGATCATTTCTGTGGCCTCTAGGTCCTTAGAGACCTTCCGTTTTCCTTCTCTTTGATGCTTGCACTATTTTATGTAGATTTAGAGAAAATCAAGTTAGCTTTCTCTACCTTGATACTTTGGAGGCAATTTCCTCTTGCTTTTAAATTTGTCACTAGGGAAAAATTTTACTCCTCTAAGCCAAACAGTTGGAGATTATTTTTTATTTTTTCCAAAGTTTCCACCTAGGATCATTTTAGGAAAAGTGAAATTTTGTATTTGTTCTTATAAAAGCATACAAATTTTCAATGGAATGGAAAGTCAATAGTTTGTTTTAGTTGTTTCTTTTTCTTCTGAAGTATAACTAAACTTTGCTGATATTGGCCTTTGTCACTGAAATATCTGAAATTCTTCAAGCCACTAATGAGATTGTCCTCTGAACTTGCATCTGAAACTTCCTGAACGACCTCAAAAGAAAAAAAAAAAAAAGGTAGATTTGGCATTGATTAAGATAAAATATCATGTAGCAGAACAGGAAAGGAAGCACAAGGTGGGTTACATGACTTCTCCAAACCACACTAAAATTTTAGGGACATTGGCCAGTATCAACAGTCCAAAAATATAAGCAGGAAAATATATGTGCATAATTGGCCCAATTAAATTACAATGCAACTTAATTTACTCTGAACACTGTTATGCAAATTCCTCTGAAGAGCAGTTATGCAAAATTGTGTTATCTTACATTTGAGATGGGCTTGCAATATGAATACTTACTAATAATTGCAGCATTTCCACAGATGCTCAGTAATCAGTGTTGTTCAATGTTGTGTTGTTGAATAAGATAATCTTGAGGCAGCAATGTGCTCTCATGGACAAGAAGGTCAGTGGGATCCTGGCCTGCATCAAGAGGAGTGTTGCCAGCAGGTCAAGGAAGGGGATCCTGCCCCTCTACTCAGCTCTGGTGAGGCCGCACCTGGAATATTGTGTGCAGTTCTGGGCTTCCCAGCACAAGAGGGATGTGGAACTTCTAGAGAAGGTCTAGCATAGAGAAACAAAGATGGTTAAGGGACTGGAGTGTCTCTTGTATGAAGAAAGACTAAACGAGCTGGCCCTGTTTAGCCTGCAGAAAAGAAGGCTGAGAGAGTATCTGATCAATACTTGAAGGGAGAATGTAGGGAGGAAGGGGCCAACATCGTCTCGGTGGTGGCCAGTGACAGGACAAAGGGTAAGGGGTACAAATTAAAACACAGAAAGTTCCATCTCCTTGTGASRARGAACTTTCCCATGAGTGTGACTGAGTCCTGGAACAGGCTGCCCAGGAAGGTTGTGGAGTCTCCTTCTCTGGAGATCTTCAAAACCTATCTGAATGTGACCCTGGTGTCATGTGCTCCAGGTGTCCATTCTGGAGCAGGGCGGGATGATCTCTAAAGGTCCCTTCCAACCTCAACCATTTTGTGATTCTGTGATTTCGCAATTCTTTGTCTTATTATAAGAGTTTATTTTCTTCTCTACCACTAAAAGAGCAGTTATTGCATCAGAAATTCACTATTAACCTATTAATCTATTAATCTTTTAATCTATTAATTAATATAATTAATAAATCATTATTCATCCACCTGAGTTCTGCTGATCCATCACTTCTCATCTGGTTCATCACATTGCATTATTCAAAAATACATATTCTGTCATCACATATAATCCAGTGCCAAACACGATCAATAATAGTCTTTGTTGGAGAGCTTTGGTCCTGTTCTATCCTGGCAACTGTAGATTCTCTGGACTATTTTCTTTTCTGTGTGTTTTCCATTTCCTACCAAATCATCTATATATAGTGAACTACAATCTTCTAACTGCAAGTTCCCATTTGAATAGATTTTTTGTGGTTCATGACATAGTATTTCAGTTCTTTTTTATATTTTAGGGAAGATGATATATCACATAGTTTTTTTGGTTTTCATTGGCTTCCACTTTTGAGTACCTGATAGTGAATATTTTCCAGTTCCTTAAATTCTTGAGTTCATATCTTTCTATCTTTAAACACTGATAAGTCTATTTCTTCAAAAGCTCCTAAGCGAACTATATAACTTATTTTATTTACATCATGGGCCTGATTTGGTAAAAGCATGAAAGCTGATGAATTTGGAATTACATGAGCCATAGTTCTGTGCTGGAGAATATTTACTGACTTCACTGCAGTCMAGCTCCTTCAATGTTACTTCTTTCTCATTATAGAGATTTTCATACCTTCATTTCCCTTACTCCATTACTTGGCCTTCATTTACCGAATTATTGTAGTTAACTTAAAACTATGTGAAAGGGTTTTTTTTTTTGCTCTATCTAAACTACCTTTAATCTTTGCCCCTACACTTACTGAATTACAACAGCACTTCCTTTTCTTTCTTCTCTTTTTATTTTTGTGGCTAAAAATCTTTTACTATTTGTTTTAATTTCCTTTGCATGGTCCCACTCAGCTTGAGAGCTGGCAAGTCCAACTTTTCTCCTACACATTCTGACCTCCACAACATAACTTTCTATTCAGTCCATGTGTTCTTATTACTCTCAGATTAGCTTCAAATATCCTTTTTGGACTCATGTCATCAGGGCCAGATATGGGTAAATGGATTTCTAATCTGAGCAATATAGCATTTATCCACCTCTCACCAGCTGCCCTGAAACATCACAAAGAAGAGTTTATTCACTCCTTAATTGACAATTACATGTTTCTCACCATGAGGTGATTTTTTATTTAGTTAGGTCTTGGTTCTTTTCCTCTCTCTATTTTTTCTAACTTGTAGTACATGTATCAGATTTTACATCTGTGATTTAAAGAAATTCCAAGATTGTTCCCAGCCAGGGTTTTAAACTCTTGAAATTAACTAAAGTTTCACTATTTCCCTTAATCTTTCTAAAAATGTTATCGATATTTTCTTAATTACAGACTTACTTTTATTTCTCTTTCCATTCTAATCAACAGCATTTCCTCACTACCTTTTAAGTCAAGGTAGTCACTCTTGTTTGTTCAGTTCTCTCTTCATCCTGACAATGTATGCTAAAATATCATTATTCTTGGTTCTGTTGTATACAGAATATTTGTATTCCACCATTTTACTGTCCTCAGTCGATATATGAAATGTGAAAAATATATTAATCCTTATACTATGTCTTTATCAGTATTACCAATTGAAATGTTTGCCATTTGTAACAAATCCTTAACAAATGTGGGAACTGCTTAGAAGTTTTCTAAAGTGTTTCTAATCTATACAAGTTTCATTTTGTTTAGATTATCTCTTCATATATGTGTACTTATACATAAAATTATTTTCTATTATATTGTTAACAGAAAAATAAAAACTATTCCAACTCATTCATGTCTTTAATAAAGACTTGAAAGGGTTGTTTTGCAAGAGATCTTCTCTAAGAACTTCTTCATATCTTGCTTTGTCTCTTCAGAGAATGATTTATATCTTACTCTCTCCTTTTAAAAAAGTCAACTCCCAAACCATAGAAAAATAATATCTGTGAAGATACTTCACAATGAGAAATCCCTGTTCTTCTGGTTACCCACATGTTGTGGTTTCTTTTGTGAAGCACATTAAACCCAAAAACAATTGAATTTGATTCCAGATCATAACCAAAGTGTAGTCTCATAACTTTCAATTTTCCAGCAATTTTCTTATGTAAGAACTGGGAAGTTTAATTCTCTTTTCCYGCTCTGCCTCCTTTTTCTCTGTCCCCCACATCTTCCCTTCACTCCCCACTGCCACCTCCCTCCAAACATTCATATTAGTGAACTAGTGAAGAAAATTAAGAATGTGTGAATGGAGGTCACCAAAGCTTGAAAGACATCAAATAGAAAGTCATGAAAGGAGATATTTAAAAAAAAATCATAAAACCAAACAACATTTTCTTTTCTTTCCCCTCCCCACTTCTGCCTCCTCCTTTCAAGATTAACTTTTCTTAATGGCAGAGATTTGTATTGTTGCCATAATATGTAGTCTAAACTAATAGCTTAAACTCCAAAGTAGAGCACAGACTTCTAGAAACCCCTCAAAGTCCTATTTTTATTCAAAGTATTTTCCATAAAAGTTTGAAAGAGGAAATAAAACAGAAACTCTACACATAGTTTAACAAGCTATGTACTCAGCCTTCACTCAGTAGATCTCCTGTGAGGCAGACATCTCTGGGTGATCTATCTAATCGGTAGAAAATCCCACCAAAAAACAGTTCCTATCAAAGGTGATGAAAGAAAATGTTCAATATGTCAGCTTTAAAATGACCCCTGTTTGTGTCTTTCCTAATCAGGGGATTTGAGATGTAAGTTAGGACTTTACAAATGGATAAAGTCTTTCAGTGAATAAATCGGCTGCATATTCACTTGCGGAGACCTTCAGTAAATTTTGAAAGAGGTAAATTACATTTAAAGGGTCATAACTTAAAATTATTCTCTCTCTCTCTTTTTTTTTTTTTTTGTTGCTTATTAGTTTTGCTAGTGACACCTGAGTTGGCTCAGTATGGAAAAGAAATATGATATCATTTATAACTACTATTCTTCCAAGATTTTGTAGCACTTTATGTTTTCATGTTTTTCTACATGGAGTCAAGTAAACTCCAGGCTTCCAAGGAACAATGTCTCTTCTTCTGCACTCAGAGCATGAGTAGTCTCTCCCTGTTCAACCCTGYTGCAAATGGATATTTGGTCATTTAGAACTGGAGGATCAGAATAATTTGAGTGCTCTGGTAGCCACAGAATTCTTCAGTATAACTGTGCACAGAAATTATATACAGAAATCAGTTCTCCTGATGTGCTCTCTGAATTTGGGAAATTTTCCTTGATTTATTTTTGCTTTTTTCCTAAGCTAGCAGCTTTATAACTTTATCACACTTTTTTGTTGCATATGAACAAAACTGTCTTGCCTCAGATAAACCCCTGATTTATGCCTAAGGATATTTTATATGTATGCCCTTGTGCATCTGGATGACTCACAGTACACATGCGAATCCTTAAGGTGAAATCAGGGCTATACTTTAATTTGTAGCAAAACTTCTTTTAACCAAGAGTCTCTCCTTTTCCAGTTTCTCCTGCTTATGGGCATGGGATGCCAACATACCAATGAAAAGAGAGAAAAGGTCTTATAGACAGGGAGGACATAGCTGATACATATACAAAAGTTACACACAAGTTTCATATCAAAGATATAGTAAATTATTTGGGAAAAATCTGAAATTCAAATGCCTTTTTGTCAACTTTGTGAATACGCTATTTTTGAGAGCAGTATGCAACATTAAAAAGTGAGCAAATAAACGACAGAATTWAAAAAAAAATTAATACTTTAACTACATCCTTGCAAATGACTTGCAAATGACTATATAACACTCCAGAATCTCTGAAGTGAAATTTGCTTCTGTCCACAAAGATTAGAGTGAAAATACTTCATTAATCCAGGGTTAAGTTTACATTATTCAAACATTAAAAATGACTCTCCACTTAAAACCTGTTCAATAATCTTTTATGTTTGTATTGCCAAGAACTACTCAAAATGGCCTCCTCGCAAAAAAMTTATCGTTAACCACATCAGATTCTACAGGATTGAGCTAAATTGTCTTTTGATATCTAATGTGTTATGCTTCCAAAGTAATTCAGTGGCAGAGACAAATAGTTAAAGTGCAGGAAATTCATATGCATCCCCAGTGGCAACAGATCTTCAGGGCAGTGAGCATGGGAAATAAAGAATTCTTATTTGTATTTCTTCCAATTTCTTGCCATGTTTTCTCGTCCCAGCCAGAACCACATTGCTAAAGATCCCACAGTGGCTAGTGAAAGGATGAATGGAATTTAGTTCTCCTTTGTGAGCTCTGTGAGGAAAGAGAAAGGACACAGTAAAGCTTTTATTGACCCTACTCCAAATCCAGTGTGTCTAACTAGAAAATTGTTCATTCAGATGGAAGCCAAAAAAGCGTCTCTGCCTCAATGTGGCTGAGACAGCAAAATCAATTCAGAAAACAACAGCTCCGTTTAGTAAGTATTCAAAGGAAGAAAATGTACCTAAATCAGTAAATAATATAGAAAATAAGGCACTTATACTTCATAACATTTTATTAAAGTGACAAAAAGTACAGAATCCATCAGTCCTTTACAAACACTGACTTTTCATAGATTAAAAGGCTTAAGCAATTTTTAACATTTCAGAAAAGTATACTAAAGGGACAGAGAGATTTATGTAGAAATAGAAATGATTTTGCTGTACTTTTGCATTGATTCTGCTGTAAAGAACAGTTACAAAGTCACAAAAAATATAGAAATGTTAAGATTTTTCATGTAATCTTTCTAATCATGCTCCTGGGATTTTTGCCGCCTACAGCGTTATAGCTCAAAAGTAAAGTTCATCAGTGGTGATATCAGCTGTATAATTTGTAGCTGCATAACTGGCCTTTTAAAAGTGTTTTCAGTCCAAAATTTTCAAGTAGGATATAAGTATTTCTAAACAGGGAGGTTTAAGTTGAACCAATCACAGATTATTTAATCAGCTTCTTCTACCTGTTGCCACTCCCTAATGAATTTATCTTTATTTAATTCTCTATCACAGAATCACCACAGAATCACCAAATGTTTAAGGTTGGAAGGGACCCCTAGAGATCATCTAGTCCAACCCCCCTGTATGAAGTTGCAACCCATATTCAGAAATCCTTACATTTCTCGTGTTCTTATTAGTTATATTATATTTTATTAATATTTTAGAGATCATTTGATCAATTTCAAAGCAATTTCAGCTTCTTGAACCTTCAGGTGACCTGAATACAGAGGCCACAGGAGTCAAATTTCATTTTAAGTTGGTTAAACTATGAAGGTCTATCTTTGTCCCTCATTTGCAAAGCAAAGTGAAAAGACATCTATTTCAAGTCGGAGTTAAGTGGCTTAGATCTAGATGTTAGAGAGGTTTAAACTCTTCCATTGGTGATACATAAACCACTCCCATGATGCATATTATCTTAGTGCTGAAAATTTTGTTGTTGGTATTTTCAAATTTTCAATGTTAATTAATGTAGTAGATTAAGAAGCTAGCATTCTTAGCCATTATTTTRAGATGTAACTACAAATCCAGTCACTTTTGTGAGAATTGTTTTAGATGAATGAGTGCTGTGTAAGGTATCATGCATGAGTTTAGGGGTGGTGGCAGCATGAAACAGCCTTTGCCTAAAAAAGGAAAAGGAAGAATAATTAACTTCTTCCTGGACATTAGAAAATCTCAGCTGTCTCCCTTTCAGCAGAGCCTAAATCCACATCTTTTTACTTGTCCTGCATGTCCATGCTTCTTCTCTCCTCTTTATATACAGAAKATGTGGCTTTAGGCATATTTTGATCTTTCCATGCACTTAACTTGTCCCCATATCTCTGCCTTTTCCTCCTTCCTTTCTTATTTATGTTATGATCTTAAATTATATTCAGCTTCTGCTTTGTTCAGACTACCTTGTGGAAGTAATAGACTTCTGAATGAAATCAGATTACAGAATAAGTTATACTGAAAGTAAGARGAGGTGTTGAAAATGTTGAAAAAAGGAACATTCATGAAAGAGATGGTAGTGGTTTTAAGAATCTTGTCAAAAATAAAATAGATATAATAAGGTGTAAAGCAACTTGTAGAAAATTATTCTCCCTGGGATGGGWTGAAATAAAATAAACTGAATTTAGTATCAAAATAACAAACATAATATATCTTASTAAGTGTATTAAGTTTCACATCTGACTCACTGAAGATAAATTCAATTCAATCATTTCTAGAGTCTCTAATTCTTAACACCAAAGTGTTGCAGAAAACATTTTGATGGCTTCAATTCATTATGATCTGTTAAACTGTCTCTGTACTGATGGGCATTTGTAAACTTCTGATGGATGGTTACTGTGAGAAAATGGYAGTTACTGTACATCACATTAGTTCTTTGTGGAAAGCTACACAGTTGAATTTAAATGTAATTATTAGAAAAGGTAAAGAAAATATATTCAACTCTAATTCTCAGAATTAGTGTCATCTGAGACAAAAAAAAAGAAAAAAGAAAGGTCATTCTTTTTCTTTTAAAACTCAGAAGAAAGATAGTTTCTCCATATGCTGTCCTTTATCTTAGTGAGTGAAAAAGTGGCCTCATTTTGTGGATTATTTATTAGTTTCAGTTCGAGATAAGATGAATCTTAATTTTTGGTTTATGTTCTCCTTAGCTACTCCTGTTCATGCTATTTCATACAACCAACTTTTCTTTGTAATGTATATTTAGTCCTGTTTCATTCTTTCATCTTTGAAGATTAGATTTTGATGCCATTTCAATTATGTTGTTGTGCAAGGACATCTTTCCCTTATTTGATGTATGAAGATCACTAGGAGAGAGAGATTTACCATATAAATCCCTGAGAGTAGATAGTAGGAGTGTGGTAGAACAGGAAGGGGCAACATGCAGCAGAGAACATACTTCCCTGATTTTGCATGCTACTGGATTATACAATATTTCTTATAAACTGACTAAATCTGAAAATAAAACTAGCTGTTTTCATGTCACTGTAGTTAGAGGACTCTTCAAATAAGAGTCTGAATAAAGTCTCCTTTTAATTCCCAAACTGTATTTAATACTGGCTAGTCCATACCCATTGTTTCCTTCTGCCATTTTTATCCCTTAATTAAGTAACCTCTTTCCCTCTTGATGAACATTCACTGATATATTTACACATAACAATCGTATCTCCTTTCAGTTTTTGTTTTACTAGACAAAACAAGCTTCATTCTTGACATTTCCTCTCAGAAAATAGGTTGCCCTAGCCATTTCCTTTACCCTTCTTTGAACCTGCACTGGTTTGAAATAATCTTTATTTAGATAAGTGACTGAAACTTTACATAGTGCAGTCCTTCCAGGTCCTTGGCATTAATACTTTTCTATCTTTACTGGAAATCCTTATTAATACAGTCCACAGCAGTAATTGTCATGCACAAGATTCAGTTACAGGCTCATCAGAGATYTCTGATTTCTGCTGAGTTTGTAAATCAGCAGTAATGGTCTCAATGGACCACTCCGTTTATTTCTGAAATGCATATACAATGTTATATCCCCAAGAGGAAGGTCCTAAAGTGAACAATAGTGCTGTAAAAATTGTTTGAATGAGAACCAACATTATCTAGTAAAACTATGTGTTTAGCAGAAAGTACAGAGTGACAGCAGTGAACACAGCTTTGATAATTTTATTTAAATAATTTATATCAAAATTAAGCAAAGAAAATTATAGCATGCATTTCTTACAAAAATTAAAAACAGCCCTCCCATAAAAACAGGAATTTTCATTGTGTTTATTGAAATATTTTTTCAAACTCTTGGTTTGAAAGTAAATAAAGATGGAGTGTACATAGGATTCTCTGGTAAATACAGTTGGGTATGAAGTTGTATAATGGATATGAACAGTAGTAACATGTCTATATGCCAGCAGAAATGACAGATTTTAAAGAAAAAAAAATCAGAATTTAAGAATTTTCTCAATACTAAAAGTTATCACTCTTTTATTATAACTTGTATGTTAAGATGTAATCTATTGAGAAGAGAGACAAACTGCCTTGACAGGTTTAAGAGGTGTGTGGTCAGATCAAAGACCCAGCTTGAATAATATCACAGGTTTTGGGATTTTTTTATCAGTTCAGAGAAAGAGGTAACAAATATGAAAAACAGCTTGTCTATAAATTTGATTTTATCTTAGCTTCTGACAATCAATTTTAAGTCAACTTTTGGACTGAAACCACTGTATACTAGCTGTCTTCTATCACGTGATAGCTACTGGCTAACTATTGACCACAAAAAAATTCTTTTCTTTTTTTTTTTCAGTAGAGATAATTCAGGACAATATTTGTCTTGTCCTCTTCTAATTTCTCAGTAGTATAAATTTCTGTTTTTAGGAGTCTTTTCCATTCACCCCTTCTAAGGGTCATTGTAGTAATATACTTAGTAGTAATATACTATTAAGAGTTTCTGCTGAGTGCTRTTCAGTGCCTCAGATGATCATCATCCTCTTACCTTTCTGTGCATCTGTTCTAAGATTAAATGACCAAAACTTAAGTCAGTACATGGGAGCTAAATGCACCATATAGAGGAATAATGTTTACTGGTGTTTACTCTCAAGTTTCTTTCCTGGTACTTCTCTGTTCTCCTTGCTTGGTCCTGGGTGGTGAACTAATGCATGTGGAAAACTGCATATCTGCAGTGGCTCCAACGATCTAGCTAATCGAAATTTTCTAGAAACAAAATAGCTAATTTAGAATATATTACGTCTCTGTATAGTTATTTTTTCCCCAAGTAAATTAAATGTTGAATTTCATGTGCCATTCTACTATTCTCTAACATGAGAATGTTGGTGTAGTTCTTTCAGACATCTTTGTTTTTCACTGTTCTAGCCAACCTAGGTAATCATGTGCAAAACTTTTTTCCTCTTTATGTTCTCATCTAGAACATTTATGAATATCCATTGAAGATACTTGGGAGAATCTACAGACAACCTTTGTGAAAGCTGCTAATTTTTATTTATTGCTTATTACTTTTGAACCAGAGTTCATGAAGTGTTCATGTGCGAAGTGTTCAAGAGCTCATTTCTTTGCAAATCCTTTGGTAAGGAGCTTTGGGAGAAGCTTGTTGAACCCTGAAATTTAGTAATTGCAGTGATACACCTCAGAGGCAAGTCAGACATCTGACTGGAGGAGCTGTGGGCTTGCAGCACAGTCTCTTTCAGTCCAGTTCAGGTAAAGTTGCAGACAATTGAAACTGGTGTTTTTCACATGTAGATTAAAGTATGAATCTTAATTATAGCTTTCATAAAAGTCGCAAAGCAAAGATTAAAGCCTAAGCAAGTTTTAAAAAGTTGATGAAATTCTACACACTGATGTAAGCCTGTAATACAAACATTTTAAGCTCACAAAAATTCTCTAAGTAGCTTCTTAAACAAATTCTACTTATAACTGCCTGAACTTTATATTTTCAGTTTACTTGCACTGAACTTAAAATTAAATTCTGGCATCTATGAATTAGATTAAGTATTACTATGTTAAGCACTGGAAAGTTCTATTAGCTACTTGATTAAAATAGCAAAACAGAACTTTAGCCAAGTCTTTAGCTGTCTCTAGCTAAGCATCTGAAAAGTTAATCTTTCATCTCTCTTACAATTGCTCTTAGAGGTAGAAGTTATATATATACATACACACTTTCTATTAATTAAAATAAAAGTTTGAATAATAAGGACAAAACAAGCTGAATAAATATGCACACCTACTTCTTTTCCAAGAACCATGAAATTTCCTTTGCCTTTAGGGTCATTTGATTTGGAGATATTCTCACTTTCCCACCACGAAAATGAAGAAATAAGAAGACAAAGGTCATGGATTATGAGACTTCAGAAAAGGATAAATACCTAAGATGTGGAAGGATACCTAAAACTTAAGAGGGCAGAAAACAATTACTAATGGTGATGTGATACACTTACCAGTATATTTTAGAAGCTAATATCACTGTTTATAACTCATTTGAATGAACTGGGAGTACTGATATATTATTTCTGTGTTTGTGAGAATTGCAATTGGAGACAAATCAAATCAAAAGTGTCTAGCTCTACTTTGAAAGGATTTAGAATGTGTAGTGTTCGCATTTAAAAATGGCAAAGAGAAATATTCTCCATTGATAAAATATACGTTTTTGAAAAAATCTCAAGTACCATTCACAGTAAAAAAAATGTACAAATTAAGAATACATGCAGAAGATGGTGATATAAGATATAATTTGTTTATCCTTCTGTTCCATTTTTAATGTACCATTTCAATGGTTATTATTTCCTTGCTGTAAGTTAACAAATCATTCAGTGCCTTAAGGGGGCTGCCAAACATGGAGGCTGCAAATCATGTATCAAGTTTTGAACTTGCTACTGTTATATCTATAACCTGTTTACTCTTCTTGATTGTATTTCATTTACTTAAAAAAAGTATGAGTTTTTCATCTTGTGCTGAAATTAACAACTTGTGTAGCCAAGAAAGAGAATATGATATTATTCATTGCAATACTTTCTTAAATATAAGGGATTTTAGAAAGAATTACAAGTAAACAGGTCAAATAACATGGAGTGATTGAATAAAACTTTTCTGAGGAGACTGAGTGGGTTTGATCTGACCTTAGACGAGTTAGTCCATCAGGCAAGAAGCATTTCTTTTTAAGCATTAAAAAAAGGAAAGAAGAACATCTTAGAAAAAGCTTATTTCACAATTCTTTCTGAAATTATTGATTTTCTCAAAGTCTTGTTTCTTTGCTCCCAACATGATTCAAYCTTTCATTTCATTCAATAACTTTTTCACAAGTGAGAAATTTCACTTATCCTGTGTCATCACTATTCTRTCATTCAGTCTTTGTTACACAATAATATGTGAGAGGACTCCCAAGCCTCCGATCTACTCTTAGTACAAAGAGTTTGCAAATGTCTCATAATCTACATGATGAGGGGAAGCCTGTCCCTCATCTGTCTCTCTTATAGTCATTAATACCCCTTTCCTCTCTGTCTTGCTTTCCTCTCCTTCTATCTCCTTCCTGTTTGGCCTGAGCTCCTTCAAATGTTGTCTGTAACAATCTCACAGGGATGAGGGCCAAAAGAAGACCAAACTTCTATCATGAAACTTGATAAATTTCATAGAATAGAATCATAAAATCATAGAATCATAGAATCATAGAATGCCCAAGGTTGGAAGGGACCTCAGAGGTCATCGAGTCCAACCCCGCTGCACACGCAGGCTCACCTAGAGCACATGGCACAGGGCTGCATCCAAGCGGAAATCCAAATTTCATTGAATGAAGCATTCTTGGTGGTCATATCTTGTATCACAGCTGTTTTCAGTGTATTTCACTACTGAACTCCCTATGCATTTCTAAATTCACAAACTAGTTACAATTTTAAATATATGATTAAATTAAATACATGACTAAATACGTGAATACATGATTACTTTAGACTTTACTATTCTGTCAAAAATCCAGTTTACTCTCTGACAACTCTAGTGGCAAAATGTTGCAATGTTGTAGAGAATGACATGGCTTCTCTTTAGCCATCCAGTTCTGCCTTCATGTTCACATGTAGTGGCTGGAGCCTTCTGGTTAGCATATAAGACACCCTGGTTAGCATATAAGATATTCCTGTAAGCTATGGTACTGTCATTTCTACTGTTTGACATGTTCCATCTTAAATTTTCCTGCTAACAATGATATTTTGGCTTCCTCATGTGCCTGCTGTGTAGAGATGAAGGAGACATAACAGACCAAAAATGGGGTTCTGCAGATGCAGTGTAGCACACTACCTAGGCTGTCATGGTTTATCCTATGGCAAGGCACATATGACTTCTGTTGCACCCCTCTAACCTTCTGAATGTACTCTTCTGACTTATCACACCTATTCCAACCATCACTTGAGTGCATTTCCAGATGCCTTTTAACTCCTCCTTGTCAAAGCTTCAGAAGAAATGGTCTAACTAGCTCATTTATTTTGCCTTTCCTAACAGCCTTCCTTCAGTGTTTTTCTCCTGAACCATGTCATTGAATGAGTGTAACCATTTTGTGATTATGTGTAGCAAAGACTATGAAAATGAATCATACTGTATTTTTGAAAAAAAGGCCAAAACGTGATCTTATTGCACAGATTTATTCAGGTATTACTTTTTTTTTTTTTTTTCCATTAATAACAATGAACTACATTTTATGTAAGCAAGAGCAATCTTCTTTAATCAATTTCATGGAAACTCATCTTTAAGATGTATTAACTTTGCTGAAGAAATATGTCATTCATGCTCATATGCTCATAGCATTAAAAAAATKATTGAGATTGTGGGACACTAGTTTTTTTTTTTTTTTTCACCTGTGAGAAATGCCAGCATTTTCTGTGGATTTTTATGGGCTTTTAAAAATATCTGGTAAGGGAAATAAACAAAATCTTTGTCAATTGATAGTATAATAATATGAGGTTCAGCTTAACTGAATGACTATTTTGGAATRCATGAATTCAATTGAATGCTATCTTTACATGGAGTTTGGTGTAATTATTTAATTAATGGAAATGAAGTATCGCAGCACTGATGGTTTTGAATAAGTGTTGAAGGACACTGTGGATAAGGCCTACGGCTTGGCTGCAGCTCAGGGTAGTTCACATATTTGAATAAAGAAATGGTGAATTTTCATTGCTTGTCTCTCTCTTCCTTCTTTCAGCTTTGCATCATGATAGAAGCAAAGAAATCTGTCTTCTGCCAGACAGCAAGAACTAGGTTGCTGGGGCAACATCTTGACTGCAAAAAAAAAACCCCTTAAAGTAAAGATGGCTCATTTCCAAGTCACTATTTTTTGTTTTTTGTTCCCCCCTCTTCCCTGGTCTTAATCAAAAAGACACACACTGGTAAGAAAGCCCTGCTGGAAGCTTTATAATCAATAAAGTTATTGTGTGTAGAAGGATTATAAATCAGAAATGAATGTTAAGCAGGTTAGAAATGCACACTAGTATTTCTTAATTTAAAAATATGAAAACCCATAGTGGAAGTACACAAAACTTTTAGGAGACCCTTTAGAAAATATCCGCTTAACTAAGAATTGGTTGCTAGGATTTACAGAGATTGTCACAAAGTTTTTCCAAAATCTGCTTCACTGAAATGGTAACTGGATGAAAAACATGTACTAAAGGTTAAAACAGTTGCAGAGGAACACACTTCCCATTGAATCAAAGGAGATTTGATTAGTAGTTAAATTTAAGTTCAGCCCATCTGAAATACTATAGTTCATCGTGAACATAATAATATTTCAAATAGAAAGGTGATCACCAATTTTAAGAAATAAAGGTGTCAGAAAAAAAGAAAAAGAAATAGAAATGTTTAAAATAATTGCTTAGAATTCATCATCTTTTATGGATAAGCAAGATGAAGTCTATTAGCAATAATGATTTAAAGAGTGCTTGCCATAAATAAGCCCCATTGTGCTGAGGAGTTGAATAATTTAAATTTTTTCATACTAAACTAAATCCATAGTGGACACTAGGAAGCTATTTCAGAGATATATCTTTATTGAATTATGGCACAACRCAATCTGCCTGACTTGGTCTGATAATGAGTGAAAGGCTCAATTGCAGGATGCAGCCTAATTTAAATACTCTTTCATTCAATGCAAYAAAAGAGAATGTTAGGAGAATACATCCACTTGGGGGCAGTTTGCTAAGTGTTCATTTAAAAATTGTTTCTATATGGAAAAGAGCATGTGTTGCATGCATTTTTTACATATAATGTAAAGGTGATGGCAGGTAAAATGCCAGGAGTGATGGAATCGACACCATGCTCAGACTAAAGAGAATTAAATTCTCAGAAAAGAGTGAGGCAAATATCCAAATATTTGGTGTCATATATACCATAATGGGAAGAATGGGTAGGTATAGCGAGAAAAATTTCTAGCATAAACTTGACTTTCTTCCTTTTTGGACCCAGGGCTCACCTGACCTGCATATAGGGAAAGATGCACCACTGCATTTCTGTAGAGAGGAACAACCTGGACCAAACAGAGGAGATTATTTTTTTGGTGAAATAGAATATGCTGCAATATACTCGTTATAAAATTATATCAGATTCTATGATTCTCTGCCTTACAATCCCGTCTACAAGGCTCACCTTCCTTAACAGCTTTGTGGCTTGCCAAATCACAGAATGGTTGAGGTTGGAAGGCACCTCTAGAAATCATCTGGTCCAACCCCCGCTCCTGCAGGGACACCTAGAGCACACGGCACCAGGCTCGCATTCAGATAGGTTTTGAAGATCTCCAGAGAAGGAGACTCCACAACCTCTCCGGGCAGCCCATTCCAGTGCTCTGTCACTCTYACAGTAAAGAAGTTCTTCCTCACATGCAGATGGAACTTCCTGTGTTTTAATTGGTACCCACTACTGTCACTGGCCACCATTGAGAAGTGTTTGGTCTCTTCCTCCCTACATTCTCCCCTCAGGTATTTGTACATGTTTATATGTGTGTGTATATATGTGTGTGTGTGTGTGTGTGTGTGTGTATCTGATATTTACTTATATCAGATCCCCTCTCAATCTTCTCTAGGCTAAACAGGCCAGCTTGCTTAGTCTCTTCTCATACAATAGATGCTCCAATCTCTTGATCATCTTTCTTGTTCTACACTGGACCATCTCCAGAAGCTCCACATCCCTCTTGTCCTGAGGAGACCAGAACTGCGCACGATACTTCAGGTACAGCCTTATCAGAGCTGAGAAGAGGGGCAGGATCCCCTCCCTTGACCTGTCGGCAACACTCCTCCTGATGCAGGCCAGGATCCTATCAGTCTTTTTGGCCACAAGGGCACACTGCTGGCTCATAGTTAATTTATTGTCAACCAAGACTTCCAGATCCCTCTTTGTGGAGGTGCTTTCCAGCAACTCCACCTCTAATCTGTACTGGTGTCTGAGGTTTTTTGAGGTTATCCCTCACCTCTCCAGGTGTAGGAGCCTGCACTTTTCCTTGTKGAATCTCATGAGGTTCCTCTCTGCCCAACTCTCCAGCCTGTCTAGGTCACTTTGAATGCACAGCCCTCCAGAGGGTCAKCCACTCCACCCAGTTTGGTATCAYCTGTAAACTTGCTCAGAATACACTCTGTGCCCTTGTCCAAATCATTGATGAACCCAGTGGTGTCCCCAATATTGATCTCTGGGGACACCACTGGCCACTGGCCTCTAACACACCCGATCCCATTTATCATGACCCTCTGAGCTCTGCCATCCAATCAGTTCTCAATTCACCTCACTGCCCACTCATCCAATCCAAATTTCTGGATATTTCCTATGAGGATGTTATGGGAGATGGTTTCAAAAGCCTTGCTTAAGTCAAGTTAGACAACATCCATGGCTTTCCCATCATCCATACAGCCAGTAAGGGAGAGGTCATGCCCCAGGAAATGATGACAGGAAGAGGCCAGCCTCAATATAGTGGAATCTATAATTCTGATGCAAAGTATGCAAAGCTTTAAGGTGCACAGGTAAATGAGGAGGAATTGGGAAGAACTGGACACATAACAAAGGAGTTCAGATAAAATGCACACTGGACTCTCACTTAGGTGTTATGGGATCCTATCCAAAACAAACAAACTTGTGAAAAAGCTTTGTTTGTGATGATTCAGCAAATTTCATTGGGAAAATACTCATTACAAATTCTAACATTTCTAGTCTCAAATCTGAGTAGAAGGTGGATCCACTCTTCAAGCAGCAATGCATAGCCTGAGGGAAATCAAAAGGGACTTTAGAGAGCTAAGGCAGACGATCAGAAACACAGGCGTGCAGGTCATTTTCTGTTCAGTTCTTCCCAGCGCTACCAGCAATACAGAAAAAAATCATAGGGTACAGTGCATTAACACGTGACTCCGTGCCTGGTGTCATCACCATGCCTTTGGTTTCTTCAGTAACAGGAAGGCTTACATGGTACCAGGCATGATAGTATCCAATAGGATACATCTTTCTCAAAGAGRGAAGAGAGCACTGGGTCAGGAGCTAGCTGGGCTCATCGAGAGGGCTTTAAACTAGATTTGAGCAGGGAGGGGGTATCAGTGGGGAGGCGGTATCAGTGGGGCAGCAGACAAGATGGTAGCTGATGGCCTGTTATGCCACACAGAGCAGCTTAATGCCACGGCCTGTGAAGGGCTCTCTGGGACTGAAGAGGCCAAAGGGCAAAATACAGGACTTCCGCAGGCTCAGATAGTCAGATTGCAGCTGTCCCGACAAGGAGAGGCACATTGGGAACCCCACTCAAATGCCTCTACATAAATGCACGCAGCATGGGGAGTAAACAAGAGGAACTGGAGACGGCATGYGTGGTTACAGGGCCATGATCTCATTGCAATTACTGAGACATTGTGGGACAGCTCCCATGACTGGAATGTGTTCATGGAGAGCTACAGGCTTTTCAGGGCGGACAGGCCAGGAAGGTGAAGTGGGGGAGTTACTCTTTATGTTAGAGAGCAACTACAATGTATAGAACTCAGCATAAGAGAGGATGGAGTGTGGGTGGAGAGTCTGTGGGTGAGGATTAAAGGGCAAGCCAACAGGGGCAAGACGGTGATGGGAGTTTACTACAGACCTCCTGACCAGGATGAGGAAATGGATGAGGACTTTTATATGCAGCTGATAGAAGCCTCCCGATCACAGGCCCTCCTCCTCCTGGGGGACCTCAACCACCCTGATATCTGCTGGGAAAACCACAGAGGCAGGAACAGAACATTGCAGACAACTTCTTGATGCAGATGGTTGATGAGCCAGCCAGGGGAGGGGCACTGCTAGACCTGATACTAACAAACAGTGATGGTCTAGTGGGAAGTGTGAGGGTTGGGGGTAGTGTTGGCTGCAGCGATCACGAGATGTTGGAATTCACAACCCTGCATGGAGGAAGCTGGGCGAGAAGCACAATTGCAACCCTGGAATTCAAGAAAGCTGACTTAGACCTCTACATAGAGCTCCATGGAGCAGTTCCCTGGGCTAGGGTCCTAGAAGGAAAGGGAGTTCAGGAGAGCTGGCTAATATTCAAGCACCACTTCCTCCAAGCTCAGGGACAGTGTATTCCCACAGGAAAGAAGTCAAGTAAGTGGGGCAGGAGACCTGTATGGATGGGCAAGGAGCTGCTAGGCAAAGCTAACGAGAAAAAAAAAAAGAGTGTACAGCATGTGGAAGAAGGGCCAGGCCACATGGGAAGAATATAGGCGCATCGCCAAGAATGCAGATGCACAACAAGGAAGGCCAAGGCCCATGTGGAATTAGAGTTAGCGAGGGATGTCAGGGACAAGAGGAAGGGTTTCTATAAATATGTCAGCAGCAAGAGGAAGACAAGGGAAAGACAGGCCCGCTGCTGAATGGGGATGGGTCTTGGTGATGGAGGATGCTGAGAAGGCAGAGTTACTAAATGCCTTCTTTGCCTCTGTCTTTACTGCTAAGGCTAGTCCCTATGAACTACAGAACTCAGGTGAAAGAGAGATAAATGGGTGAGAGGAAGACCTTCCACTTGTAGAGGAAGTKTGGGTTAGGGATTTCTTAAGCAAACTGGGCACACACTAATCTATGTGCCCCGATGGGATGCACCCAGGAGTGCTGCAGGAACTGGTGGAGGTTGTTGCTCAGCCTCTCTCCATCATCTTTGAGAGGTCCTGGAGAGCAGGGGAGGTGCCAGAGGAATGGAAGAGAGCCAACATCACTCCAGTCTTCAAAAAGGGCAAGAAGGGAGGAACCGGGCAATTACAGGCTGATCAGCCTCACCTCCATCCCTGGTATGGGGTGGAGCAGCTCATCCTAGAGAGCATCTCCAGGCATATGAAGGAGAAGGAGATGATCAGGAGTAGTCAGCATGGATTCACCAAGGGGAAGTCATGTCTGACAAACCTTCTATGATGGGATGATTGTCCRGCTGGATGAGGGGAGAGAYGTGGATGTTGTCTACCTTGACTTCAGCAAGGCTTGCGAAACCATTTCCCATAATATCCTCATAGGGAAGCTCCAAGAGTGTGGTCTGAATGAGTGTATATTTAGGGGGATCAAGAACTGGCTGGATGGCAGAGCTCAAAGGGTGGTGATAAATGGGGCCGAGTCCAGTTAGAAGCCTGTGGCCAGTGGGGTCCCCCAGGGGCAATACTGGGCCCAGTGCTGTTCAACTTGTTCATCAATAACCTGGATGAGAACACTGAGTGCACCCAGAGCAAGTTTGCAGATGATGCCAAGCTGGATGGAGTGGCCGACACTCYGGAGGGCTGTTCTTGCATTCAGAGGGACCTGGACAGGCTGGAGAGTTGGGCAGAGAGGAACCTCATGAGGTTCAATAAGGACAAGTGCAGGGTCCTGCACCTGGGCAGGAATAACCCCAGGCATCAGTACAGATTAGGGGTCGATCTGCTGGAGAGCAGCTCCATGGAGAGGGACCTGGGAGTCCTGGTTGACACCAAGTTAACCATGAGTCAGCAGTGTGTCCTCAGGGCCAAGAAGGCCAATGGGATCCTGGCCTGCATCAGGAGGAGTGTTGCCAGCAGGTCAAGGGAGGGGATCCAGCCCCTCTCCTCAGCTCTGGTGGGGACRCACCTGGAGTACTGTGTGTAGTTCTGGTCTCCTCAGGACAAGAGGGATGTGGAACTTCTAGAGAGGGTCCAGCAGGGGGCARTCAGGATGATTAAGGGAATGGAACAGCTCTCATGTGAGGAGAGACTGGCAGAGTTGGGCCTGTTTTTTCTGGAGAAGAGAAGGCTGAGAGGGGATATGATTAACATGTAAGGAGAATATAGGGAGGAAGGGGCCAAGCTCTTCTCAGTGGTGGCCTTTGGCAGGACAAGGAGTAATGGGTATAAGTTAAAACACAGGAAGTTCCATCTGCATATGAGGAAGAACTTCTTTACTGTGAGGGTGACAGAGCCCTGGAACAGGCTGCCCAGGGAGGTTGTGGAGTCTCCTTCTGTGGAGGTCTTCAAAACCCGCCTGGATGGCACCCTGTGCCCCGTGCTCTGGGTGTCCCTCCTGGAGCAGGGGGGTTGAACTATATGATCTCTAGAGGTCCCTTCCAATCTCCACCATTCTGTGATTCTGTGATTCTGTGATTCTGTGATTCTGTGATATGAAAATGTTTACTGAGTCATTTCTAAAACTAATTAAAAGAAATATACATGAATATACTGCTTGAACTTGACTTTGAGAGTGACTCTGAGAAGTTCAGTTCAGACTGGTATAGATATGACAATCAGAAAAAAAATGTAATATCCAGTGCTCATAAATTTAACCAGGCATGTTATGAACCAGGACAAACGGGAAATGTGTGTACACATCTGATTTAAGATCCATGCTGTAGAAAGTTAGCACAGTTTTGAGAACTGTGATATTTTGAGAACTGTGATAGCTACGATATTTCAAGATTAGGCTGGCTCATGCAGAGCCTAAATATTTGCCTGTGCAGTTTGTCTTTTCCTAATTTCCAATTCTGCTGTTAATTTATTTGGAATAAGGGTTGATGTCTCTGCACCTCTGGTGTAGACATGATCTAAATCTCTAGAACATAAACGCTGTGACCAACTTAGGGAGCACACCAGACTTCACTTGCCTATGCTTTAAATACAAATCTGTTTTTCCTGCTAATTTGATTATAACAATGAGCGTGTTTTGCATTATGACCTTACAGTCCTTGAATCTTTGCCATAAGACCATGCCATAAGTTAACATTGTTGATGTTAACTACTTTAAAGCAGAACACAATAATTAGCATAATATTATTAGCATATAATAATAGCATAACAAATTATTTTTATGGAGATTTTACTTGCATGACTAGCTTTTCATTTTGGGGTGAAGAAATACTTTTTTTTATAAGTATATGTCTACTTAATTTACTGTTGCTCTTCCCCTAGAAAGCAGAGTTGTTGTGTGGTGTGTAGGTAAATTTGTGGTAAAATATCTGAAGAAGTTGAGAATTATACCTAGGAACATAATTTGCAAGAGAGTGGAATCCTTAGGAATGCTACAAGCCTGGGCTGCTGCTGTGCAGCTTTCTATATGGCTTTGGAAGAGGGAGACTGAAACTACGGGAAGAAAGCACTTGTCTGATTTTGAAGAAACTGCCTTTAGTATAGGACYTCCATTGCATGAGGATATCAATTCTCATACTATCCAGATAGATTCTCRGTTGAGTTGCCATGAGACTGATAAATGAGGTGAGTGCTGCTAGGTATAGATGTACGTGGTGATGGGGCTAGAGTCCTTCAACAATTGTGTTTTATGAGTTAGCAACCGTATGAAATAGAAACTCTAATCCTGTTCAGAAAATCTACCAAGCTATGGCAGAAGTACCTGTTTGAGGGATAAATTGACAATACGGAGAAATATAATTACATAGAGGATGTGAACTTTTCAGGTGATTTTCCCTCAAAAAATTATATATCAGTGAAATCCTTAAGGAGGACTACCATTCAAGAAAACATGCCAGTGGAAATAGTCACCTTAAGCACTGCAGTAAAATTGTATTACTGAGCAGTTCAGAAGTATTTGTTTTCAGCTGCAAACTCCCTGCTTGAAACTTTTCTTCAGAAAAGAATTACTAGCACCGAAGTCCACCTAAGCACGTTTAATTACTGAATCAGGTAGGATTTGCTGCTTTGCTGCTTGCTGGGTGTGCATTCTAGCTAAGTCCCTATTCCACTTCCGGCTCTCTTCTCTGTGTCACAGAAAAAAAAAGGGCAAGGGATCTGGTGAAGCTGTGTCTTAGTGTGTTTTGCTAGAGGATAGATAACTAAGGAGATAATTTACTAAGCAGGCCTAACCATAAGCGTAGTAAGTTAGATATATAGCTAAGATCTATAGGCTGTGTGATTAGTGAAATATTAAGTGGCAGCATATAAGAGAAGGATAAGTCCTTGTTCTAGTGGAAATATTTACAGACAGCCCTGAAAGCTGTGCTGAAAACACTAGGCACTACTAGTGTTTTCAGTACTACCCTCTAGTTCTCTTCCCGTATGAGCCTCCTTTTCACCAGCAAGACCTCTTTCTTCACCAGCCTTCTCTTAGGAAGATGAAACCCTCATGATTCTGCTGTTGCAGAGCAGTTTTGCTCTAGTGCTGCCTCTAGGTGTTGCATGAACAACCCTCAAAATTGTGTTCAGGTGTTTTGTTGATGGGAGCGGCCTGGAAGAGTCAAAGGCAGACACGGGAGAGAAAGCAGGCAGATCAAGAGTGTGATTGGTCATGATATTGCTTTTTTGGACAAGCAATGCTCCCTGTGTTTTAGCGTTACAGACGTAACTTTCAGCAGCTGGATGCATAGAGCAGAGGTTCTCTGGSTTATGCAAGCTGGTGTGAATGCACAAAGGACATTGTGGTATCAGTGTATTGCCTATCTGTGCACTGTGTTGCAGTGTAAGACTTGGAGGAAGAAGATGGGTTTCTCASAACAACATGATATTCAAGTACAAATCTCACTAGACCAGGTGTATACCCAAACAGTGTTGCTGGATTGACTGAGAAACTGGCAGTAGTTTCACTGTTTTATTTAATTCAATTCAGCTCAATTTAGAGCAGTTCAGTTCTCCAGTACTTTGCTTTTTAACTTTTATACAACTATATCTTAATCTAAAATGAAAAAATATTTTTATTCTTGATCATGTATGTGTTCAATATGGTTGCCTCATTTTATTTTCCTCCTATGTCCTTCAACTGTGACTCAATTTAGGCAAAGGATGGCTTTCTAACATTTTTCCCTCTCCAAGACATTTATTTTGGTTAATATGTCAGGAAGTGCTTCTTGTATGACTCCAAGATTTTTTTTCCCTTTTGGAGCCACAGAAAAAAATGATAATTTAAAACATTTGGGCACACCGTATTTTCCTTTTCTTTTGATAGACCCAATCTGTACTAAATACGTAAGGATGAAACAGAAACCATATCACATTTGTCACAGACAAATATCCTGAATGACAGATAACTCATCAGTTTCTATAGTTATTCTAAGACCATTGCAGTAGGTACCTAAGGAATCATTTCTATATTGTATCATGAGTCCTTTCTTGYAGGTAAAATTCTCTATCTGTTGATCTCAACATCACAAGAGGAGTGTTGATGTACATTTTAGTTTTTCATCAGTGAGAAGGTGCTTATTTGTTTCTGCCCTTTAGAAAGTGTTATCACAGTGCCATCACAGCACCAACACTGGATATAGGTAACAGCAGGATTTGGGAGCAATTAAAATTCCAAGTTATACTGTTACATAGTGCCAGGAACAAAACCCAGTAACATAATGCACTCACAATATAACACTGCAACTGAAAACCAGAAAGCATCAAAAACTCTATTCTACTTTTTGTAGTTCCAGGATACAGCTCTTATAGCATTATCTGCACAGTAGTATCACTCTGGCTGTTATTCTGAAGAATAGTTTCCCTTGGGCTAGGCTAAAGAATATGCATCTGAAAAAATGGAAACAGCTATACATGTCATGTTCACGAACTATGTAAAGGAAGAAACTTTTCACATAGTTTTACAGGAAGAAAAACTGAATAAGTGATATAGTATTAAGTGAGTGGGAAGAGTTGATAGAAGCACTCATACATCATAGAAGATTAGTGTCAGTGATGTTTAGTATGATCAGAGCAAAATAGTGTCAAGAATGAAATTTTAAGATATAACTCAATTTTCTTTCATTGCCTTAAACTAAAGGAGAGACAATGAATATGTTATCAGAATTGATTTTTTTATAGTTTTTGTTAGTTGTTTACTTTAGGGGAATAGTAACACCTATTTTTTCAACAGTCTTAGACACTTCTGTTCATTATATTCCTTATTTGTACAAAATCAAATATACTTAACCTAAAAGAGATATATTTTATCAAATGCTGATGTTTTCAGTTATGTACCAATCTAATGTATTGCTGCTTTCAGAAGAGCAAGGAGCAGAAGGTGAAAAAAAGTAATTCCTTCATACCCACAAATATCAGTGTATTACAAAGTCAACATACAACTGGTACTTTTAAGGACAACAATGTAATTAAAGTGTACACAATGGGATTTTAGATGTCTAACCATGATGAACAAAACTTTTTCTTTTAAAGTATATTGGTTTACTTGTCATCAGCCTAGATTTCCGCTTTTTGTTTCCTTTATCAGATAGGCGAACTTAATACATCTCAGCATGGGCATAATATGTACTCAAGTATTCTATTTTGTATTTTAGGGATTGGTCCCACCCTCCCAATCACTTCACAATGAAAGGATTATACATTAAAAAGAACTGTAAGCAATCAAGAAGAAATTTTAATTAATCATAAATAGAACTGGCTTTGTGGAAATAATTTGACCTGACAGTTCAAGGTTTGATCAGCACATCACAGAGATTAAGAATACTTTTGACTTGAACAGACAGAGTCCCAGAGAGTCACTGCAGTATGAAATACTTTAGAAAAGCCGATGTGTACAGATCACACAATGTCATTGTTTCTCTTAATGCTTCCATTCCATTAGGAACCAATGTGGGACTCTTTTAACTTCCGAGAAACCTTCCAATATCACACTGTCCTGGTGAACACTGAAGCAACAGAGATTACAAGACATCAGACTACAATCTTTTATCCCATGTTCTGTGTGTATAAAACAAGGAGTCAGCTTCCCTTTGAAGTACTAATTGACTGTCTGTATCAATCAGCACCTAATCCCTTTCCTGCATGCATTTAGGTCTCCACAGTAACTGAGCTGCCCTTCTTTGGGGCTAGGCTGCTAAGCACTTACAGTAAAAGTGTAGTATGTAAAGGAAGTAATTGATCTCCGTCTTTGAAAACCCATCTAAAAGCAACTAGACCTCCTAATGCATACTTTAGTCTAACAGTGAGCAGATGAACGTGCGTTAAGTAAAAGGACTCTATAAGAGAGCACATTAAACAATTAGCGATGAAAAAAGATGCATCCAACCTTATTTATTTCTTTATTTTTTTAAACAGATTATCCAGGAGCAAGGAGGGTACCAGAGATTTACAGATTGTTCTGTGTCCTCACACTTTAGATTGCAGATGTAATCACAAAGAATTTGCTTGATGTTGTTAGGCATAGCTCCAATCATTACCTTGCTCATTACAGGAATTGTTAGAACAAGACCTTAAAGATACATTTTACCCATTGCTGGGAGCACAAGCCACACCCACATAAACTTTTAGAGCTGATAGTCAGGAAACTGAAGTGAGTTGCACTTATTTGATTGTAATCTCTGCTCCTCCCATGAAACTGAGATCAAGAAGCTCACTTGGAATGTGAATTATATGTAAAAGCAGAATGAAAGGGACATAGTAAAGGGGACTTGAAGGGCTTTTTTTCAACAAGTGCTGCTCTGTGAATTATAAAAGAAAATAATGCCATATACCACAGTAAATAGCCAAAAAYTCAGATCCTGAGATTAACAGTTAAAAAAAGAAAAGACAAAAAGTAATTCATACAGGACACACTTCAGTGAGCAGTAAAAGTTTAGAAAATGAACCCTGACTTTTCAGGTAATGTTTCTCTTTTATTTAAGACATTTATTGGAAATATTTATATTTTATAATGTGATGAAGTTTAGTTTAGTATACTACCAAAAATATAAGTTTTAAAAGAAAGATCATTTCCTCAAAAGGAAATAATAAACTGTTTATTATCAATTCCTGGCACATAGCATTTATGCCCATTTACTTCCTCCTTAACTTAAAGTATTATTCTACACATTTTTTTCTTTCACTTTTGTAATGTTAAATTATTAATCTTACAGTCCCAAAAATTAAAGGCAGGGAGATTTTATACTCAGGTAGGATGCATTAACATAACTTAAGAGGAATCATGCCTGCTCACAACCAGGAACTCACAACATGAATCTAAGAAAGAATATTTTAAATATAGAATGGAAAAATCTGAGGAGTTGCCTTTGTTAATGTTTGTTGGACTTCAGTTGTACAGAGAAGTAGATGACATGCCTGAGTGATAAACTTTCCTATCAACTATAGGCAAAATATATGTTCAAAGAAAACTTCCAAAACAGAAAGCATTCTGTGTGGCTATGTTTTGGGACATCTAGATTGCCCTAATGTAACAAGGGATTAGTTGTCAAGAAACATCACTTTCTGGAAAATCACTCTACCAGCCCTTTTTGAAACTCTTTGCCATTTTTTTTGTCAGACAATAACACAATGTAATTAAACTTTCATTGAGTATTTGGATCAGCTTATTATTAGGTAATTATTTTAAAATGCCTTGGTATGATTTCCAAGCTCATCTCATTTTTTGTCTTTACTAAAGCCTTTATAGGTGGGTGAGTTTTGCTTTTCTCTTGGGTGGTCACTTAAAACAGATTTTTACATATGACCAGGATGGCTATATAGACAGACCATGTATCTATGTGATGAGGGGATCAAGACATAGTGGATGGTAGGAAAATAAACAAATCAAGCTAAGTACATAATCCCACTTGTGCTACAGCTGCTTACCCCTTAGCAACATTTTTTTTTCTTTTTTTTTTTTTTTTCCCTATTCCTCTATTGCTTCCTGAGCAGTAACTACCCAATACCTCTTCCCTAAGAGAAATCAAATCCTTGAGGCTAGTCACCGTGATTGCTAGTGTTCTGAGGTTATGAATTTGGAATTCTTGCTTTACAAGACAGATGAAGCATAGAAAATAGGGAGAGAGGAGGGGTTGACCAGAGCTGTGTTCAGTCAAGAATTTTTTCTAAGTTCTCCTCCTTCTGCTCTCCATTTAAGAATGACATTGGGTGAATCCTCACCTCTCATAATACCTGCTTGAGTCCCTTAGTTAATTGTTTTTTCCTAGGGGATGGGCAGAGAAAAAGAGTTTCCCTTTTAGCTAAGTCCAATTCCTCATGCTTTGATTTGAAAAATGTAATGAGCTTTTCCTTATTTTTCTACAGTTGCTGTGCTAGAGTAGGAGGTTTATTTATTATGTTTCATTTTTTTATCTGCATGTTAGTACCTCTTGGTTTGAACTGGAAAAAGTCACTTCCAATGAATGTGTTGAGAGATACAAAACTACCAATAATTGCTGTTTTATAAAATATTGCTAATAATTTATATTTTTTAAGGATGAACCCACAGTTTTTCAAGGAAATATGCAAAATGTTATCCATGTGTAACCCTCCTGCTAAATGTTTTATCAGGAAGAGATAATTTAAATCACCTAACAAATTCCAGCTTTTGGTGTCATGTTGGGTTACATCCAATGGTCTGGCATATTTCACAACAACAGGCTGTGGATAGGTCCTTGGATAAGGAGGCAAGGTATGAGAAGGGCATGAGGATTGCTTACTCAGTGAGAAACTATTCATGAGCCTTGGATATTCAGAAGGCATTAGAACATTAAGCAATGAGTAGCAAAGGGAGAGATGAGCTCTCAGACATAGGTTTAAAAGTCAAAGAACTGGTGTAGGTAGAAGGGAAACCTGAGGTTAGTTCACTCAGGAGAGATGTAAAACATATTCCAGAGGCTCTGTAACTCAATCTTAAATCTCCCTCTACGGATTTGCTTAACAAGAGTAAATTGACTAGCTTGTTAGCCTCCTTCAGGGTGATGCTAAAAGGGAATGATTCGAGGATCTGGCAAGGCAGCCTCTTTAGAAAAGTCATGTGAAAATCATACAATATGAATGAACAGCCTAGGGTATTGCTGTCAGCTAGCCTGTGCATTCAGCATGTTTTTATAGTACTGTCAAGGAAATCAGTGAAAATGAGCTAGGAAGTACACTCCTTATCTTACATGCTGCTGTACTCCTATCCATCACACACACAAATACATATATATATATATATATATGCTTTTTAAAAAGCTTTTTCTAAAGGAAACATCTGTCATTACATTGTATATAGAGATCAACAGGTTTAGCATTCCTTGTGGTGTTATCTTGCCCTTTCATCAGCTRACCAGCTAATTTACACCAGCAAAATCTTCCTGTTTCAGATAGAAGGAAGGATTTGATGCAACCTGAAACCCTAACTTATTCGTTACCTGTAAGAGTCACTTCAATATAGTAGTGAATGCAGTGAATGTAAAAGCATTTTAATGAACCTTTTTCCACAGCTGGAGAATATCATTCTGTTTGATAAATTCTTGGTAAACAGGCATTTTAGAAAATATAAACATTTGTTTTTTATAAATGAATATTTATTCTGTTTCATTCTACATTTATTTGCGAAGAGGAAATGTCTGTATAAATACTTGATTAAGATCTAGAGTGTGTGCTGTCCAAGAGAGATTGTAGCTTATTCCTGATCACTGCAGGAAGAAAACATTCTGAACTGGTGATAGTCAAAGGAAACACAAAATCACAACCTCCGTTTACCCTAGTTAGGGTGCATTGTCGCAAATTTGGATCTTTAAGTGCTCCTTCTGCCTTTTTATGGTACTTAGGACATACATAATGACATTGCAGCAGTCAGAATCATTTGCAAAGCTGAAAAGCTTGTGTTTACTCATAGCTGGCCTTGTAGTTAGCATTCAAAGTGGAAGAAAGTAGATAAAAGAAACCTTACATGCATATCACTCGACATCCTCGGTTGCTGCTTCTGCTCTTCTTGGGTCTGAAAACAAGGGAGGCTTAATGTCCTCAGTCAGCAAAACATTTAGCATCACTTTAACTACATGAGCTCTCTCACTTGGGCTTTTCCATGTCTTTACAATATTCCTCAGTTTAAATATATGATGGTAAGATGACTTGTCTTTACAAAATCACAAGAATAATTGAGTTTGGAAGTAACCTTTAGAGATTGTATAGTCCAACCCCCCTGCTCCAGGGGGTACATCCAAAGCATATCGCACAGAATCACATCCAGGTGGGTGTTAAATATCTTCAAAGAAGGAGACCCACAACCTCTCTGGGCAGCCTGTTCCAGGGCTCTATCACCCTCATAGCAAAGTTCTTCCTCACAAGCAGATGGAACTTCCTGTGTTTTAACTTATACCCATTACCCCTTGTACTGTCACTGGCCACCACTGAGAAGAGTGTGGCCTCATCCTCTTTTCATTCTCCTCCCAGGTATTTGTACATATTGATAAGACCCTCTCTCAGTTTTCTCTTCTGCAGGCTAGACAGATCCAGCTTGCTTARTCTTTATTCATACGGTAGATACTCCAGTTCATATGATAGATACTTTCCAGTTTAATCTGGAAAGTGCAATCTTTCATGACTGCAAATTGTTAAATAACATATTAAAGCCCAAATCCATGCATAGTTATTTCCAGATATCAGTGGGTCAAGGACACTGTTGATACCAGCATATCTCAGCTGATCCTGCTTAAATCAGGTAGACAGTGATTTTGAACAATTCTATCGTCTTTCTGAGGGTAGAATTAGATGAAGATATATATGTGGAAGTTCATTGCACAGTTTGAGAGGACAAAATATGAAAACAATATCATGGATTCTCCCTGATACACCTCCCCAAACACACCCGTAATCTATTAGCAGAGCTGAGAACTTAGCAATATAAACTAAGTTCATTTTCTTCCCCTCGCAGCTGTATTTGTTCATTGAATTTTCTGGGAAGAAATGTAAGATTTCAAAATAACAGGGCAATTATGGTTTTCAGAAGGGGCAACTTGTATTTGATTTAATTTCTTGCTGTTGCTCTTTTGGCTTTGGTTCCCAGGCTGCTGATTATTTGCAATCATCTGTGTCACAGGTCAGCAGGAAGAATAATAGCATGAAGAACCTATGCRGCTCTGTATGGCTCATGCCTGATTCCTTTTGCTGAAAAGTCTCC
The DNA here is from genome assembly GCF_003342845.1 of Nothoprocta perdicaria. Classification (NCBI taxonomy): domain Eukaryota; kingdom Metazoa; phylum Chordata; class Aves; order Tinamiformes; family Tinamidae; genus Nothoprocta; species Nothoprocta perdicaria. The sequence continues at coordinate 4,675,804 of NW_020455610.1, forward strand.
ATTACCCCCTYGAAGGAGTCCAGGAATGCTATGAAATGCCACATGTAGAGTTTTTCAGAAGTTGTTTTTAAATTCAGATGAAACAAACAGTCCCAATAAGATTAAAATACCTTAGAAGAGTGGAATTTTCCAGAAATCAAAATAGTTAATACAAATTATTCCTTTATACAGGCCTGAAATTTGCGGAAGAAATAACTCAGAACATGCGTTTCTTGCCTCATTACTGTGTATTTTGTAAAATAAGAGGGGTTGAGGATGGACTAAGAATAACATTTTTGCATTGATCCTTTTTTTTTTTTTTGTATTTTGTATTTTTTTGTATTTTTTTTTGTGTTGGTTCACAGTTTTTCAAGAGATGCTTGCAGGAAAGGACCACTGTTGGGTTCTATAGTTACTTTTTTAATACGCATCCAGAGAATTTTAATATCACTAGGATGTTCTGTCTGATTAAACTGCCATGCCTCTTAAACTGAATATATCTGAGTAATTTTTTTGTTCAGTGCTGCTGTCATACTTTCTGCTCATTCTTAACTGCTCTTTGGGAAGACAACTAAGTTCATACCAAACTTTATATGAATTTTAAAACAAATAAATGGCACTCAAAAATCAAAGTCTTCTAATTTCAAAGATTTTTTTTTCCTGAAAGGCTTTTAGATGCATTTAAATGCTATTTAAACCTTTGCTTAAACCTTTAACCATATGATTAAGCTCTATCCAACTCTGTTTTAGTCTAGAATCCTAGGAATTATCTCCACTCTCCCTAGAACTGTATAAAAATTATTTCTTTCCCTATAAAGAGGTCATMTTTTGGAACGAAATTTCCAAAATTGCTAATAAAGACACATTTGTATTTGAAGAAAGTAAGCTGAAACGATAGCACTAGTTTTCTTACCAAAGTAGTTAAACTCTGCTCCAGCAGCAAAAACAAGTACTAGCTTTAAGCACTATGTTTATTTAAGTCAGTCATTGTCATTTGTCCTGAGGACCAGGGGTCAACTCTGTTTCCTCTTTTCTGTAGTGGGAGAATGTATAATGAATGGGAATAGAAATTGCAGAYTTGGACTTGGACAAAGCCAGTTTTGAATAAATGTGTATCAAAAGATGATCTCTACTAAGGCAATTTAAGTCTAGATATAAATTAACCTACTGATACAGACTGAGGGCATATTATACATATTATTACACATACAGAACATRTTAATCAGATGGACACTGGTGTTTGTAAACCAGCAATTAGTATTTTATCATTCTAAGGAAAATACAATTGACATTATTAATAATACAATTACATTAACACTTAATGAATTAACATGGAAAAGACTCATATATTTAAAATTGCAATATCAAAAAAAAAAGACTTTAATATATATCAATTTTATCTGATGTTATTCTCCTCTTCTTAATTCCCCCCTGGGTCCTCAGGCTGACAGTGCCAGCAATCCTCATGCAGAAAAGTGGGACATAAGCATCCTGACTTCTTCACCTTGATGATTTCATTTTTGGTGGATTTGGACCCTGTTCTCCTGTAGTTTTGGGCCTGGTTGGGGCTGCTTTTCTATGCATTCTTAACAGGCTGTTTTGTTTGTTTGTTTGATTGATTGTTTGTTTTCTTCAAACAGTTCCAGGTAAAATTTGAAAGTTGCACAATAGCCAGCCATCTTCGATTAAAATARATAGCTGCTATTTTTATAAATGATGATTATCTAGGTTTGTTAGCCTTTACCACAAATTATATTTACAAAACTATGCTAAAAGAGGCTAGACATCAGTCAGGTAACCACTTGGGCAACACTTTTTATAGCTAAAACAAACCAGGACCCATTAATACCCAGACAAAAAGAGATTAGTTTTGAGACTCTGAACTGTTAGGTCAATACAAAGCCTATAGCCTTTTAACAGTGCTGGCAAATACACAGTTTTTCCCAGCTTGGTGTGAGTGGAGCAGGAGTACATTGCTAGAAGTAAAGAAAAGTCTGTTGCAGTCATGAAAGTCAGAGCCTTCCACGAGAGCTGCTACTCTGAGAATAGCCCTGTCTACTGGGCAAAGAGCTTGCAGTAACATCTGTGATGAAGGTGCTGGTGAGTCTACAGGCTTCAWAAACAGACAAGAGATTTACTCTGCCTATTTTAATTTTGAAAAACTGTAATAGAGCTTTGGAAGGAAACAGTTCTTTTTTAACCTCTAGGGAAAATCACATTAAGAAGTCGTGTCAGCATTTCAATCTGAACAAAAACAGACACAAGAAATAGACTAATGAGTTCTGATAGGGGCTATTATTTAATTTGTTTCTCTGGGTGATATTACTTGAAGGTAGAGATGAGGCTTTTAAAACTAACATGAAAAAAATTGAAAGGAGATCCTGAAGGCATAACTAGAAAGGTAAAAGAAGAATGAAGAATACTTTCATGAATGTAAGACTACACAAAACATCAAGTAAAAATATCAAGTCATCAAGTCATCATGTCATCAAGTCAAGTACATGATTATGAGGTATTTATTGATTTTGTTCTTTGTTTAAAATGAATCATGACAAATCTTTGGTGAGAATGATTTAAACTGCTTTCAAGTGATAGAAACTTGTTTTGGAGAAGTTCTTGAATTTCTCTAAGTCTGAAGCAATAAGTGAAATGCGTGTTCCCTACTATGTGATTTTTTATTCTGTTTCTACTTCTGGATGTGGTGGAAACAACACTACTCAAAAATGTGCTCCTAATGTGTGAACTAACTGGTGTTCAATTGATACTGAAGATTCAATTTATACTTAGATACCTTTTGAGTATTAAGCATTGTCTGATCCTGCATTTCTCCTTAAGTATTTGGGTAGAAACTAGTAGAATAGTTTTGAATTTTTTAGCAGAACACTTGTCTTCTGAAGTCATTGATTTGTCAAAATCTTTCTTGTTCTGACATGTTTTCATGAAGTATCTTTTGTAGGATTTTCAGTTATAAGAGTATGAAGATGAAGTCGGTCTTATGCCATAGTGGCATCCTAGGCCAGAGCCTGGAGCACTCAGATGTTGCACAGGTTGCAGATGGTCCTTTCAGTAGCTGATTTGGAATACAGACATTAAATCTGTGTCTTTGACACCTTGAAAGGCTTCCCTCAAAGCTAGAAAACTAGCCTTCCTAGGGTGGGTGTCACTGCTTTTATTTGGAAATACATAAACAGATTTTTAAGCTTGTCTCAGTGGCAAATAAATACAATTTGCTTTATCTGATCATTCTTTTCCATTTGGCATGCCATTCTGACATTTGAATATCTTACAACACATATCCTGCCAGATCAACTACTTATATCATAAGCATAAGAAGATTTAATGCTAAAAGTCTTTTAATGCTGCGTTTATTAACTTCTTCATACCAATTGTTGTATGGATTCAGTTACTACGCAATCTTTTAAAACAGTTAAGGATTTATCCATCAACATCACATTATCTAAAATATTTAAACCAGTACTGTACTGTACAATATTCCCAAAGTTCAATTGTTGATTACATCTGCTACCTGACAGTTGGCTGTTTTTATTTTCACACTACATCTTTGTTAAATGCAACCTCTTAATATTCCATGTTGTCTATTACTAAACAGTTACCCAAGTGTCACTTTTCTTCTTATTTCTTATAATCTTTGAATTTCAAACAGTTTTTGGAAGAATTTTAATGCTTTGGTTTGTTCCTCATTGGCTTAAAGTGCATGAGATTCATATTATGTTTATTCAAMAATTTACTCTTTTTATCCTGGATAAATTGAGAGGTCTGTATTTTTTCCACACTGAAGTGTACCTTTATCATGATGCAGCCTTGTTGACCTAAATTCCTTTTATTAATGTTAATTTCTAAACCTTCATTGGTGATGTTGACCAACAATTACCTTTCATGAAGTAAAACAGKCATCTGAACACAAAGTATAAGAAGTGGTGACTTGGACATAGGAGCCCACATAAATTTCACTACAGATGGTTTGTTTCTGCAGGTTTTCTCAGTGAATATTTTTTTTTCCCATTGAACAAACCCCAACCCCCCCACACCTTTAAGTAATACGACAGCAAATCCTTTAGAAGATGTAGATAATTTTGGCCAAAAATAATCTTTGGTCAAGTATGTCTTGTATTAAGAACAGGAGCCTCTTTCTTAATGAATTTTTATGGATTTCTTTTCTTATATTCACTGTGATAATTAGATTTTTACCTATTCTGTATTCCTGTATTATGCTTTAATTAAATTATTATAGGTTTTCCTTCATGTCTCTAAAAGAAAAATGTAAAACAAAAAAAAAAAAAAAAAAAAAAAGGAAAAAGAAAAAGAAAATATGAAAATATGTGGCTAACATAAATCATTCTACAGAAGCAAGTTTAGCAAGTTTAGGCCCTGCTTTTGTTTTTTTGCAGTAGAAACATTCATCTGTTTGAAATGTAATAAATCTCTTCCTTCACCTGCATGTCTCTGTGCATGTCTACGTGAGCTCACTCTCTTCACACTCTTTCACTTAAGAAACAGATGTTATTTGCTCCAAAAGGAAGGGAAAAGGTACTAGCAGGCTTTCTAAGACTAGCTGGTTATGTAGCATGTATTATATTCCTACAACAATTTTTTTTCTCCTCAAGACTGACTTATTGCTTTCCACTTCTGCACATAGAAAATTTCCTGTAGACAGAAGAAATGTTAGTCTGTCATAAAATGTCCACCTAAAGGAACCAGATGACCCAATTTTAGCACCCTCCTAATCTCTCAGTGTTTTTCACCAAAGGTATGATCCATTTTAAAATGCTGTCATTTAAGAGAATGATAATGACAATTTAGGCAATAGCAGGAATTTGAGATGCTAAACGCATATTTAGACTTCTATAGGTTATTTAGATTCCCATGATGTTAACAATCTGCAAATCTTCCTCATTGATAGTCATGTCTGAAATTAGTTACCTGAAATATATATCAGCATGTTGCTAAAATATTTATCTCTTAAAACAATTTCCCCAGAAAGCCAGTGACTGACCGATAAAGCTGAATGTTTGCTCTGATATTCTAGGTGGTCATGGATGAGGAGAAAGCTTGGGTTTTCTTATCCTTTTGCATGTCAATAGGAAAATTGTGAAAGCAGCTCCATATTTCATGAACACAGAATAAAATGAGTTAACAAAGATTTTCCTTTTATTTGTGTGTAAGAGGAGAGATTTTCCCAAGTAATCAACTGACTCAAGAACTAAAGGAAAATGAAAAACTTCAGCAAAATTTCACTGAGTAACTCTCTCAATGCCACTCTAGCCCTTCACTTTCATGTCTTTGCTATCATGAGACAGCTTTCTTACATATTGATGACAAAAGTCTGACAACATTTACTCATTCCTAGTTAGAACTTTGATATTACGAGAAGTGGTTTGGAGGGTTAATAGCACTGTAATGTCAGAGGTTGCAATTTAATAGGAAACTTCTACTTGGGTGTTTCCAAATGAGAGGAATTAATTGCACCTGTGAAAATTTGATGGGAGTCTTGTCAGGTGCCCATCTGGGCTGGAAGTATTTCCCCAAAGCTGTTGAGTTAATAAGCTCCTTAATTGAGTAGTGACAAATCCTGTGATTAAATGAGTAGTGACAAATCCTGCATTGTTTCTGCTGTTTGGTCAAAAATAGACAAAATTGAGATTACCCTAAAACTGGTCCTCTGGGCCCCCAAGCTAGTATCAACCCCTAGCTGTTATCTCATCAAAGCATTACTCATTTTAAAGGTAAATTAGGATTATAAGATCAGTCAAGCTCTTTATGAGTGAGAAACTAAAAAGAAGACATTAAATAAATATATGTACAGACTTGTGTTGATATATGTACAGACTTGTGTTGGTGTTTTATCATATACTGTTAACCCAGGCCTTCTCAAATATTTAAAATATTAAAGCAACGGAAAGAAAAGCTGAAGTCTTTGAAAGCACAAGGTGCATTCCCAGTATAAAAACAAAGGTGATATTTCAGCTGAAAAGGGAATTCAAAAAATTAATGATATAGAATGGTATCATTTTAAGATTAGTAAGAAATATTCTGGTAATTTTCATATTAATCAATGAGTAGAATTTTCTGTKATTTCTCTGTAGGCTGAATAAGCAGAGAAAACGTAGAAGCAGGGAGGCACTTGGAAGGCATTTCCAGTCATTAAAGAAGCAGTTGGATTGATAGTTTAAATTCATACCAAAACTCCAATGTTTTCAGATTCGTCTTTTGTTCTTAGCGTATTTCTCTTTCACAAATGAAGGCAATACATGGTTCTGTTCTGCAATGCAGATTATTTTCTGTGATGTGAGGTGAGAAAATATAGTTTACAGTTAAAAAAATGAATACAATACAATTTACTTTAACCACCTCAAAGCTGGGGGTTGGGATTCAGCTTCCAACTATGACATATCACGATATCTACACATAGGTATATGCAATGTAGATGTCTACATTCAACTATAGGGTCTAAATTTACATGGGACTTATGTTAATCTTTAGACAATGATATTCAGCCTTAATTCTGCAACTGTAGGCATCTAGACCTGATCCACATGTTCACTCATAGCTGTCATAGCTTAGGTATCCTTCCTGGCCTTTATTTGCTGCTCCAAAAAGGTGCCRCTTCTAATAGCTCTAAGATTTCTTAGCTATCTGAGGCATCTCCACTGGCACAGACACTAGGTGCTGATATGGGAACATATGAATCAAGCTGCTTGTGTTATGAGATGAATTCCCATCCAAAGCATGTAGAGTGCTTTAAGAGCCAAAAATATATGATAAGTTGAGTCTACTTGGAGTAAGGAGGATGGGGTTCTGCCAGAGGTTCCTTCTGAGTTCATTTATTCTTTGTTTCTAGGTTATGAAATCTAGTGTATTCTGGTATTCTTTAAATCTATTTGAATACTGTTGAATACTGTTGAAAGGAGAATTTTACTCTGTTTAAATTGTACCTAATTTACTCCCAGGAAGCAAAAATATTCTGCCTTACTTCTCAAACTTGTGTCAGGTGAGGAATTTCGGTGAATATGTCCCCGTTTCTTTCACAGAGCAAAAAGAAAAAAATCATTAAATGGGGGCTTCATAAAACTTGTGAAAATTAGAATCCTGTTCAGATACTAGCCATCTCTTACCTTTTATTAAATTTGCCTTTGACAGAAACTGAAAAAGTTAATCCAGTTAAGCATACACAAATGTTGTGTTTCCAAATTTGGAATTGCAAAAGATAGTTTTTATTTATTTCATTCATCTGCCTTCCTGTTAGGTATTATTCATCTACAACATCATAAAATATGATTTTTTTTTCCCCAGCAGGCTTTGCATTTTTGGCAGAATATTATAAGAAACCAGAGCATAATGAGGAAAGGAAGTCAAACCCTTCTGAAAGAGTGGCAGGTGGAAAGAAAAAGAGAATCGTTTGGAAGGTAGACGAAAGTTCTCTAACCAGTTCCACTCAGTGTTAAAACAGATGTGAAACACATGGCTTAAAGGAACGATATTTTGCCAAGTTAAAAAAAAAAAAAAAAAAAAAAAAAAAAAGGAAAGGGAAAGAAAGAAAGACTCAAAACATAAGTAACTGTAAAAATATGAATAAATGATTCTGAGAGCATTGGGGAGTGTGTTGGACTGGAGACTTTGTCTGCAATTCTTGCCAATATTACTAGGCTAGGCCTAGCTAAGGGAGGACATGGTTTGAAAAACAGTAGTTATAACAGTATGTTTTCATTGAGCTTTTTGCAATGAGCTTTTCCAAAAATCAGTTGAATAGTCACTTTCTTTTGTGGTGAAAACATATCTGCATTATTATAGTGTGCCATTTACCTCTGAATGTCTGAAAATAATCTGAATACACTGTCCATTTGGATCTTTAATGATGAGGTTGTTTGTAGAACCATAGGTACATAAACTCTTGCATGCCCTGATACGTCTTTTAACATGCAAATAACATCATGTTAGGTGCCCTACCCGAGAACGGGGCTGTGAACTATGGCTGGACTTCTAGGAATAGCATTACACAGCAAAAGTATTTTCTGCTATAAAACAGATGAGTGGAACTTTTGGTTCATTTCATTTGGTACATTTGACTCTCAGACTGAAACATTGGTGTGATATTCTCCCTGGTGATCCTATAGCCCCTTCAGTAGTGAGATATAGATGCACTGGCAGATAGAATCAAATTGCTGTACTAGCTAATCAGAAATATACTGGAGATATAATGGAGAGGGGCATATAATGTAATGTAGAGAGACATCTCCATTTGCAGTAAAAATATGGTCAAAAGTTCTTTGTGGTGGAATAATGCTGAAATGTGCCTTTTTGATTCTTCATTAAAAAAAAAAAAAAGTAGAAAACTAAGAAGCTGTAAATTAAAAAAAAAGAAAAAAGAAAAAAAATCTTCCCTTCTCTCATGTTTGCTTGGCACATTATATTCTATTATTTTGATCTTCTATGAAAACAACACACCGAATCTAAATAACATAAAATTACAGAATATTGTATTGCCCTTTCTTCAATATTTCTGTAAAAAGAGAAAACAAAGTCTGTTACAAATTTGTTCAATTAGGGCACAAAATATCTCTTCTGTGTTATCTCTTCTGTGTTAAAAATATACTTGCCATACTAAATTCTTTGTGGTCATTCTCTATCTTTCAGTTTTGTGTGAAGGATAGGTTGATTAAAGTCGCCCATTCATGATTAAAAATTCTTAATTAACTGAAATACACTGAATAAAAAATAAAAAAGACAGAAGCTTTCTCTTCTAATAATACTCCTCTCACAGCGTGAAACTGGTTCAGCTGTATGGTATCTCCAATAATAGAGACTACGGAAGAGGAATTGTGTGTTCTCTTGAATACTGCCATAAAAGTATCACATAAGAAAGTGGAAATAATAAAACATGAATAAGGGTAAGCAAACTACTTCAACTCTTTGAAGTAGGTAGAATGAACTACCTGTTATTTACAGCTAAAAGTGAGATCATATTCTAGAATCTTACTAGCTTTGGTAGGAAGAATACTGAGCTTTGAGTGAAATTATAATTAATTTGTAGCAGATAAATTGCCCCCTATAATTTACTAAATGCTATTTTTAATACTTTCAGCAGAATCTCCAAAAGGAGAAAGCAACTTTTGCATTATGCAGGGGTCAATTCGTATGAAGTAAACTAGAGAAGAAAGGATTTGATGCACGAAGGGATGTGGTTCTGTCTTATAGTGAGCATAGAAATTAWGTCTGACCCATGCTGCTGGATAAAACTGACTGAAGCAAATGCAGACACTCCATGATTTTACCATTTTTTTATCATGCTGTCTTGCCTCTTTTAGAACCTGCCAGTTCTAGCATGGACCTCAAGCAGAATTTTATTTACATGAGAATCTATCTCTCATGTGTCAATATTCCCTTTATGTTAGTAAAGGAGAAGTTTTCAAAAAGTAGAGGGAACTTGTGATCGCCAAATATTTGGGGTGCTATTTCTAAGTCTTTGAAATACAGATTGCCCCTATATGTCTCATAAAAGCAAAAGAAAGAATCACTCATAAGGCTGGGACTTATGTCAGCCAGACTGTCGAGTGAAGAGAGATCAAACTTCAGGAAGTATGTATAAACCTTATCTTTACCTAGACTCAGATGCTTATTTCTAAAGTACAAATTGTTTTCAGACCCTTCAGAGCCTACACATTTTCCTTTTTTTTTTTTTTTTAATTTTTTATTTATTTTTTTTTTTTTTATGCACTGACTAAACAGTATGGTTATTGAGAAGGTACTTCATATTAATGTATCAAGAATAAAATTAAAACTGTGTTTTATTTCTTTGAGGGAAGAAAAGTCTTCACAGAGTTCCACAGTTAATTTTTTTGGCAGAAAAAAAGTAATGGATTGTTTAAAATTTAGCTACCTCTGTCGTGCCCAAAGCTTAATTCTTACTCATGTTTTTAATTACCCCACTTAAAATTCCATCTTCTTCAATCACTTTTGAATAAGAAAAAACACAGCAAAGAGTAATTAAATAACTTAATTCTGTGCTAAAGAAATAGGAAGAAAATAAGAGGAACCCACTGAACACTCAGAAGGAGGGATAAAACCAGATTTTTTTTAGAAGTCTGTCTCACGAGAAATATAAAAAGAGCAAATAGCAAATATGCAATAATAAACTGTAATTATTTCTTAAGCAGTAAGTACAAATTGTTGACAGACATTTCTTAAAATTTATATTCTCAAGTCTAGCAAAGAGATTTTGTGTATTTTTTTATATCAGAAGCAAAAGATATGCTATTAATTTGATAACTGATTACAGCTAAAGTTCATTCCCACATTTTAAATTCTTACTTCTAAAATTTAACTTTCTCAAAGTTAAATCAGTAATGTGCTAACGATTGTTTCAAATTAATACGAAGCCATAACAAGCATGAAGACTAATGGTACAAAGTACCATTATTTGAGAGTTAGTATAAACATTTAAATGGGCAGTAGGAACTATAATTATATTTTGTACTATAATTATAGGTGGCCAGTGATAGGATAGTTATAGGTGGCCAGTGATAGGACAAGGAGTCATGGGTGTAAATTGAAACACAGGAAGTTCCATCTCCATATGAGGAAGAACTTCTTCACTGTGAGGGTGACAGAGCCCTGGAACAGGCTGCCCAGGGAGGTTGTGGAGTCTCCTTCTCTGGAGGTCTTCAAAACCTGCCTGGATGCCACCCTGTGCCACATGCTCTAGGTGTGCCTGCTTGAGTAGGAAGGCTGGACTAGATGATCTCTAGAGGTCCCTTGCAACCTCAACCATTCTGTGATTCTGTGATTCTGTGATTCTGTGATTCTGTGATTCTGTGATTCTGTGATTCTGTGATTCTGTGAATTATGTCTCCTCTCAGTGGAACAAGAACTCTAACCTAATTCTCTTTTGGTCACTTGTAAAGGTTTCTGTTTTCTCTCAGTCCAAAATGTGTGTCTGACCTATTTATACCAAAGATCTTATAAATGTTGCTAAATCTGCTGTTATCTCGTAAGCCAGGCATTATCCCTGTTAGTTGGCTGTGTTAATCCGCAAAGCTCAGTTAGCCTTGATGAAACATGCCAAGCTTTTGTATGATAACAAACTAGCTCTCTTTAGCAGGACTATATCATAAAATTGCTGTACAACTTTCACCCAGATTCAGAACAGCTGGCAGTAACGAAAATTGTGTAGACAAACAAAAGCTTCACTGTCCTGTGGAAAATATTATGAAACAAAAATTGCAAGACATGAGATAAAATAACCTCTGAGACTGTGGCTTCATATGGTTGGTTGACTCACAAGGATCAAAGGTAGGAAATAAGAAATCCTTTCCATTAGAGAATACTACTCCAATTGCCTGAAAGCATGGGGTCAAATAAGGCCTTGATTTTTATCAAGGCAGCAATGAAACAAGTGAAGTAATTGTTTTTTTATGATAAAGAACATCATTGTGGAGGATGAATTGAATTTGGAATTTATTTCATTTTCCTTTGCCAATAATACATCCGCTAACTATAGGAAGCACATTTCTATGCTGCAGAGATCAAAAACATTCTAACCAAAAGCAGCTGACAACCAGTTGCAAATCACATCTTTCATAACCTCACTAATTCAGTCTGAAGTCCTAGTGACTTTTTTTGTGAAGTATTTGTCATTAGACTAAATAACAATTTTATTAAACAAAACAGAAAGATTTAATGTTTTTGCAAAACTGATGAGCATAGTGGAATATTTGCTGCATATCTGGCTTGTAATAGCACATCTTGTCACCAGGTCATGTTCTCATGATCACGGCCAACCTGTATTCTGTGGTACGACTCAGTTTTCTACATCATGATGAATTAACATCAAGGTCTTTTTTCTCTTCAAGAGATCTGATGGTTTGGAGCAATGGTTTTAGGATGAGGACCATTTTAGGATGAGGACCATTTTATTTCTGTAACACAATGAAACTGTCTGTAAAAGGAAATGAGCTATAAAGTAAAAAGTATTTTCTCAGTGACTGTCCCAACAGGAGGGATGACTTCCCATAGGAACAAAAAGGCTACGTTAGTTATCACTACAGTCTTTGACATGCTTTATCTAATGAAAGCACTTATTCTTCAGAGTACACTAAGAAAAATTATGGAAAGAAACACACTTTGGAAATGAAAGCATTGTAAGAATCGCTATCAAATAGCTCAGTGATTTCTGCAGTGATGGGTTACTTTGAGATCAGAAATGGAATAATAAGAATAAGGAATTCAGGCTTATTTGGGAAGACTGGTCATGAGATTTCCAAATTGTTCAAGACTAGACTAATTTTCCAGCCATGGAGGTTGACAATCAGGCCTGATCCTTTGTGATGTCACTGGATTCAATTGGAGTTTTTATTTAACAAATCTCACTAACTTTTTTATTTTCAAAAACATAATGAATATATAAAATTACTTGTGTTTTTGTTGACTTCATAGCTTAAAACATATTTCAAAATTGTGTCTACAGTTTTGTAGTTTTTTAACAGTTAACAGTTTGACAAATATAACAGTGTTTTATCCTTGACAATATAGATGCTGTGCTATAGGGTGAGACTAGATGCTTCAAGCTGTAAGTTAATTGGAATTAAATACTTAGAATGAGGCAGTGTGGTAAAATTTGCAAAGCATTTTTGGTCAGACTGGTGTGACTCCTTAGAGTCACAACAAGAGATGGTCTTTCAAAATCTCAAATGATTAAGAACAAAAAATAAAATATCTCCTCTATGCCTTTTAAGCACATTTTGAGAGGATTTTTTTCACTCATTGTTCATGTAATTAAGAAAAAAAATCTGGTTAGATGGGTGAAGAAAACAATTCTTTCTATATCCTTAAGAACTTTTGTCTATTAATCTGAAACCATATTATGTGAACCAAAGGAAAAGAATGTAAATTGTACCAAGATCCTGATATTGATTTTGTTTTTTGTTTTATAGAATTTTCAGTCCCTTGAAAGTGAAGGATATAAAGACATAAAAGAAATGGACCTGAAAAACAACAAAACTCTCCTTTAAAAAAAGAAAAAAAAMCCTACTAACAAAKAGTAGTTAGTACTTTTAAACATTTTTTCATTGGTATAAGGAATCAGAAATTTATGATTTCAAACAGAAAGCAAAACTAATAATTTCCATTTCTTCCTGGAGATTTAATTACTAAGTGTAAGAGAACTAATTGCTCAAAAGTCTGATCATGACTGACACCTAAATTATATAACTGAATTACATAATAACTGATTCATTGTTTCTGAATTTCAGTCATGCTCATAGAAGCTGTGGCACCAATCCAGAAGCATACTAACATATAAATGAGCTCTTCCACTGGAAAATGGATATTTTTTGAGATGGGCATTTTTCAGAGGAATCTGGAGAGAAAAAAATGTATTTGTGAATACATCTTACTTTCTACACATCTTAAAAGACTGCATAATGAGATTGAATAATGGAGTGGGACTTTTTTTTTGTCTGAGCTAGATTTAAACTTTAGCATATTCAGGTTGAAAAAAAAATCAAGGTGTTTACCAATTTAACATCACAGCAATACAAAGTATAAGTACAGGCGGCAATACATTCTTTGCAAGAAGGTGAACATAATGTAGCACTTGTGATGAGACAGAAGGACAAAAGAGAAGATGAATACAAAAATTTGGTGAAGTAGAAAGGGAAGACAAAGTGATGCGGTGAAGAATCAGAGGGAGAACTGACAGGTGACAGAAAATTGGTAAAAAGAAAGAAAGTAGTTAGGCTGTATTCACAAAAATTCTAAGAAGGATAACTTAGAGCTGAGAAGATTGCATTTGTTGAAGAAAAAAGATACGGCATTGTTCCTCCTTTACTTTCAAAACTCTTTATACTTTCTGCAGAAGGCACAAGAAATCCCTGTCTGCCATTAGGACAGCAATTTGTGACCTCTTTGAATTTCTAGTTGTTCAACATTGGAATTGAACCATCTGGCTTTACACAGAAATTAATGATCTCTCTTAGACACAAGGTGATGCAGTGTAGAAAAGTTTGTCAAGTCTGTCCTGCAGGCATAAGGCACCAGGCTCTCCAAAGTTATAGAGTATTCACTAGTTTAGTGTTGTTTTGGCCTCAGGATAGTATCATTATGTTAACACTGCTTTCACACTGATTTTGATTGTGTCAGAGAAGTCTCCTGTGCTTTGGGACTTGGTCCTCACAGTCCGCACATACCTCGTTAGCTTTGCAGGCATCTGTGAATTTGGCACAGTCGCACTGAACTGGAATCAGGAAGTCTGTCTGAATTCAAGCTGAGCTATTTCTGATCCATATTGTCCAGGGAATCTTGTATCACCCACATTCATATGGATTTACATTATCAAAGTCCTTCGGTAGTTTGGTTAATGGAAAACTAACTGTATATGCTGAAATATTCATTGGGATACATTATACTTTAGAAGGCCAGATTCATTCTTTCTCAGATGAGGAAAGTAAGATGAATCAACAGAACATCTTTTGATTCCAGTACAGGAACTGACCATCATTTTGCTGGCATTGTGACATACATACCTAGATTTTTTTTTTTCTACTGGCAGCTCATTTCTAGGTGTTACTTTTTCTTTACTTTCTTGATTAGTCCCCTGTTGCAAGATTTTTTTTTTTTTTTTTTTTTTTAGTTTTTTTTTCTCTTATATGGTTGCTGGGATCAAGGTCTTTTTTACATCTCATGCCCTTCTTGGATGCTTCATTGCTTGTGAGCATTTTCAGTCATTTTCTCTTTAAGCCTACTACTGTGTATCTGACCCACTCTCCTTGTCTCCCCTGTCTCCCATTCCTGATTAGAAGAACATAAAATGGGACATAGTCCAAAAAAGTGCATCTGGTATATTTTTTAATTTTGGCTTTGACATTTGACCAGAAGTTGAAGAAGGGAAGTACTGAAGCCATCTGGCAGCAGGAGAGTAAAGAGATACTTACTGCTGTCATTCTTTTTATGGCTCTTTCCCAGCTATGCAAACCACTGATTCTGCTGTTGTCTTCACTGGATTCACTCTTCCAGATGTGGCTAGATCTTCTCCTTATCTCCTTAGAGCACAGTAAAGGAAGTATAAAGTTATTAATTATTAAATCATATAACTATTATTATTACATTAATAATCTTATTTCATATCTGAATTTCATTCAGGGAATTTAATGGGAATTTATTTTTTAGTTGTAGCTTTTCATCTTATTGCTCATTTATTTAAATCTAAACAATAAACTGAGTTCAATAAGTTGAATATGATACTGATTACTTTAAGACAATGATTTTTAGATTCCATAATTCAAGTTTCTTTTACTTCTCTGTATCAGGAACAGACAAATTCCCTTACTAAATTGTGCTTCTGCATTGGTTTGACTGCGTTCATCCACTGAGTATGATTTCAGAAAATTTGCAAAGTAGCATGAATAATGGGATATTCAGTGCTGCAGTTTTGAGGAAACAATGCTGTGTTTTTGCTTTCATTTAAATTAGTAAAATATAAAAGTCAATGGAGATCCTGTTAGTCTAAACTTACATAATGTTCTGCAGCCCTCTGTTTTCACTGAAGATCAGAAAAGTATTCCTAGTGAAATGAAATAATTTTTGTAATTGAGGAGTGGCAATAGCTTTCATGTCACTGAATTACTACTAGGAAAAAAAAAAAAAAACTGTCTAGTGGTTCAGTTGCCTAAACGTAGGCACATTCAAGACATGACACAGAGGTTATCTAGACATTCACAAATGACCAATGCATATGAGCTATGATAGAAACCTGTGTCTTTCCACAAGAGCAGAAGTAAGTCAGACAGGATACATGATGGTGTCTGCAATGACACTAGACAATTTTGTCTGAAGTTGGCCAAAATTAAATTCTCACTCCCTGTGGGAATCTCATCCTCAGTGAATAATTCATCCAAGTCAAAGAAGATCATGTTTCTCCACACTAATTATCACACTCATTGTAGAGAAATCTAGACGATTTGCCTTGGTATAGATGTCCACCTCTGAACAGCTAGTTAGAAAAATCAGTTCCTACCTTACCCTACTTACATAATTTATGATAATGAGCATAAATAAATTCTGAAAAGATGAAATGACACATTTTGGACTTTTTTTTTATATTTACAGATGTGTTTGAGACAAAGTATGCCTGAGTTTAATATCTCTATATTAATATAGAGAAGAGCATAATTAAGGTATGACACAATTAAGGTTAAGGGAACAATGGTTAGAAACAGAGTTCAGATTCAGAGTTAAAAAAAATCTCTTTTTTTCTAATGGAATGTGAAAAAATATATATAATGTTTCTAACCACTTATATTGGGAAAAATTATGTTTTTACCACAAATTTCATTTGGAGAATGATCTAATCTCTAATTGTTTATAGAATATATGCAGAAAGATGGTCATTTAAAGCTATGTGATACATAGAGAAAAAAGTGGAAAGAAAAAAAAATCTTAAACACCTATAGGTCTTGCACCTATAGGTCATCTGGCAAAGCACCTGATTTAAGTCAAAAAAAAAGATGAAAAGGAAGAGAAAGTGAAAAAGAGAAAAAGAGAAAAAGAGAAAAAGAGAAAAAGAGAAAAAGGGAGAAAGAGGTCTGGTCTTAATCTCCAAGTCTGTCATTTATTTCTTTCACACAAAAAGTATGGGACACAGGTGGCTGAATGTCAAAGATCATACTCTGTCTGCATGCTTCATAAGACTTGGGACAAATATATGAAACAGTCTGAGTGAGTAGAAAAATCACAAGAACTGGGTGAAGTTTCAGTGACCCAGGTCAAAGGTTGTATTGCTTTTGGTGTTTTACAAATATATGACAGATTAAATGCCCACCTCCCATGGTTAGCAAATAAGCCATGCAAGTTAGAGTATTCATAAGAAATAAAACTTCATAAACTTCAAAACTTCATAAGAAATAAAACTTCATCCTTATTGTGAGAGATCAGGGTCAATTAGCATGAGTAACACATGCACATTCTCACTATGCACACACTTTCTTGGATTATCCTGGATTTTGGAAAACATGTATTAAATATGTCTATAATTATAAAATAACACCCTGACGAAGGGAAAAAGGATTAGAAAAAGACAAGTAGGATATTTAGATATCATTATCAAAGAAGGTGATAATTGCATAATTTCCTGTATATATATTTGAATCATTTGTGTCTTTATTGAGTAAAAGTCTACGTATTGCCATTTCTGCTCTGTGTTGCAATGGAAAAAAGTATGGGAGATTGAAAGCCTGTGAAGCTTCAATACTTTGTAGTCCATAGAGCTAGAGAAATAGTTTTCAAATTAATTCTTGTTTGGTCCACATTGTAGTCAAGCTCATTCCCAGTAGTCATAATTTTGACAGATAAGGTGAAATGTTGTGATTATTTGGAAGAACATACTTTCAAACACTGGCAGCACATGAAGTTCTTGATAGACCCACGAGTGCATTGTAAATGCACTTGGGAATCAGTGAACTGTATATGTAGCTGTTTGTACAAGTGTTGATCCTTGCATATTTCAGTACACTATCAATGAATCATTCCTGAACACTTCTTTGAAATGGTACCATAGGTATTATTACCGTGACTTTAAGATCTTTGGATTTATCCACGACAACTGCTTTTTTCTAACTCTTGGCAATTACTTAAGGTAAAAAGTATTTACTTCAACTGGCTGATTTTATCTTAATAGTGAATAAAAAAGCTACTGGAAATATCCTATTCAAGGGGATATAGTAATTTACCTCTGGCAGTCCTTCTTTTAGAAAAGCACTAAAAGCCTAAGAGAACTCTTCTCTTGTTTTCTAGATCCTGCAACAAATATTTTCTTAGGCAATTGGTGATGGGATGAGATCAGGATTGATTATTGGCTGCTACAGAAAAGTGTCATTTGAGAGTGGACTTGATTGTTACTATAAATGTCTTTTATTCTGTTTTTGAAGGGGTTTTTTATGATTTTAGTATGCTTTTCTAAGGAAATAAAAGCTTATGGAATTATGTTTTCTTTTTGTCTATTCTCTCTTTCTCTTGTATCTGTCATATTCCGTCCTGTTCTCCTTTCCTGATATCAAGAAAACAATAAACTACAGCTTGGAAAGCTGCAGCTTGCTTCAGTCAAATCGAACATAGGGAAGTTCTCACTGACAATTATGTTCCTTTAAGTAGTAAAGTGAGAAAAAAAAAAAAAAAAAAGATAGTATAAATGTTGGCTGAGGGAAAGACTGCTGCTAAATCTCTCTGTTATTAGATACCAAAGAATCCACATAGAAAAGAAACTTTATGGGAAAAGATTCAATGAAAGTTTTCACTCAACCATGAGAAGCAAATCCATAGGAAATCAGACTTCATGAGTTCTTGTGCTCAAAGAACTTCTTGTTTTATTTAAAATGAATGAGAAATCTATTCTTTGTTAGGATTTGCAAAGGAAGTGTTTGTATCAAGGCTTAATGAATTTGACTGAATTAAACTGACTTCAGTGAGAGAGACTTCAACCTGTTTTGCAACTTTCTCTAAATGGTTTATTGTATTTCTGCAACATCTTGCTCCTGAGAAACACGCTTCATTTACTTTGCATTCTGAGAACTGCAAATTCTGAACACTTTGTACATAAAAGCTGTACCAAAGGAGGAATCCAAATGTATTTCCTTTATCCTTTTAAAATGTCTAAAGTTTGTCGTGATTTTTTCTTTTTCTTTTTTTTTTTTTTTTTTAAATAGCTGCAAGTCAGATATATATTCATGCATACGCCTATGCTGCACAGTGCAACTGAAATTAGTTTAATATCCCCAAATACTCCAGTTATATGAAATACTCTTTCAGGCTAATGATAGTTTTTACAAATTGTCACTGCCAGTTTTTTTGGTCAATACCTTATGATGCAGCAGATGCCTGTTAATACTAGGGAGCAGACTTCCAGAAAAAGAAGGTTGAGAAATATTACTGTAAGAATATGTGGTTATTATTATTAGCTTTGTGTGCTCGCCCCCACCAAAGATTTTGCAAGAGGAAAATATGTACGCACAGGTCTCAGCCGAGTGAGTTTAGATAGTCTTCCTAAATGATTGTGTTTGTGTATATGTGTGTATTTTATACGCATGAACCACATTAAATTACAAAGGAAGAAAACAGACTATGAAGGACCTGAAGACCCTTCTTAAAAGAACATATTTTGCCTTATTTTGAGGAAGAAAAAAAGTCCATTTTCTTCATTTGATTTTGTTTATGTGTGCACAGAAGAGATGAGAATTATGGAATGGTTAAAGTTGGAAGAGACCTCTAGAAATCATCTAGTCCAACCCCCCTGCTCAACACCTACAGTACAGGCCACAGAGACGTATCCAAGTAAGTTTTGAAGATCTCCAGAGAAGGAGACTCTACAACCTYCCTGGGCAGCCTGTTCCAGGGCTCTGTCACCCTCACAAGAAAGAAGTTCTACCTCACATGCAGATTAAACTTCTTGTGTTTCAACTTGTAGCCATTACCCCTTATCGTATCACTGACCACCATGGAGAAAGATTGGACCCATCCTCCCTACACTCCCCCCTCAAATACTCAGGTACAGATATATTAATCAGCTCTAAGCCTTCTCTTCTCTAGGTCAAACAGGCCCAGCTCACTTTAGTCTTCTCTTATATGATAGATGCTCCAGGCCCTTAACTGTCTTTGTTGCTCTGTGCTGGACCCTCTCTAGAAGTTTCACATCCCTCTTGTGCTGGGGAGCCCAAAACTGCACCCAATACCCCAGGTGCAGCCTCACCAGAGCTAAGTGGAGGGGCAGGATCCTCTCCCTCGTCCTGCTTTTAATACCTGTTGTTTTGGGTGTTCTCAGAGCTGTTGAATATATTGTATTAATTCTGAATGAAAGATTTTTGGTGCATTTGGCAAAAAGAGCACAGACCTGCAACATGTTTCTTTGTGCTGTCTTGGTCTTTCCTTGCTACTATTCAGTGGGCTGAAACAGCTGCCTCATAGAGATTCTCTTTAGCACATTGTCGGAGCTCTGTCTTCGGGGAAATGAGATTTCATAGCTGTCCCTCTCATTTTGCTCTCAGTTTCTTATGTGACATAGGGGCGAAATTCAGCCCCTCACAAGGCCGTGGCCACACACTAGCTCTTTCATCAGTGCATCACCCTGTCTCCATTATATTCCAGACACATGGAGGAGAAGAAGGTGCTCAGGAGTAGCCAGCATGGATKCACCAAGGGGAAATCCTGCTTGACTAACCTGATCACCTTCTACGAAGGAATATCTAGCTGGATAGATGAGGGCAGAGCGGTAGATGTGGTCTATCTGGATTTGAGCAAGGCTTTTGACACTGTCCCTCACAGCATCCTCCTGGGCAAGCTCCAAAGGTGTGGGATAGATGTGTGGACAGGGAGGTGGATTAGGAATTGGCTCGATGGCAGGGTGCAGAGAGTAGTTGTCAATGGTGCGGAGTCGAGTTGGAGGCCTRTACTTAGTGGTGTCCCCCAGGGGTCAGTTCTCGGTCCGGTCCTGTTCAACTTATTCATTAACGACCTGGATGAAGGGCTGGAGTGCTCCCTCAGCAAGTTTGCCGACGATACCAAACTGGGTGGAGTAGCTGATAGCCCTGAGGGCTGTGCTGCCATCCAGAGGGACCTGGACAGACTGGAGGACTGGGCAGTGAGAAGCCTCATGAGGTTCAACAAGGGCAAGTGCAAGGTCCTGCACTTGGGGAGGAATAACCCTGGACACCAGTACAGATTAGGGGTGGACCTGCTGGAGAGCAGCCCCGCAGAGAGGGACCTGGGTGTCATGGTGGACGACAAGTTGACCATGAGGCAGCAGTGTGCCCTGGTGGCCAAGAAGGCCAACGGGATCCTGGGGTGCATTGAGAAAAGCGTCTCCAGCAGGTCGAGGGAAGTGATCATSCCCCCTGGTGAGGCCACATCTGGAGTACTGTGTCTAGTTCTGGGCTCCCCAGTACAAGAGGGATGTGGAGCTGCTGGAGAGAGTCCAGCGCAGGGCTACCAGGATGATCAGAGGCCTGGAACATCTGCCCTATGAGCAAAGGCTGAGAGAGCTGGGTCTGTTCAGCCTGGAGAAGAGGAGGCTGAGGGGGGACCTGATCAGCGTGTATAAATACCTCAAGGGAGGCAGTGAGGASGAGGGGGGYRGCCTCTTTTCAGTGGTGGRCAGBGATAGGACTAGAGGAAATGGCTTCAAACTGAAGCATCGGAAGTTCCACAGGAACTTAAGGAAGCATTTCTTCACTGTGAGGGTGACAAAGCACTGGAACAGGCTTCCCAGAGAGGTTGTGGAGTCTCCTTCTTTGGAGATCTTTAAAACCCGCTTGGATGCAGCCCTGTGCCACGTGCTCTAGGTGACCCTGTGTGAGCAGGGGGGTTGGACTCGATGACCTCTGAGGTCCCTTCCAAGCTTCGACATTCTATGATTCTATGATTCTATGATATTTGACTTAGCTAAGAAGGCACCTCCTGTGTGATCTGCAAAATCCACTTTGCATTCAGTAGCAGAATTGCCAACTCCTAATAAATTACAGGTAATATTTTGTTACATATAGACTGACTTTTCTCCCTCCCTCTCTCCCTTATTGCTTCCTTCCTTGAGAAACTCTAATTGAAAGGACAGTGAAGCACTTGGACAGTTCTATCAAGGAAATCTGAGGCTTCATGATTATCGTGATTATCATTATGAACTTCATCATCAAGAACAGTTTCAGCAAACATCCACTAGTACATGCTTAAATGAACCAACCACGTTTACAAGAAACATGAAGCAGAAGGGACCAGTTGATTTTCTAAAGTCCTTTTTAGATTATTTTTTTCCATAATTAAACGATAAATACTAAAATATTTGACCCAGATACATCCAACTTTTTGCAAATCCCATTTCATATCCTCTTCAATTTTTAATGTCTCCAAAGTCCTCTTCACCTACTCTATGCATTCCTTTTTCCCCATGAAAGCCATATTTTTTATTCTTATGATGAGTTTTTGCTGGACTAATTACACATGCCAGATATAGAAGAAAGAATTGCAGAATCCTATTGGAATTTTACAAGAACATGTAGGATTTAGACAGGGAAAAATATCAAATACACAGGAATGAGGTTTTCATTATCAAAAGGGAAAAAAAAAAAAAGATTGGTTAGTAATAAACAGATGGTGGATTTGTTCTACATTATTTTATCAAATTGATCATATTTCAATCTTTCTGAATTACTTCAGGGAGCAAAAATGATAGTTGCAGAAACAATAGTTTTGCCTAATATCTATGAATCTTAGAAAGAGAGAGAGTTGAGAAGAAAGGAAGAGGACAGGACTGGACAGGACATGGGAGGGGAAGTGCAGGACAAAAACAGAATTACGTAAAGAAATGGAAAACAGTATAATGACATTCCTGTGAAATGCTCCAAATATAGAATGTGATATACGCTGTGTGTGAAAGGTTACGATGCACCCTTTCCCTTTGAAACTTAACATGTAAGAGCAAAACAAAAAACAACAAAATCCTAAAAGATCTTTTCAAACGTATCATTTGAAAGGGATCTCTCAATTTCAGAAGCAACATATGTAGCTCAGTACATGTAAAGATGGATTGCCAATATAAACACGTTTTTTCATCCAATATAAAAGCCAAAAAGAAAATTATCCACATAAAACCCAAATAAATCATCAATATTCGCATTTACAATGGAACTTTCAAGGCTCACTTTTCTCCTGAAGTTTTTATATGTGTGTATATACTTGTGTGTTTGAACATATATCCATATCGACAGATATCTGTGCACATTTGAAAAATGGGAAGATATATTTTTGTTTCATTTTTGAATGATAATGAAAAAAAATGATTCCACCATGAATAGACATTTGTGAGTTTCAGACAACTGGTGATAAATTAAAAATTTCTCTCACTTTCACACACATACAAATTCTTCTCAGTTTTAAAAGAATATATTTGAAAAATGGTTGAATATAAAGGTCTTGAAAACAGAGATGTGCAGAAGGGAGACCAGAACTTTGTATTTAGAATACAGTAATAATATATGTGATTTTTAGGAACACTAAAATTATTTCAATAGGCAATATTTCAAAGGAAGGCAGAAGTAMGGAATGACATGTAATACATCCCTTCTTAGTGTAAATAATAGGAAAATATTAGATGTACGTAAGAAAATTACAGAATATTCCAAATATACTTGAAATTATAGAATATAAAATATAGAATATATAATATATTTAGAATATATATTTTATATATTTATATAAAATATATAGAATATATATAGAATATAGAATATACTTGAAATTACAGAATACTCCAAATATACTTGAAATTGGAGAAGACATATAGGGAATGGAACAAAGAAATTCACTGTAAAGTAGAACAAGAGTGTTTCACATTGTTCAGTAAAGTTTGTCTTTCCTTTAAGGAATCATAAGGAGATGTAAATAGTGCCTTTATTAAGACATAGTCCACAAATCTTGACACTAGAAAATAGAATCTCAGAAGCGTAGAACAGTAAAGGGTAGAAGGACCTCTGGAGATCATCTGGACCAACCTCCTCCTCCTCAGAACAGAGCCTACTTATATCAGATTGCTCAGGAACATGTCCAGTTGAGTTTTGAGTATCTCCAGTGACAAATATCCCACAACCTATTTGGAAAACGTTTTCTGCTGAATGACAACTCACCTGATGAAATGTGTTCCTTATATCTAATCAGAATTTCTCTTGTTCCAACCTCTGTTTACTCTTTCTTCCTCTATCCTTCTGCACAATTCGAATGAATCTGGCCTACTCTTCTSTACACTTCCCTATCATGTAGTTGCAGCCAGACGTATGGTCTCCCCTGAAATTTTTCTTCTCCATGACGAACAGATCCAGCCCTCTCACACTCTTCTCATATGACCAGGATCTGATGAACTTCATGGTCCTCAGCCAGACTCATTACAGTATGCCCAAAACTGTAYACAAGCACTGCAGATGGAGATTCACTCTCACACATGCAACTCTGCATTTGTATTAGCTGAACTTTATGTTCCTGACAGTTAACTTCTCCAGCCTGTTAAATACTCTCTGGTTAGAAACCCTACCCACCAGCATAGCAGATGCTTCCACCTCATTTGCTATTCTCTGTGAATCTTCTATTATAAAAACAATCAAAGAAACTGGTTTGTTTAGAGTTAACAAGCCCTGCAGTTCCATTAGCTTTAAAGTGAATATAATCAACACTTCTTTTAAGAATATTCAGGTTGCAATTAGAAATTTAGCACCAATTTCCACTTGTGTAA
Organism: Nothoprocta perdicaria; assembly: GCF_003342845.1. Classification (NCBI taxonomy): domain Eukaryota; kingdom Metazoa; phylum Chordata; class Aves; order Tinamiformes; family Tinamidae; genus Nothoprocta; species Nothoprocta perdicaria. The sequence continues at coordinate 4,700,054 of NW_020455610.1, forward strand.
TTCAGTTTATGGTAACAGTGGAATAAGCAGTGTTATCTGCTAAGTAAATCTACAAATAAATTGTGGCTATTTACACTATTTGAAAAAAAAAATCACACTTCTCAATGCTTGCCCTTAACTTAAAACTAACATAAAAAGTTGCTCTCAGTGTTTTCTGTTGACGTTGTTCCACTGCATATACTCAATTAAAAATTTACTGGAGGAGGGAGTCCATTTGTTCCTATCTCCCAAAAGAGCGTCCTAACTAAACGTCTGGAGAGCTAGTCTTGTTCTCCATCTGAATGACCTTTTGAGTATTTTATCTGAAGTGGAATTGTGTCAATAGGAAGGGCTGAAATATGCTGCAGAATATCCTCAAGTGTAATTGTTCACATCTTTGTCCAGCTCAGAGTGGTGATGGAAACAGCATAATTTACCTTCCATGTAAATTCCGTAATCAGCGTACTGAGGATTTTGAAATAAGTCTTCCTCAGTCTCTTTGGAGCAATTTTTTATGCATTATGTAAATAGATGAGGTAATATGTAAGAGAGAGACTTTGTTGACTGATAGTGGAGGTATTTTGTAATAGCTTTTGAAATCTTCTTGGGCAGAGGAAGATACGAATTACTGTACAGGGCATTTTAGAGTATGTATTTTATCACAGTTGAGGAAAAAAAAAACAGATATTCTCTTGAAAACTACCTCTTTTTAGAAAACTAAATTATCATTTGTAACACATTCATTCCCTGAAAAACACAGTTTTATCATATGTTAACAGTCAGAACATAAACCTGTCATATAAATGTTTTTTCTGTAAGTGCCTTACGCCTTACTACTTCACATCATGAAGTTAGATTTACTCTGCCTCATGAAAGAGGCTAGAACTGTACTTCTCAACCAGAAATACTTTCAGTTCGGTCTCATACTGACACCTTAGAACTTTGTCTGAATTGATGGCCCTGCAAATTGAATGATTATAGGAGATTCCGAAAGGGAAACAAACCTCCAAGAGAAACTTTGCGGCTGTTGTGTACTCTATCATTTTTGAGAAAGGTCTTGGAGTTTTCCATGTCTTGCATGTTATTAGCAACACCAGATTGGTGATTTTGTCTGCAAGCCAGACTATAAATCATCATCAGTGTTAGGCATGATATTCACTATTAATGCCTTGTTTTCACTACTGAAATGTCTTTTTGTGCTTATTTTCTCTTGATCCTTGGCATTTTGCTGACCATCAATCAACAGAACAAGTTGGACATTCCTGGGTGTCTTGCCTCAGTGAATTCTTGCCTTTCTTGACCATTAACCACTCTCTGGAATGTACATTTACTGTCTGCATCCTTAAGCCCCCGTATTCTCCTCTCCCAGCTACACTCCCTTCCTGGCACCAGGTTGCAAAGCAGTATTTCCCATCTGCTGAATGAAGAGCATGTCATAGGCTGTTTGATATGGTCTGGGAGTCCACAGAAAACCACTGATGCACAACCCACTTTTATTCCACAGACTTGTGGGAGACTAGAGGGATAAGACGCCTTTCTGCTAGGCCGAACACACCACCTCACACACACACAAAAAAATATGCCTGCCTTTACTGTTTAATAGGTTTCATATTCATGCAAAAAGGATTGTAGCCTGATGTTTATCTAAAGATGTATCTTCAGAGAAGCTTCCTTCAAATGTATGAGTAAGCTTGATCTTATGCACCAGCTGTTTTCTTTCCTTACAAAAATGCAGTGTTTACTGGAGTGAGGAACAGTCTACATTCATTATTCAATGGCAAGGAAGTTTTGACTGTTCCTTGAGCTTCTGCAAAATCCTTCAAAGGAAAGGAAAGAAAAAATGGTTCAACACAAGTTCAGTTAGATGGCTGAGTAAACAGTAGTGATATTTCTCAGAGAGTCATTAATTCAAAGATTTTCTTTTATAAAACAAATTTGTCCATAAGCCACTTTTCCATGTTGAACTCCTTCGTTTTCATGGGCTGAAAGATAGCACATATTTGTTTGTGTGCTGTCACACACACACATAAAAAAAGGAAAATACAAAATATATATGCATGGTAAATCAGTTTTTACCTTAGTTATATTTCTTCAACACTAAAGCAGATCATTAACTTTGGTAAGAGACTGAGAACTGTTGTCGCAAAAATTCATTTTTCAAAGCATTCGGATTTCATGATACTTCTCCATGTGCTATTACAATAAACACAACTCACTAATTCTGATAAAGATCTGAGCATCAGTTCTGAAAGTATTCTACATGGTGTTATGGTTCTTCATATGTATATTTATTTTTATGTTGGAAAGGAAGTGTCTTTCATGATTTGGCAGTACCTAGGTAACAGAAATATCCCTACTGAAGGTGTTTTGACACTTCTCAGCTCAAAAAGATCACACTGAACTAAAACTACCCACTGAAGTGCAATTAAGTTAATAATACTTGAATTATATTAAAACAAAAGTAGCATATGAAATTTATTAGAACTATGATTATTTTGTTGTCACAGGCCATGAATAAAGAGGGAAGTTAGAAAATGAACTGGATGGGTTACCACTGCAGTTTGTACATCTATCACCTGAGGGCCAGATGGTATTATCTTATAGATTTGGTATGCTACTTTATCAGCACAAAGCAGCCGTAAGTCTGGATTAACTGTTTGGCTTAAGACAAAGCCAAGTCAACCTGGCATAAGAAAAACAAGTTTATGATTTCTTTGTACTTCCGAAGTTATGAAAAGCAACTGTCATATGGTTATGTGATTTATCCATGGGCTTTGGGATTTTGTCTCTTGCATTCTGTGATCTAAGGAAATAATGGAAGTGTGGGGCAGTCTAATAGCGAGACCTTGTAATAATTCACCAGGTGCTAAATATTCATTCTTGAATTAGCCCATATATGAATGTTCATATTCTTTTACAAGGGCCAAGAGTGAGCTGCAATTTAGGAGGGCATTTACCCTCCCCACACACATTTAGATACCTAAGCATGTAAAGTCTAAATTTATCTTTCTAGGTTCCCTTCGTATTCAGTGGAGAGAGAGAAACAGAGACTGTTCGTATATCTCTACCTCTCTGTGTTATGTTACACTAACATGACTTTTGGAGATGTCTCTTAAATTGAGCCTAGAACAATTAGTTCAGACATGAGTCTACTTAAATGGCAGGTGCTTATATTTGCAGGAAATGTTATATGCTATGAGATATATCTGTCCCTTACTGATCACACTTCATTCACAGAAGGTGGAAAGGAATCTCTACTCCCATTTTTTTAATTTTATGTCACTCTTTCCAAGAACAAGGCTAACAGTTCAGTTTATAGGAATCATATCACGAATCAGTGAGTTATGCATATGCTGTTCTTCTTAGATGGATATAATTCTTAAAGAGATTGATACTTGTTTAAATACATTATCCTTTCTCTTCTCTGTCACATCTTTCTTTACATGATGACTCATATACTTCTGTTATACAAGAACTAATTTCAATGTCAATGAGATTAAAGCATAGTTCTTATGACTCTTCTAACAGTTATTAATAATAGCAGAATGAGCTAATAAAAGAATTATTTAAAGGAATAAAAGAATAACCTAAATTCTCCTTTCAAAGCTTTATCATTAATAAAGAAGGTTTTTCTTTGCAAATTACATATTCCTTTAAATACAACTTAATAGGAGAAAGATGGCTTGTTAAAGATCCTGTTTTTCTTCTGAAGTTAGAGAACATCATACTAACAAAATTTCCATAAACTTCAGTGCAAACTTGCTTCCGTATAAGCCAACTGTATATTATTTCATATACCAGAGATTTGTGGAGATATTTACATGTAGAAAATAGATTAGACAAGTCAAACTAGATGTCATTTGTTTTTGTTTCTGTTTTTTATTGCGTAAAGTCAAGTTAATGAAGAATACAATATCTGCTTGTCTAAGTTTTCTATCACCTTCTATAGAAATGATCTTACTTAAGACAGAAAAAAAATACAAAATACAAAATATACAGATACAACTCCTTGACTGTCTGAATGCAGATGGTCCACTGGACTCAATTCTTAATTGATTTCTTAAATGTATATACATATTTTTTCCTCTAATAATTAATTACAAGACACAAAAAGGTGTATTCTGAAATGAAATGGAATTATCATTCCATCCTAATGTCCCCCAAAGATCATTTTGTCACTCTCAGGATAAAAAAATAGCATATTTTCTTAGCTCTGAGAGCTCTTTGACTACATTTTCGTTTTTAAAAATATCCACTCACAGAACAATTTCTGGTTCCTGCGCTAGAAATTGTTAAGCACTTTGCAGCCACATTAGAAATGCAAAGACTATCTATTGATAGTTTCCTATGGAACAGACACTATGTTTTCTTGTGTAGGACCTTCCTTGGTTCCATATAGCAGCCTGCATCACAAAGACATAATAATTCTTTTGATTTGAGATTTTATTTTATTTTAGCTATTGATGTCTGAAATAATGTGAGAATTGTGTCAGGACTCACCAGAATTCTGTTCTGTAACAAAGCTGAGCATATACTGCATGTTTTAGTGAGTGGTATGAGTCCACCTGGGAGTGCTGGACTTGTTGAGATAATTTGGGTCATCAATAGAGAAGAGATGCAAAATTCCCTTTCACCTCCTGGATATAGTCCCTGGGAAAGCCTATCCTCAGAACAATCTATAATATTTTTTTTTCCTTGAGAATACCAATGGATTTGTCCAACAGAGAGTCCAGCTCTCTCCATAAGCTTTGTGTAATGGGGGTGATCTTGCAATTAGGATCTAGAAGTAAATCATAAACAACATAGTTGAATTATTTGGCTTCGTAGGGATGGAGGTCATTCTTCAGTTTCCGCATGGAAATAGTGGGACTTTTGATCCTAAATGTTACAAGTGAGGAGTTCTTGGGTAGAAAGGCTTCTTTGTTTCTCATGCTTATGCTACTAAGATTGGATTTTGCTTACTTGATATTTTTACTATATTCTTCCTCCTTATAATTCTTCCCTCTCTTTTTCTTCCTTCCTCATTACCTTGAAAACAAGGAGTCCAGCTTGTGAACAACTTCTTAAATGCAAATTCTGTCTCTAAATGGACTCATGGTAATTTCTGATTTGAAAATGAAAAAAAAAACTTTCTGCCTACTAGAAATGTAGAAGTTTAACACATTGTGCAGCTTATTTTGAGTGCATCCAATACATTTTAAAATATAAGATGTCATTTACTATGCAGATTAAATAGGCTCTTCTTTACATTTTCTGTGATGGTTTGATCAATTTATCGTTGATCAAATTCCCCAAAACAGACCATTTCCAGAGCTGACATCAACCAGCACAGCTCCTCGAATATTACTAAAGTGCTGCAGATCAACAACTGACAAACCTAAAATTTCAGTCAAAAAGTACTGTATGTAAATGTTACATTTTACTTGAACAACAACAACAACAAGACCCGAAAGACAATTACTGCAAAATTTCAATAATACAAAGAATAGTATTTGTGAAAGGATGATGTACAGACTGACATTACCAACTGATTCTGATCCTGGGAGGGCAGATACTTTTATGTTTGATTAATCTTTCTCAGTCGAACTAACTGTCAAGTATTTAAATATTCACCAATGGTACAGGAAAAGAGAGGTTTCTTGGTGCAATTTACATTTCCAATTTGTATCCATTGACATATAAATGAGAATCAAATTATAATTTCTAAAAAGGCAAGTCCATTTTTTTGTGATCTACAAATCTCAAATGTTATTTTTTAGGGAGAGAAGGATTCTTTTTGTTCTTACTCTAATCTGAGGCACAATATTCTGAGATAAAAGTTGTAAAATTGCTCATTAGACAAATACATAGACTATATAAATTATTCTGTTGCTTAGGTAAGACTAGCTGAAATATGACACAAGATAGTGCCAAGTTTGTTATTTTTTTCCACAGAAATTAGTGGAATCTTTCTAGTAAAAAAACACTTCAGCAACTCCTCTCAAGTTTGCTCGTATTTCGACTGAAATAAGAAGCAAATCAGCAACTAGGAACAGTAAGTCAGCTTGAGATGTATGTATATTTACTGAATGAAGCTGCCATTCATTAATGGCAAGAAACAATTTTCAGGAGATGTGATGGAAGGTACTTTTATGCTCAAATTTAAACTATAAATGTTCAAAACTAGAAATGTGTATARATTTTTAAAAGCTTTTAAAATAGTAATTAGGGACATGAGGTAATAAAATGAGTAAAAAAAGTGAACAATTTGTGAGTARTAAGAGGTGATCTTGTTCTTGAAGACATTTAATCCCCTTATTATCCACAAAAAAAAAGGAAAAGATATTCATTATTTGAGTCTTTACCATTTGACAGTGTATTTTTGGCAGACTTTTTAGTTGTATCAGCAGGAAAATAGGAAGTGAGATGGAAAGCATTAGAAATATTTCTCAAAATAATATTTAGATGTTTGATCCTCTTATGAACTTCACAGAGAGCTATTAAAATGTACTCCCCAATTGCATAATGAAAAGGCGACATACTATATCAAGGAAAGGGGATTTTAATATGATCAAATGGCTTTAAAAACATGGATTCAGAATCTTTTTTATTCCAGCTCAGTGTATAAGCAGTACTGAGGAATAAGCTTTCCTTTAATAATCTACTGGACTTGCTATGTAGACAGTAAGCCTGATTCTCTGTTATGTTATGTCTGAGATATATTCTTTTAAGGATTTGATAACATTTAACTTGTGCCTTATTTTGTATAGCTGTATATGACCATGTTGTTAAATGTTCAAGAGATACTAAGCAATTTTTCAGATCTTATGAAGACACCAAACATTTTCTAGTCTTAGCAAAGTCCACATTCCACAGGATTTCTATAACTCCTCTCCCAGTGGTAACCTCCATCCCTGAACACTCTCCAAACCCATAATACCCTTCTCAATACTTCTTCCATCTTCCCTTTTTTGATATTTGTTGGGACACTCAGAGCTGGCTTGCAAAAGAGAACAATACCTGTTCCATATGCAAGATCCTGCAGTGACATTTAATTTTTTTGAAGGTATCAAAACAATGCTCCAATTCAGCAGCTTGAGACAGATAAAAACTCTGTGTTATCTGAAGCAGCACAAGATGGTATGTTTTAAAGTCATATAACCACGCCACACTGACAAGCAACCGAGTTGTACTAACAGAATGAGATGCAATGTCAGATACACTTGACCTAAAGCCATGAGAATCTATCATGTGAATGTCTACAAAGAAGCTAAAAGTACAGTCCCATTAAAAAAGAGAGGATGGAGACCTAATCACTATGTCAGTGTAGTCTAGAAAACTAATCGGTTCTCCAACTATAGGGCCTAACTTCAGGGTGAGTAAAATATCTCTTTAGGCTCCCCTGGTTCATAGCAGTAGCTATGGATTTCCTTCAAATAATTTAACTGTCTATCTGTGATTTTTTTTTTTTTTAGTATCTGAGTTATTCCCAGAGGTCTGGAAAAATTCTCTGCTGGAGACAGATAACCTCCTAGGTCAAACCATGAGACTATGCATGACACCTAAGCAGAGCAAATGGCAAGATGCATATGATTAGGCAACTGAATGATGAGTCTTCATTGATTTTAATGAGAGTTTAAATGCCTAAATCACACAAGTAGATATTTATATTTAGCCACTTAAATATAGGGATATGAGTATGGTACTGCATAATGTTACACTCAGAATCTTTTTTATCTTGGGCAGAATCTTGGGCAAAAAAGAAAACATATATCATAAGAAAAAATAAAAATTTCTAGTTAGTATAATCAAAATTACAATAACTGTTACTATAACTGAAATTGAGTTAAGTTTGATCATAGAATTATTATTAGACCAGACCTAAATATTATAGAAAAAAAATATTTTGAAGAAAATCTTTCAGTAATAATAATATTACATTTTAAAGTGCTCTATAAATGCTTTATAGTTTTAATCTTTTATCTATTGATAGCTTGTATCTGGTGTGTGTGTGAGTACTGTGATTAGCAGCATCTGAAGCCTTTCACAAGAATAATTATGATGTTGGTGGCTTCTTCTCACTTTAGTAACCAATTTTTGAATGTCTAATAAAATGTTCTATCTTCATTGGTCTGCAAGTCTGCAGTAAATCCAAATTTGCTACATATAGTCCATTTTACATATGTCTCCACTACACAGCTTACAGTATCCCCACTTTTGAAATCTTCTGCTTTCATATCAAGTGTTTATTTCTTCCTACGGCATTTTGCACCAATGTGATGACTACAAGAAACAAATGGCAAGGAATGACAGACAATATTTAAAGGATTATACAAACAGCACCTTCTTTTAAGAAAGAGCTAGGATTTAACTCTCTACGAGGCTGAGCTCCCTTGATTTCTCAGCCACTTCTCACTGGAAGAATCCCCATTCTGCTAAGCCATTTTCTGTATGATAGGATCGAACTGGAATGAGAAAAAAACTACAGGATAATATTTTTTCTTTCAGATCTTGCTATTTGGAGAAGTATCAGTCATTTGTATAAACAACATTTATTTTATTGCTAGTGGACTCAGCCTCACAGCATCTTAATGAACTGGACTGATTTGTGACATCTTTTCAGGCAGACAGATAAGCAAAGGRTTAGAGTTTCAGAAAGTATTGTGTGATTAAGTAAAGTCAGGTGTGTTTTTTTGTCTGGATGGATAAGGGTCATTTCTCTTCCAGCAGGCATAGTTTCATGTGCATAAACAGCATCCTACTCTGCATTTTTAACCACAAAACCACCTTGTCTATTAGCAGATGTTATAAATTGCGAACAGGTTAGGATGACAGCCATTTCTTATTTTTTGCAGTGGAACCAAGAATCAAACTGCTTCTCTATTTCTTCCCTATCATTTTTACAAATATTTGTGTAGTTTATCTACTTAATGGACAGAGAACAAGAAGTTTTTTCATTTGTGAGATGATTTCATGTGCTTTACAGGTTTTTTAAAAATMGTCATTATGCCTGCAAAAAGACATTTTATTATTTAAATGAATAATAACCATAAATTGCTTATTACATAAAAACAAGTAAGCTCATAYGCTATTTTTGATCATGATCTTTAAATCAACTACTTCAAGTAGTTTATATGTTTTGCATTTACTTTTTCAGCTTTTATATTAAAGAGTGATACATATGTTTAAACTTGAACAGTACATAAGTTCCTATCAAWAAGTGGTCCAGTATGTCATCTGTGGTCACAGTAATCTAATGAAATTGGAATGAGTAAAACATTACACCTACTTTTTATGTTTGTTGTTATTTAATTGTGCACCTCTGTTATATGTTCTTTCTCTAGAGTTTGATTTCTACTTCAATTAAAAAGATGCACGAGGTGGAAAATATGTAGTCTTCAATAAATTCTCTCTTCAGGCTTAGAGTAGAAGCTGATACAAAATAGTTTTCCTGACATGCTGAGCTGAGTTAAAAACAAACAAACCCATCAGAACTCTAATAATAAAACCCACTCTCCTTTGCAGAATTCCTATAAAGTAAGGGACAGATTTTTTCAGTGGGCATCCCTATTTTTCGAATACTCCTCCAATCTTCATTTCCATCCTGCTACAATTGCTCAGTGCTGTAAATGAAAATATCAAATGAAAATTGATCAAAGACAGGAAAAAAAAGAAAGAATAATCTACCCAACAATAACTTTGAACCTCAGAATGAAAATTGATCTATTTTATATTGTTTGATTTGAGTAACAAAAGCCTTATCTTTTTTTTTCCTCATATATATTATTTGAAGAACATTTGAAGAATAAAATAAGGTCTTAAAGAGGACAAAATTGCACTGACATCCACTTGAAAATATCTTGATACTGTCTAAAATGCTAACAGTTCCATATTTTAAACAACAATAATTTCTACTGTTTCTACTTCTGGCTCTTTGCTGTGTCACTAGAGGAGCTTGCATTGACTTTTGTGGGTTGAGGATCAACCAGATTTTATTCTGGAATTTCTTTTGTATATGTATATATAATATATATATATACATGTAAGCTTACATATAAATATATATATATATGTTTTATCAGTGGAAATTTCTCTTTGAAGAGCTGGATGAGTTGTTTGGTTTATTTTCTTCTCTTTATAAAAGACTTATAAAGTGACTTGTTTACATTTTTCTTTTTTCCATTATTATAGCTGTCCTTCCTCTTTGCTGCTTCTTTCTTGTCACTATAATGTTATTGCATTTATCTAAAGAATAGTTATAGTTACAAGAGATATAAATACAAGTCATACCACAAGGCATGACTACATGCTTGAAGTATTGTGAAAAGGTTCCCTTTGAATTTACATGCCTCAACGAAATAGGAGTTTCTTAATCCACACTCCAAAAAAAGAGTAGATAGTATCTACTCTTAGCTTTGTTTTGATCTTACATCCGTAATAACCTGTTAAATTGGGTTCTTAAGAAAACTGCTCACCTTGTGCCTGACAGAGTTATGTATCCTTGACAGAAATCTCGATAATATTCAGGAATCAAGAAGTGAACTTAAGAAACTTTTTTTTTTTTTTTTTTTTTTTTTTTTTTAAGAATAGAGAACACTGTAGTTTAAATTTGTGGGTTTTTTTTATATATATATATATATATGTGTGTGTGTGTGTGTGTGTGTGTTTTCTATATATATATATATGTGTGTTTATATATATGTGTTTTCTATATATATGAATATATTTCATATATTTATGAATGTGTGTGCAACTACCCTCGCTTTCATAACTTTTCATTAATTAACACGTCACTAGAGACTAACAGCTGTAAAAGATTTAGATTGGATCCGATCCATCCGCCCATCTAAACCCTGTGGTCCAAAGGGACCAAACTCCCCATTTCTTTGTCAGGAAAAGTTTATTTACTCATCTTCCCTTCACATACATATGGCAGCAGAATGAGAGAAAATTAAGAATGTGTGTTATAAATTACAACAGAATTCAGAACTTTCTGAGGTTGTAGTTAAATTTATCTCTGGCAAAATACAAGGTGACCAGCTTTCTGTACAGAAGTAGAGAACACATGCCCCAGCAGTTTTAGGAAGAGCAGAAGAATTATTTCCACACAAAAGTCTTTATTAGTGGCTTGGCTAAATTTTCTACTTAATTAAAAAAGAAAAAAGAAAAAAAAAAGAAAAAGCACAGATTTTAGTAATTATGTTGAAAAACACTTGAAAAACAATTTTTTAAATGACAGGAAATAATATCTTTTTAAAAACTAGAACAAGTCTTCTGACATTCAATTTTTTGTAGAAGGTTCTACAAAATGCTACCAACTTTCTCATCCGTAACATGACTTATGGCACAAGTAAATGTTCCACCACTCCCACCCTTTCCTCTCAGTGACAGTATTTTGGATCACAATAGGCCTGTTTTCAGACTAAAAATTATGTGTTATATTCCTAAAATCTGAAGGTTTTTTTTCAGTTCTTTACAGAGGAACTTTCCTTTTTTCCCCTCTAGAAAAGCAAAAGTAAAAATAAAATTATATTCTCTAAAATAAATAAATAAGTCTTTTTAATAAGCTACCAGATTTACAAATACCTCAACTTCAGGGAAAGAATGAAGCCTATGAAACCTTGAAGTTGAGGAACAAGAGAAATACAGCTATTTCTCACTGAACATAATACACTGGAAAAAAAAAAAGCATTCTTTATTTTTTTTGAGAATCATCAATTTTTCATTTCAATATGAATGAGCAGTAGCTAGAGGCTGACAATGTACTAAAACCCATTGAGAAATTACTTCTACAGTATTGTAGTAGAAATTGATTCTTAAAAAAAATGTCTTTTTAGAAAAGACTAGAAGAATCCTACTGTATTCAAAATGTCCTAGCTACCAAGAAAGTGCTGAGAGAAGCAAGGAGAGCAGCACATAGAGGTCAATACTGCAAAGGACCTTACCACATTTTACATTCTTCATCCAAAATAGGTGTAACAGTAGCTTGAAATAGCCTTTACAGGTGTTTTCTTGAGGGAAAGGGTTATCTGAGAAGGCTTTGGGGAATATCATCTGTATAAAGCCTCAGCTGATTGAACATTTGTTGCAGCTGAAGGAAAGTTGTCTGGAAAATAGTGGTGCATGGTTCAGGTCATGTTGTTGCTAACGTTACAACAAATATCAGAAAAACAGGACTGTAGTAAAAACCCTTTGAGTGCTAAAGGATAGCTCTACAAACTAAACTTTCCATATGTAGTGCTCTCATGGGAGTATGTAAAATTAGACACCATTAGGGAGGAAAAAAAAAAGATGCATATTTACCTTTTTTGGAGAGGTAAGGGATTTTTTTTTCTTTTTATCCCCCAAATACAATTTTCTCTTTCATTCTTTGTTTTCTTGCTATTAAGACGTATGTTCTAGAAACTTTATTCTGGCTATCATTAGTAATTTTAATAATGTTTTACACTTGCACTGTGCTTTTCACACATAAATCTCAAGTGCTTTACAAGGACAGATAATCCGGAGTGGCCCCACTCCACAAGAAGCGCACTGGGGTTAGCTGTGCTGCATTTCAACCTCCTTACGGAAAGAGCTGAAAAGCTGTGTCTGTTTCCCACATGTGTTATTTGGGTTTCCAGTGTGCTGCATGATTGTTTGTAGGAAAGATTGTCTATTGCTGTTCCATTCCATGTCCCCAGGCCCCCTCAGAAACGGAAAAGACATTTCTCAATAGAGTTCTGGGGTAAACTATTTTAATACAAGAAAAATAAAATAAAATGAAAACAGCCAGACACAGGGAAGATAGTATTTGAGAGAGAGAGACAGAGAGAGAGAGAGAGAGAGAGAGAGAAGACCTGAAAGTTAGCATTTTGTTGAATTTTTTATTTCCCTTTTTAATGCCATCCTCAACTTTCAAGTAAGAGTAGTGTTTATGTATTAGAGAACCATATCCACAAACTTTAAGTGAAAATGTCACATGTATTTATTGATTAATACATATTGTTGAGTTCATTTACCCAAATACCAAATAAGTATGAATTAGTAAAGGAAGCTCCTATTTTAGTCATTTACTTGCTATTTTTCCTTCATCAGGATGGTATTAACTTAAATTGTAATGATTTGTTGTGTTTTATTTGCTGAAGTGGAGGAATTATTAATGAAACACAGTTATTTGAAGAGTCCAATTCTGAGATAAGAAGTGTTATTCAGCTATTGTAAAAATATTTTGACCCTGTTTTTTGATATCTTTGTTATTCTATTTTGGCCTACAATAAAAGGCAAAAGTAACTTTTTCAATTATTCTATGAAAGTATATTTTTCCTCTCACCATTCCAAAGAAAAATAATGTCAACTTTGGTTTTTTTTTTTTAACATTATTTCTGTTTCATATTAGTTTTTTTTTCATGACTCAAATCCTATTTAAACCTCCTTTGGGTAATTGCCTGTTTTTCTAAGACAGAGATAATTACATTATGTATATACAGTATATATATATGGTAAGGTTTGATGGTATTTTTTTTCAGAAGTAATTTTCTTGGAGGTAACTAGACTTTACCTGTCATTGCCAAATATGCCCAAAACATCTTCATATAATACATTGTATAGTATTCATCCTTTAGGGAACTGTTCTTAAGAGTTCAACATTTTACTTCTGGAGGCTCTCATTCTGTATCACATGTACACATCCCTCTCTCTACTATGCAAGTGTTTCTACATCATAGAGATATTACACTGAAAAGTAGTCTAGTGCAATTGAATAACTAAAGAGCAATGAGTAATTCAATTAGAATTCATTATCATTACGGTGATCACGACAAGATAATATGGCATTAAACTGCATATAATTATGTCATTATATTGTACTGAACTGTGGCCAAACACACATCTATCTTTCTAAATAAATTTAAATCTAAAGCTTTTTTTAAACATTCTCCTTAGTTTATGAAAAATATTTTCTCATGCCAAAATCACCAGCATAGCTAATCTCTCCTTTCTTTTTTTTCCTACAAAAGCACCAAATCCCTCTTGCCCTTAGATATATTCCTTCTGAACATATACTGTTACCATTTGATTTCACTGTGGGGCCTAGAAAATGGTCAGTCTGTCTTATTATATATTTATAAATAAATAAATATTAAATTTTTTAAAATTACAAATAAATTTTTAAAATAAATAGAATATCTGTATCTAAATAAATAACTTTTATTAAATAAAAGGTTCTTGATCATGTTGTATGCTACGCTGTACAAAATACATGCAAGGTATGTCTAGTTTAGCTGGAGACACTTGGACTCTAGTTGTCCACACACACAGGTAAATTAATTCTACTCAATATGCCTGAAAGGGTGCTTACCAGCTTTTAAAAGTTTTTTTCTTTAGTATTAATCTCATTCTAAATGTTATACCTATGATGTGCCTTACTACCTTATCATTTGGGATATGTTGGGATTAAAAGTCAAGATTCTGGAGCTCCATTTCACCACATTTCTTCTATTATATCTCTATATTTATATATCTATATCAGCTGTGCAACAAATAGCCCCTTGGTAGCTATGAACACCTCCAGGACATGGGAGTCTCAAACTGAGAGAGAAGCAGATTAAACAATTTGTTCAAAGCAGAATCACAGACCCCTGACAGATTTTACAGACAGAATTTTTGGTCCTCATTTCTGTACTTGAACCAAGATTCTGTACTTGAACCAGGTTTAAAGCTGGAGATACATGGGAAAATAACCCTGATTTCAGTTTACAACCAATAGCTAGTACTCCTTCCCTCCAGATGCACTATTGAGCAAGTAAAATTAAAGTCTTTGAAACAATGTTTCATCCTGCTTCACTTCACTTATCAAATAATGAACAAAAAAAGCCTTTTTGTCTGACTTTTGCATGTTTGAAACAATATACATTCTTCCTTGAGAGGTCTCACCCATTTCATGGGAATCTCAAAAACTGCAGCTAAAAAAAAAAACAACTGATTTGCTCAGACACAACCATTAGGAGCTTCAAACATAGCTTATAAATTGCATATAATTTGAAAGCTTTACTGGGATGATATGCACCTGCAAATTGTTAGCTAACACCCACAGACACATTTTACRACTCATGCTCTGGTCTTTTAACAGCTCACAGTGAGGGCATCTGGAAAAGTCTAAGAATGGTGACTGCCTGAAATTTGTCCTAAGTGGTGTTGACATTACAGTGACTGAAGGATGCAGCAAATCCCTTTTTTTTGTTGGTTTTTTTTTTTTTTGAGAAATGTCCCCTCCCATCTAACATGAAAACAAAAACAGACAAATCAGTATCTCTGGGACTACAGATTGTAGCCAACAATACAGCTGCAAAGTTATAAAACAACCCCAGAAGGACTGATGATTATCAGTATCTGGCACCCTTCCAGGCTTAATGGCCTCCTCCTCATTGAAAAAAAATGCTGAAATGTGTTCTACAAGTCATTTTTTTTGGTATATATCCAGCGTATTTGTATGAATGGTAATATTGAATCTGTAGAGTTGTTTGGTAGAGAACCACAGTGTTTTGCACAAATATTAAAATGATGGAGCAACATATAAATCCTTCATTTTTTGTAAGAGTATAAAGAGGATAAAAAGTAATTCTAGAGTCAGTAAAAAAAAAAAAAGAACAAAACAAATCAACAGTCATCTATGGGTGATCATCTATTTGACATCCCAGTCTAAAAGTGGACAACATAAAGTCTACAACATAAAGTTTAAATACTTCTAAATGATGAAAATATTTTATTGTGTTGTCACAGTAGCACGGATGCCCTGACTTCTTTCAGCTTGTGTATAAACATAGTAAATAAATGCCTACATACATATATAGTAAATGCTCTGTTTTCTGTTAAGCTATTCAAAATCAGTAGCTGAGCTCACTGAAAAAACTCTCATGGATTAAAATTTTCAAATCTGTTAAACATACATTTTGAGCTAAGTTGGAGTTAGTCATTCCATATGTACATATGTGCAAATAGCAAATATCATAATGGAAAAGTCTTATTGAACTTCATTGAATTAAACCAACCTATTTTCATGAATTTTTTAATATAAAATTAAATAGGAGTCCTTTTTTTCTTTTTTTTTTTTTCCCCAGTAGTTTAGAGCTTAGAAGCTTTAGATCTTTTTTTATTCTTTTTTTCCTGGAAAGAAGATGATACAGGGATACAGGATAAAGGAACATTAAACAGACTACAACTACTTGAAAAGCCTGGAACAGAGTTCTACTTGAATTTTACTGATTTGGCTAAGACAGAGGGGAGAAAGAGGCAAGTGATGGAGTAGATAACAGCTCATCTGGTCTGAATAAAAACTGCCTTATTTCTGCATTTTAAAGTGTACTTTATGATTCAGATCTGAGTAGGACAAACACCTTGGAAAATTTACGCTCCCCATATGACACTCAGACCACTGAGAACCTGTCATGCTGCTGCTGGTATTTCTAGATGAGAATAAACTAAAAAACTTTTTTCTTTCTTTTTTTTTTCTTTTTTTCTTTTTTTTTTTTTTTTTATGATAATAACAACAGTATTGGCAGTAGTTTAGGGTTTATTTTAGTTCCAGCTTGCTTCAAATTCTCTCATGGTTTGTTATGTGGTGTGGCATAGTTTTGTAGCTTAAATATACTTGGCAAATCCTCCTGTATTTGCTCAATTTGCCCTCCACCCAAAACACGTACAGCTAACCAACACTGACCAAATACTTCCAACTGTCTTCGTCCCGGGGCAGAGGTCATTCCAATCGGAAATCAGGGGATTCATATGGTATTTCCTTTACAACAGCTAATTGCAACCAAATGTTTTCTTTGACAGAAAAGGAGGTATGCAAGTATCAGACCCGCTGGCCAGGTTAATTCTCCCTTCTCCACCATCAGCGGGTCTGATACTTCTCCAGCTGGTGCTGGAGAAGCTGCACAGCTTTTGTCTTGAAGTTTTATGTACTCACTGCTGCCTAGTTTTAACTATTTTGTGTTGCTCCTGCCCTGTTATTCTGAATATTATCAACAGTGATTGGTAAGGCATGGCATGAGGATTCAGCTATATAGGCCTAATAACCTGATAGCTAGAGTAGTTTTCTCTCCACTGAATCTCCTAGATGATTTCTTGGCTTTCTCCTGCCTTTATTAGGCCGGACAAGTAGAAAAGCAAGGGGTGGAGAATCTTGGATTGGGATAGTCAAGACATGGCATATATGCCTTCAATTTGAGTGTCAGAGTAAAAGAAACAGATTACCATCAGAATTCTCCTCATTCTGCTACAGGAATGAAATACAGTGATCCAGGTGACCCACATGATCGATTTGGTGTATTTTATGTATTCTTCCAGGAAACCTCATGGCATCCAAGAAGGCAGAGGTGATTTCAGTGAGAACCATGCTGAGATTCGTGTGTTTTAGATTTTCCACTTCTGCTTTCATCTTCTCTGAACAGTTGTAAGTCCTTGAGCTGCTAGGGGTCCCTAGTTTCCAAACAATGGGCCCCAGTCAGACCCCCTAGGAATAAGGCAAGCAGGATTTGCTCTGCACTAGTAGCCTCCAGCACATGCCCTAAAACTACATTTGTAACATTGCCTTTTGCCACCTGTACTCAGCATGTTGTCACATGCAGGAGTTAACTTAGAAAATGAACACAAGGAAAACACAAACTTTAGAATAAATGAGTTGTTATAAGAAAACAATTAAATAGTCACTTGTTGTGGAAAAAAAGATCCGTATTTAAATATACAGATAAAGAGACCACCCAAGATTAGCCAAAAAATTTTGGCTGCCAGCTTTTTATTTACAATACAGGTGCACTTGTGTGACTAATTGTGAAGGAGTATTAAGATGATTTCACTTTAACAGCTTTCACTTTCTGGATATTAAACAAGATAAAAAATGATTAGTAAACAAAATATTATTTTATTTTTAACAAACAGAGGAGCAGGAGCTGATGGTACTATATATTTTTATTTTAAAATATTTCCTCATTTTAAGTATTTACCTGTAGACAAGACTATATAGAATGTGGCTGCTAAAACCCATACACACACACAAAAAAAATCCTTACTCAGATAGATACTCACTACAGTATTATGGTAAAAAATTCAAGACCAGATTTCTGAAAACTTGAGCAGATTTCAAAGTTAATCCATGCCACAATGTACCAAAAGGGTACATTAATGATACATAACAAGTTATTTTCTTCAAAATTTATACCTTTTTTATGAATTCTGTATTGTCTTCCAGATAGAAATAATAATTTGCTTCAGTGCTGAGCATTTCTGAGCATAAGGAGTTACCCAAATTTAATTTTCTACTCAGTATGTTTGTCGACAGATCATCACTGTGACTGCTCTATTGCCAGCAAATGTTAGGAATCTGACATTTTAATTTATTTTTCTTTTGATCAGCTTCAAGTAGCTAGTAAAATCATATATTGACCTCCTCTCCACTCTACACCTATCCCATTCTATTCACTGAATGACAACTTCATTTTTGCAATTTGTTAAAACATATACTGGACTTATCAGCTAGCACTGCTATCGGGTTTGTTTATGACTTTCCACTTCTTTTAGTTGCATGCTACTTTACCACAGTTTGAAAACCTGAGCTATAGTTTTTATATTTCTAGTCTAAGATGATCTTTTTTTGGAAAGAAGGTAGGCCCAGACACTTCAGAATAGCACTAGTGTAAGTTATTTGTTCTAACTAATACACTTGTCTTCCTCCCCTTTCTTTTTTTTTTTTTTTTAAAAGACTTTTTAACATATATATGAGATATTTCTTTGATATTTCTTTGCAATATACCACTATATCCTTATGATTTGGAACATAGTTATGCCATTGGCCAAAGTAGTCACCTGAGATGTGACTTTATGGTGACTCTTCTTAGAGAACTTGCTCTTAAATACCTATAGTGTAGCTGGGTAAAATTTCACTCTATTAACTTAATGCTTTGAGGTGATACAATACAACTAATATCCTTGGGATGAGCAACATTTCCCTGACTTTTAAGATTCAGAATGCTGCAGCATACATTTGAAATGGTGGGAAAAATTTTCACGAGGCCTCCAGAGAAAGAGACCACAAGACGGAGAGAATCTTAGGTGAAGGGCTAGGACTGTCTTAGAAACAGGGAAAAGATCAGTTTATCCTTTAAAGAACACCTGTAAACGGGGCCTGGAATGAAAAAAATGCAGAGCTGTGAGCTGTAAATTCAAATGAAATTATGAATATCAGGGGAGCTGGACTTGTCAAAATATTTCAGTCTAAGAACCAGTGAAAACAAAAAAAGTCAGGCAATGAGAGTGGGTAGGTAGCTTCAGTGATGAGTCCATATTCAGATGCATGTAAAAAGATAATGGGAACTGCATAGGAAGTTAGAGCTTAAAAAGGATGACAGGGACTGATTGCAGGTAGTTTGGGAATGATGAACAGAGATGGGTGTGTGGCAGGCTAAGACAGTGTCTGTGAGCATCCCTTCACTCAGAAGTGGGAATGTAGTGAGGAGCAATCAACGTTGTAGAAGGCTGGGAATGTCGTACTGAATATGACATTTCCTTAGTATCCTGTTGACTAACTTCAAAAACCTCTTCACACATAGAAACCCAAATGCTACTCCAAATATCACTCAAAGATGATTTTTGAGCTGCAGCCAGTAACTGACTTTAGGAAGAAATTCCTTTCCACACTATAATCATCTTGGAGAAGTGTGAATTGAAATCGTTTACATATTCTAGAAAATGTGTATCACTGAATAGAATTATGAAAGATAAAAAAAGTAAAGAAAGATGAAATACAAAAACAGAGAAACTCAACACCGTTGTAGATCACAAAGCAAATTTCTGGCAGGGCCAAACACTGGATTTAGTGTCTTGGTCATAGAGAATTCTTCTTTATCAATGTTTTCCTTTAGTAGATCTTTGCAAAATGTAAGGCCCTGAAGTACTTAAAATAAGAATCAGGAGTTGCAACAGGTATAGCTGGGAAACTACCTATTTTCTTGTTAGCTAAAATGAACTTCGTATTGGTGGATAGTTTAGCAAGCATGAARGAAAACACCTTCACTAAAGAATTTTATACATAAATATTGTGTTTGTACTCATCCAAATTTAGTGTTTGTAACCATCTAAACAAAGCATGTCCCAGGTAAATTCCTAATTTCTGAGAAGTGTATTTCTATATCTCCATCTCAGTCAGAGCCTTCAGTATCTAATGGTCTTTAAAATCTGAGATTTCGATTTCATTAAAATTTTACCATAGACCCAGATGATGGTAAAATTGGTGTGATTTTCGCTAAGTGATTAGGTAGATGACAAATTGCTCCTCTCTGCCAGCCGAAGATCTTTCATAGGATGTTTTTATGTCTATTATTTGTCTACTTAAAAAATCCTTCCTGTTGCTTAGTGGTTTTAATTCCTGGATGTATTTGGTTTGAACTGAAGTGGGCTGAGGAGAGACTTGCCTTGCCACTGGCAAGGTTCACTACCCTTCCCGGATACAGATGGGCCAAACCCAGAACCTCACATCCAGATCTTTCAAATATCAAGGAGAAGGAATCAGACATGAACACTCAGTTCTAAATCCACCACTATGGCTTTGATCCCTGGTCAAATCCAAAATTAGAAGAGGCTCATTTTATAGCTCCAGTTTGAGTGCGGCCAAACGGTTTTCATCAGATTGTGCTCCAAGAAGGAAGAAATTGTATGTGATTTGGCCACGGTGATGTAGGAAGCCAGGCCTGAAACCTAACCTTAATTTTGCCTCTAAGCCAAACTCTAAACCAAACCCCAAATTAGTACAGGTTTGAGTCTGACTTCCTTATTCTACCTTATTCCATGCCTCATAAAAATGTATTCTTGGATAATAATTTATTTTTGTTTTTGGAATGCACTAGATTTTATCTAATTCCAAATATGTTCAAAAATCCCTGGATGTTGCAATACATGTTAAAGAACACTCTCATCTCTCTGCAAGTTTGAGTAGTGATTATGTGAGTAAAATAAATAATTAAATAAGTAATTAAATAAATAAATAAATAAATAAATTTGAAACAAGGTAAACATTTTTTAATACATTTTGTTGGGATAGGTCCAGAAACCAGAAACAAATGAAGGAGAAACAGCAATAGGGACCACTAGCAAACAGCAGCTGTGCTGTGAAAAAGCAGGACAATACCACTCATAAGAAGTGAAAGGAGATCTCCTCCTCCTTACTAAAAGTCTGTAGAAACATGTAAGCAAAGCAAGCAACAACACTTTCATGAAAGGAAAGGTCCAGTTCAAAACCAGTAAATATTTAGGAGAAGAAGCAAATTTTGTAACAAAATGACTATTAATTTAGCTCTTTTTGAAATAAAGGGGAACCTTTTTTTCTTGAATAAAGGGGAATCATATGTGGGCAACTTACACTTATGCAGTATTAAAAGATGAAATTTGAGAATAACTACAGGGAAGCCAAAATGCTGATTTTCTCTTTTCTCATATTTGAGAAGCCAAACTTCTATGAGAAAGCAAGCATTCTATGATTGAGTGCATACAGCTAGCTAATAGATAAATGAAGTATGAGTAACAATACTTATTTCACGACTACAGAAATCCTATTTCTGTATAATATTTCTGGTAAAGATCAAAGAAAAGGAAGAACCATAAAGTACAGATTTTTTCCACAATTAGTGTGGATGTTGCCAAATGCCACTAGGGTTATGCAGCACATTCTGATACTGCTTATTCATCATTTTAAAGGTTGTAACCTCTAGCTGTACTTCATAAAAAATAGATTACTGAACAAAGGTGGATTTATTGTCAAATTTTCTCTGAAAAAAATATTTTGAAATGTGTCAAATCATCTCATGGTTGCTTTTGGTTACCAAATTATTATTAGATGGCATTTTGTTATTCTATGTGTTTTGGAGAAGAGGTGAGAGACTGTAAGTCCTATCTCTTTATTATAATACTCAGGGCTACTCTCCTTTCTTTACCTTATTGAATTCGACAACATTTGCTTTCCTTGGGAGTTTTTATCACATCACCTTTCACTCAATGCCTCCTTTCAAATTTTGCTTTGGCTTGACACACTTGCTTTGATTCTTACTGGGGATGCCTTTCATGCCTAGTGTGTTCTGAAAAGCAATTGTTTGCTTCTGTTTGACCATGTGTGCAGCACTTTAGGTTGATCCCAGTACAGACCAAGCTCTAACCATTCCTCTGAATATCATTTTTTTTCCTATCAATCATGCTTTTCACATTCAGCTGAGGGATCACTTTCTCATTGTTGAGCTGCATGGCTACAACTACACTACTCAACAATAAGGGAGAGGATGACCTCAGGTATTGGATCCTGTTCTGTGATCTTATATTCAGGCCCTATTTTGAGCCATTTGAGATACTCTGAATGGAACTAATCCTAAAACACTCTGCATATGGGCCAATCCTTACCAAGGGAGCCATTGGCCCAGTGTGTCCTCTCTTATTATACTCTGGGCACCCTGCACCTCTCTCATGCTAGCAAGGGACCACTTATCTGGGTCAGCATGATTTGCTGCTCAAAAATAAGATTCTAGGTACCTCCGGAACCTCCTCTTCTACTCTGTGCCTATTCCTTTTTTACTTGTGCATGTCTTTCTATCATCAGGGAAGTAATTAGGGCAATAATACATAGAAAATGAGTGAGAGAAGATTACAAAGGATTCTTTTTCCCTGGTGTTTTCCTTTATTCTTTTCATCTATTTCATCTAATTCCTGTTATCCTCCAGGCATTTCTGAATTGTTTAGAGGTGTAATTAATGATGAAAATTCTTCCAGTTGTTACATGTATGTGGTCACGAATACACACTTCAGTGTTCTTCAAAGGAAGAGMTCTGTTGCAAATATATATACACACAGAGGAAGAAGTTCAACTAACTCTTCTACTATGTTTGGTAATGACATAATTTTTTAACTTTTTAGTTTTCAAAAGCACTTCCAGTGCATGTTACAGAACCATGCATACTACAACCATAAGACTGTGACACCAGAAAGCTGGATATGTGGCAATCAGAAGAGGATTTTTTTTTTCCAGGGGGAGAAATGTTACAGTCCATTGTAGCTCAAGGGCAGATCGCTCACCCACATTGCTTCCTTCAAGAGTGTTTTGAGGTTTAGTTTCCTAAAAGGGGGTTTCCGTATCCAAATTGAAGGAAGAGCTAATTTTATAGCAACAAGGTTTTGAAATGACATAGTGCAAATGAAAACATACATATATATTTGTGAATATATACATATATATACATGCTGTTTTAATTGCGGTGTATCAGGTATATCAAGACTTGCTTTTCTCAGATTAAAAAGACAAAGTAGTCTTTTGTCAAATATAGAATACTCGGCATGTATGGCTATAGACTGCATGTATGACTAGATCAAAATTATCTGCCAAGACTAGGTGGTTTCATTTTAAGATCATAAATAACAGTTTTGATCAAAAGGTTGGTATTAAATATGTGTGAATTCATTCATAAAATGATACAGTGTCAGATGATATTATTCTGTGCTTTTTCATGTGTTTATTTAATATGCATGATATATGCCTATGACCTTAAAATAGGACAAGACGTTACTTCCCTATGTAACTCGATATCAAAATTACTCCTCATCTCCTCATCCATTAAATGAAGCAGTATGACTGGCCAAGACAGGTTGATGAGTGTTTAGCTGCAGGAAATCCTGATTTCCTGGGATATGTCCACTGTAAGAAATGTTTCAAGTTATTTTTCAGGCCATAGGAACAACAGCCTGTTCGCTTAGCAGGGAGCTGGCTCTAGAGTGGCAGTGTTGGGCCTTGGGGGTCCACCATGACTTTAAGAGCCACGTGACTCACTGCATGGGGCAGTCACCATCATCAATTGACTTGGAGACCCTGACATCAGTAGGTTTGGTAGCCTGTCACAATAGGCTTTAAGAATCAGATTTATCTTTAAATATTGTGCTCATTAGTGTTTTAGTTTTCTACTTTGGTAATAGTCAGGATTCCAACAACAAAAAAGAAAAGACTGAATAAACAAATCATTTTACCAAGCGCTTGCTTGTAAACATGCCAAATATAATATCTAAAAATACAAGGACTTAATAAAGGTTTCAGTATTAACATCTGCAAAGTTCCTGGTACTGCACCTACTACCAGGACCAGCTGTTAGAAGTCCACATCTGGAACAATAATTATTTCAAAGCATACTACATGGAGAAGAGTATACACTTCCCATTCCTCCTAGAAGGCTGAGGAATATAGGTATAGGTGTTAATTGCGTGTTTATGTGTATACAAAAGTATGTTTGTGCACACATATGTAATGAAACGTCTTACAAGGTATAGAGTTTTTGCCAGTAAGAGCACTGAAACCTGTGATTGTAGAAAACATACAAATGACTTCTTCTTAGCTGGTGCTCTGTGAACTATTGTCTCAAAATGCCAGATGTAAATCATGATGCTTAATTTAGTGAAATTATGCACATAGAATGGGAAATAAAAATAACCCCCAAAAGAGTACACTTTAAACTAAGTTAAGACATCAGCTCCCYGCAGTCATGTAACAGTCTCCAGGAAAATTCCCATGATGTTTTGTGTCTTGCTTAATTATTTTTGTTAAAACAGCGTTTATGGCTTTGCCTTGATTAAATATTTGCTTCCCACTTAGGTTTTAAATATGAAGGACTGGACCAGTAACTAGTATAAATTGCTAGTTTTTCCTTTGATATATAGGAATATATATTGAGAGTAGAGCTAGAGATGCAGTGAAGGCAGTTGATASTTGTACTTAGAAGTCAAAGTGAAGATTCTTTGAGAAGGGATGGAAAATTCTCTGTTCTTTGAACTTGCATCAACAAAATATAAAAG
Source organism: Nothoprocta perdicaria (assembly GCF_003342845.1). NCBI lineage: Eukaryota > Metazoa > Chordata > Aves > Tinamiformes > Tinamidae > Nothoprocta > Nothoprocta perdicaria. Next base: position 4,724,855 of record NW_020455610.1, read on the forward strand.
CCGTTGAGTTCAGAGGAAAAGGACAGAATAAGAAAGGGTGCTGTCTCTGAACAAGAGTTTTGGCTAGGATGAACTTGAGGATGATCAGCTGAAGATATTTTGTAGAGCTATGGAATTTGTTCTGAGAAAATGAGACAAGGACTATACTTATGACAATAGATAAGAGAAAACACAAACTCGTTTTGTTCACTATGAAAAAGTTTGGACTTTTTTTTTAATTCATCAAAGTGAGGAAAAAACAAGAAAGAAAGACAATAGATAGCCTAGAGAATATGTTATAGACGTGAGTAAAACCTGTCTGAATAAAATAACTTGATAATGTCAAGTAGTTCTGCACTAATAGACTTATTTTTTTAAATGACTCCCATTGCATTATAATATAGGTTCCATATCTCTAGGACTGCAATACGTAAATTTCATCTAAGAAATTTAATACTATTACTGAAAACCTCTGTAAATATCAAAGTAGACAAGTTATTCACTGCAATTACTTTTCTACAGGATCAGAATTGATTAACTGTTAGATAAAAAACCTACATTAATTAACAGTTTTATTTATCTTGAAATAGGACATGTTGGAAGTGAGCGGATCTGTGATTGTGAAATTCTGGGTGGTGTCTGTGAGTGGATGAAAATGGACATCTCTGAAGCCATACATGGACATCAGTATACACGCTTCTTTTTTTTTTTTTTTTTTTAATCTTATCTTTCTAACTCCCATCTGGCCAAAATGTCAGTTGCAATTTTTATATAAGTGTTTATTATTGTTAGTCACTGATGTTTGGCCAAGACACATCACTTTCTCTTAGGATTTATATAGTGTCACTGCTGGCAGTGCTTAAACTTCAAGATTTACAAAGAAGCAGATTTTTTTTTTTTTTTTTTTTTTTTTTTTGGTGTGGCTTTGTACATTTCTTTTCATTTTTTTTTTTTCTGGTAATGAATGAAGCTCAATTTTGAATATCCATAATTTTCTGCAAACCTCACTGAAAAAATGGTATTTCAAAAGGATTTGTTCTGCTTCAAAATCATAGCAGATTTTCTTTGGCTTCAAGGAAGCTTGCACATGACTATATACTCAAACACAGAAGTTTCAAAAGTTTTAATTGGATTCTGCACAATGTCTATTTCTATTTTAGAAACCATGGGAACTCTTTCAAGATCCTATTTGTTTCCCTTTCCCTGCATCCTACAGAAGCTGGAATTCTGAATGGACCAATGATGCTGGGTTGCCTCCTATGTTTGTAGGATCACAATCTACAAAACTGTCTAAGATTGTCAAAAAGTGGCAATTCTTTCCTTTTTCTCGTTCACATTGAACAAAAAGTTGGAAATATGTAGAATAAAAATATCTTCTTCCATGGGTTCAAATAATGCAAAGATGAGCTTGAAAAGAACTGTACTGAATAAAATAAGCCCCAGGAACTATTTTCTGATACTCCTACCTGACAGAAAAAAATAGAAAGCATGATTTCTTACCAATTTCAGAAAGAAAATGATTAAACTACAATTTTAGCCTTGACGGAAAGAACTGTGCGAATATTAAATGAATACTAAGTGCTTTTTAAATCCCCATTAACTGTCTGTGGTAACACCCATTCAGATTGCTCAGCAGTGGTTGACTGAAAACTCAACATCTTGCAATCAGTTTCTTTATATTCACATAAAATGGCTAAATCCAAACCCAGGAGTGGAGTTTTTTTTTTTTTTTAATAATACTGATTTGGGTATAACTGAAAAAAAAAAAGAAGAAAACAGTTAAAGAACATCAATTTTTGTTAAGATTTGCTATCTTTTAAATAACTGCAGTCTTACAACCAATCTTACGTGCCAAAGAGACCACATATTTTGAAACCTATTTATCTTTGCAATAATAGTTATAATAAAAAAGAACATTTCATGAAGTCATTGATACGAACAATTTGAATACTTCAGTACTTAATAAGTGGAATACTGTTCAATTTGTTCTCATTCTTCCTATGTGGTAGTCCTTGCAATGGATAGCAATGGATTGCAATGCAAARCATAATAAAAAGCTTTAATTTAATRAACATTTAAATATATATATATATGTATTTACGACTGATTATTGTCTCTTGGTTCCATAAAGAGCTATTAGGATTTAGCCATACTTGAGATTCTTAAGTTATAACTGCTCTAGCTGGTCATAACTGGATGGGTCAGTTGTTTGATTAATCTCAGTCTCCCAATAACTTTTATTTTTATTTTTATTTCTGGCAACATAATTATTGGTTATGTTATAGATGAGTATGAACGGTTATGTCAACACAGTTCAGGTTGTAATGAGAAAAATATATAGAGGTATAATAAAGATAATGTGACTTTAGCTAGACTTTGTGAACATGTTTCTTGATTTATGCTGTTTTTAAAACTGCAGTGATAACATTCTTGGGAGTAAACACAGTGAGGTTTTGTTACATTTAGTGTCACTCCAAAGACATATTCCAGTTGGCCAGAGTCTGTGGCTGCAGCTGTCTCTACTTCATTACCCCACTTCTAGCACCTGCAGATTTAGGAAATAGCTAAGATTTTCAGCTGACGTCTTCTAGGCATTTATTTATGCGGCAAGTTAAAATGATTTAATCTGTGTGCTAGACGGGAGTGTTCTTCCGTTAAGAGTAGCACTGATGAGAARAAAATGTGCTCTAATAGTGCAAAATAATGATTTGTATCACTCTACTCAGGAGAAAAAGGTTAAACTAATGTTAATCTAACAACCAGACAAGGGTAATGAATTTCTAGTATTTTTAAAGCCATCCTGTTTAATTTTTCCTTTTACATTTTTGGGTGTTGCTGGAAGCTTCCAAAAATGTGAGCTATTACATATCATACTGTTTGCAGTATTTAGACAGATAAATAAGTTAATAAATTAAAATAAAGGGACAGCTAATAAATTAACGATATTGTCATAGTCTTAAATTGAAGTCCACTTTCCTGTCATATGATATTTTTTTCTAAAGAAACGTGCTTTCTGACATTTTGTAAACACAGAATTAAGAAGGATTCTTCATTCGTAAGGAATAACAGGAAAGCTGTTAACAGCTTTAACAATGTGAACATTGACATCTGGATCACGCTTAAAAACAATCTGAGTGTTATCAGTATTTAGGAGTGAGGGACCTAATAGCAGTGATCTACAGACTGCATAGGTACAATGAAATGGCATAGAGAATTCTTATTATATTAAATATTTCATAAATATTGTAATCATTTTACAAACACCAATATCACTTTAATTTTCTACACTTTAATGCAATCTGTGGTCTCAAAGAAACACATGAGCAGCACTAATTTGCTCAGGATTACTGCAGTGCAGGGATGAATCAATTACTCTTTATAGATTTATTCTTCTTACAGATCTCCCTGACTACAGGTTGTTCTTATTAGCTCTACCTGTGAATGTTTGAACTGCAATTTTCATTATAGTTTCTAGAGCTGTATAAATAGCTAGTATCTACTAAATGTAAATTTAGGKTTTTTTTTCTCAAATTTGAAATTTTACACCAAAAGGTTAATAAGCTGGATTCTCTTAAAAAAAAAAAAAAAATCAAAACTATAAATCTGCCAAGCACCTCATACAATGAATTAGGAGGAAATGCAAGAAAAAATATAGTGAGAATGAAAAGGTATTTAAAGATAACTTCTGATCAAATGTACAACTGCAAATAACATTTGATATCTTGTTGTTCAAATGAATCCACAGAAATATTGTGGAGATAAGAATTATCTGATTGAAATCTTGAGGGCAAAAAAAACAAATACTAAATAGTTTTATTTCCAAATACAAAACACCAAGTTATACTCCCATTGAACTTCATGGAAAATTTAGAAGTCTAAATGGAGAATATATTTCTGTTATTGAGGAAAACAATGTATCTGCCTTGATCCATTTTTGCAATTAGTCCTTCAAATAAGAGGTTTTCCTGAATGATCGTTAGTGATCTCTTCAAAACATCAGGAGAATAACTTCTTAACATGTATCTGTGTAAAATGTCAAAATATCAGGGACATGCTAAGTTAAGGTTAAAACTGACTAAGGACAGATATAATGAAGAGGTGAAAATCTGTACACGAAAGCCTTGTTTCTATTGCAGATTCCACACATACGACAACAGTTTGATTAGCAGGCATATAGTCAATCCAGAGAAATACCAGTTCTCGGAAAAGGTTACATATTATGAGGCTCATAAAGATTTTCTGTGTACTCAGGATAAGGCATAATTGTGACATCTTAGATATTACCTTAGAAAAACAGTAAGTAAATTGTGTTTAATAAACTATTGTAAGAAATTAATGTAATTATTTTTCAGTGTGTTCAGGAAATATTTCCTTCAAGGCATGCGAGTGTGTGATATTTGTCTCCACTGCAACAACAGAGCTACATAAAAATTAATCTGTTACATAGCATTCAGCCAGAATATATTTGGTGCATTAATTACTGACCTGTACAAGAAGTAGAAAAGAGATACTTTTATAAAATAAGTACATGCTATTTCTCTTATAGCTGAGCTGTTAGAAACGTAGCGATGCTTTACTAAGCAAAGTTATAAGAATGCAGTATGAAGTAAATATTACAGTAAATGTTATGAATTTCAAGTAATGAAAGTTATGCAGTAATAAAAAGTTATGAAAGTCATTTAGTAATTTAGGAGCTTAAAGGATTAATTTTGTAAAGGTAATCAAGAATTTTGGTAAGTAGTAAAATGAGTATTTCTATTTCTCTTTTCTCCACCTTTCCTTTCGTCCTCCCTCTCTTGCCTAACAATGTATATCATATCCCTCATGGTTTCACAAGTTTGAAAATCCATACCTTAAATGCTTCAAAAATAGATGATTAAAAAAGAAGGATAATTATACAGCTAATCATAAGGATATTTTTAAATTACTCAGATTCTTAATGGCTAGACCAAATATTATAGTTGTGCAGTTTCTTCCAGCCTTCATCTACACCCTTCAAAATCTTATTTCTTTAGTAGCTGACATCTAAGTTTCAATTAGGTTGCCATAATATCCAAAGAGCTTTCATACCAAGTGCATCTGTTATTGAGTTAAGCAAATATTGAAGGAACAGATAGCTTTGGAAAGACTTCCAAGTCTTTAACAGAAGAAAAAATTGCAAGAATTTTAAAGGACTTTGCAAAAGTTGAAAGGATAAATCAGATATACATGCTGAGGTATAAAGTGTGTTATATGGAGATGGCCTCTTAATGGACTAAAATAGCAGTTTTATTTGAGGATGACAAAATAAAATGAATCAGGGTAAAAAATTCTTTAGAATATTTGCTTCTTAACAGAAACACCTTTTTCATACTGCACAAATACATTTTATAAAAGAAATTTATTTTTACAGCTATACAAAGAAAACTGGAAAAATAGTGGAGAAATTAATTTGTCAGAGGTATGATGTCTTTCTATAAGGTCTGCAMTGTCTATAAGGTCTAGAATTCCTGTCTTGAGCATAGAGAGGTAAGTTCCCCAAGAAATTCTTGAATTGCTATGCTCTTCTTTAAGGTGTCTCACTGCCTTCTCACATCACTAAGCTGAATGTTCAGTTAATTTGAAATCACTAATCTGATATTTCATCCATCTTCAATTAGATCAGATTGTTCTCACACTGCCTAGGGAATTTTCTGTCCTGTTACCATAGGTGAACAAGTGCATGCTGGCCTCAGCCTATAGATTTTGGTTCAATTTGGTGTGGAGCAGGGACTCAAACTTCTTTCTCTTGTAATCCAGAGTGATCTTACCACTGATTCAGTAGAAAGATTGTCAACAATTGATGTTGCTTCTCATTATTTAACATACCAAGGACTAGTTTCATATTCAGTATTTTTAGGGAGAATGCCAATGTCTGGGAGTCAGGTGACAGAGCAGTGGAACAGGCTGCCCAGGGAGGTTGTGGAGTCTCCTACTCTGGAGGTCTTCAAAACCCGCCTTGATGCCGCCCTGTGCCACATGCTGTAGGTGTGCCTGCTTGAGCAGGAAGGTTGGACTAGATGATCTGTAGAGGTCCCTTCCAACCTTAAATATTCTGTGAATCTGTGATTCTGTGAATCTGTGAGTCTATGGCAGGGAAGAAATTGTGTTTGGAAAGAAACTTGGCCCTATACCTAGCACAGAGCCAGAGATTCCTAATTTGTAACAGTTTTATAGGATTTCACAGGGTATAATTGCAAACTACTCAAAGCAGGTGTGGAAAAACAAGTGAAGAAAGCCCTTCCAATTTTACAAGGACAGTTTGACAATGCTATCCAACTTTGAGTATCTACTTGTCTCTTTTAGCAAGAGTTGTAGAAGATTTTGCTCAATGGGATTTTTGAGAGGCAATACAGTGTTAAGAAATTCTGTAGACTAGATACTATTACCCTGTTTCTTTCATCATCAGACCAGACAGTATTTTTTCCTGTCTTAATTACCACATTTTCATCGTTACCCTCTGAAGAAAAAAAAAATCATTGTTTTGCTAGTAAGATTTCCTACAATGATAAATTAAACTTTAGTCTCTTAGAGCAAAGATTTTGTAGAAGCACTATTTTGATCTAACAAGATTATTTTTAAGTTACTTTTTAATTTAAACAGTAATAAATGAAAATCTATTGCTCATTGTTCACTGAATACTATGTTTCAAGTGTTTTGGAAAAATCCAAAAAGAGTTCTGATATATTTTCCAATATCTACAACAATGATTTATTCAATAATTTCTCCCTATTTTCTGAAAACCAGTTAAACACCTGCTTAATTAAATATTAGCAATATTTGGAATTCTCGTAGGTCCTCTATAAAKATTCTAATTAGTTTAAAACCCAAATATTATATTATTACATCTATAAATATTATATTATTACACCTGTGCATACCCTTTTGAGTAGTCCATCTGATTCCACTGAAAATGCTTAATCTAGATGATTAATCATATCCATAAATATTTACAGAATTGAGAACCAAGGATGCTAGGCACCTAAAGGTACAGATAGGTACCTAACGGGCTTTTCAGGAAGGCTTTGGCACAAAAGTACCAGCTATTGAAAATAATGTAAAACAGTGGGATAAATACCTTGAAAAASTCTGTTTGACATGAGATAGAGATATAGATCCTAAACTTCATTTCAAGTCATTTAACAGTGCCTTGCACAGAAGAATTGATTACCTCAATCTCTCTCAATTTGATTATCTCTAATAGAGATAATCAAAAGACTCATTCTAAGTGTTTTTATTTTTTTGTTTTTCCTTTGGTCACTAAAAATAAAAACAAGAACCCAATGTAATTTGAAATAGACACCTAATTCTAGATGGTTTAAATTTTAAAAGTCTCTCTACTTTTGCTATACTAAAAGGCTTAGAAAATTAATCCCTGTTCCTGAGGTCGATCTTTGTTGATATGCTCATTATGTATCTTTATAAGAAGTGAAGAGTGGATATCTCTTTATCTGTACAAAATTATAATTTAAAGATGATCCCTCAAAAAACAGGAAAGGTGACATGATGAAGTGTAATGTATACCATCTTTAATTAGATTTTTTTCCTATTCTTTTCAAAGCCACAAGAAAAAAGAAAAACAAATTGCCTCAATCATTTTATTGAACTTATCCCAAAAATAATTTTATAATTAGTATTTGTGTTAGAAGTACAGTTTTCTTAAGAATTTAAGGGTGATGACAAGACAGAGGAAAAACTTCAATCGATCACTGCTGGCTATGATTAGCTTTTAAAAGCTGGAAGTGTTTTACTAAACATTTGCAGGTTTAACTACATAAATACAAGATAGAGAATAACAGACAGTACAGACATGCTGCTGAAAAGTATCTGTGGGTTATAACAGATCATAAGCTGAACACAGTCAACAAAGCTATGTTATTGCATAGATTATATATGTACAAGGCAAACATCCTAATGAAATGTATAAACATTGTATGTATTGTTTAAGTGACATATAAAGTAGCTCTTAAATTCTGTTTGGCCTTGGTTAGACCTCAAATGCAATAGTACGTCCAATTTTGAGTTTTGTGCTTCAAGAAAGATACAAACCAATTGGAACCTGTCCAAAAGAAAGTAATGAGAATGATTACAGGTCTAGAAAACATGGTCTCTGAAGAAAAAATGAAGGAATTAAGATTGTTTAGTCTAGAGTTCAGAAGACTGAAGGGAGCTATGACAGCAGGCTAGAAAGAGGTAAAAATAGGAGATGGAAATAAACACTTTTCCATGCCCACTAGGAATAGCAGAAAAGTAAAACAGTTTTAAGTGAAACTAAGGTTAAACATTAGTGAAATTTTTCTAACAACAAAACTAATTGAACTCCATTATACAGAGGCTATGAAATGAGAGTCTTAAACCATGTCCATATGTTGTAAAACCTCCTTCAGGAAAGATATGGGTTGGTGAGATCTTTGAGACAGGGTAACATAACCCTACAGAATATCTTCCAACTCCATGACCCGTGGTTTCATAATTAACTATTTTGCACTCTTTCTTTTTATTAGATAAGATAGAGCATAAACTATAAAACTATTTCATTATACAGAGCTTAAGCTATGGTTCTGTTCTTTGGTTATGTGTGTTTTCTTCTCTGTGGTGATTAAAATTGAATAGACCTTCCTTCTATTAAGATTTCTAAATGTTTAAGTAAACTTCAATTTTATTTATTATTTTATTTTATTTTATTTTATTTTATTTTATTTTATTTTATTTTATTTTATTTTATTTTATTTTATTTTATTTTATTTATTTTGCTTGAGTGTCTCTGACAGTTATGTTGTTCTCTCTTTCCTTGTTATAACTTCATGATAACGATGATGCTCCATTGAATTGCCTAGAACTTCATGGAGTGATTAAAACTTCTGGTAGCTTTGCCACTCTGTTACACTGGAGATAACCTAGATACATTTTTTTTCTGCAGGTAGGCTTCTAAAAGAAAAAATAACAATAAAATATTTTTTTTAAATAATAATAAACTCATCTAAATTTCAGCAAAGTTGTTGACYACTTCTTTTAGTTTAGTGTCCCAGGGAATATTCAAGATTCTTTTGCAGGTGGTAATATAATTTTGTATCTCCTATAAAAGCATTCTGTAAACTTCATCAGAGGTCACTTTACATGTTTGTATTGGAAACATATTTTTATTTGTTCTGTATCTAGAAATTTTTTACACCCTAAAGTTAAGAAGAAAATTTTGGAACTGGCAGCTTTCTATAGTATTCAGTTAGCTCATTTCTGCAAAATGTYTCCATATAAATTATGAACAAATTATCATTAAAATATGGCATACTTTTGTACATCATCTGWTGGCAAAATGATCCAGTTTTTGTTAACATAACCCAAGGAAAGATAGATCAGGTCACATAGGGGCTCTTTACTTCTGTTCACTGATAACCAGTTCACTGGCCAGTAGTTCAGAAAGCAGACTTTTTGCAGGAGTGCTGTTTCATATATACGACAGCCTGCGGTAATATGTACCTCATAGAAATCTTAAGCCAATTTGTGCCTTTGTGTTTAAATAGCCCTGTTAGGTATTTTTTCTTTTTTCCCCATGAATTTCCTCAGATGTTCTCCACTCAAGAGAGATCAGCCTCATCCCATACCATGTGGTTCACAACCTGTGAACTGCAATGAAGGAGTGTGTCCTTAGCCTCAAATTGTTCTGCTCATTTTCATTTGATACCTCTTTGTGCTGATAGGAAAAGTGACAGTGAAGTAATCATTCCTGTTCACCTTCTCCACATCAGTCATGATTTTGTAGGCCTTTTTCTTATCCTTCCTCTGTTATCTCTTGTGCAGGCTGAAGTGGCATAGTCAGGTTTTCCTCCTGGTTTGTAATTTTAGCTGTCTATCACTGAAGTGCAGTGTATCTTTATGGTGTTCTAACCCTTCCAAGTATTGCTTGATTGTCACACACACACACTTAAAAAAATCACTGTCACTGTACAAAGACTTGACAGTTGGAGAGTCTCCTCTTACTTCTTATACCCTCAAGGGTTTACTTAGATTTTACTGTTATAAACACTTTCTGAAGAAGGAGCACTTTGAAATGGAAAAAAAAATCTGACTACACATTAGATATACTTTTCCTGTGCTTTGAAGATATAAAGTTCTGCATATATATGTACTCTTATTTATAGTTTATTTTGGCTGTTTGCTCCAAACCTCTTCTGCCTCTTTCTTCACAGTTGCTTCTCTTCAACCTCACTTTAGTTGCCCTCCTTAAATTCCTCCTCCTTATCTTATCCCTCTTCCAGTGCTTCTACCACCCATTTTGTCCCTCTCTTCATCTCCTCCCAGCATCACCATCCAACAAAGGGGAAAGAAAAGAGAAAAAAATCATATGACTGCATAAAATCATTAATGAACTTTGTCTTTTTTTGTTATTTTCTATTCTCTTAACTCTTTGTTTTTCTTATCTATTTATAAAGTGTTTAGGGTAGGAGCTATTCTTCATTCTCTGCTGTCAAGGTTGGTGCCATGACCACTATTTTGGTTAAAATAACTAAACATTTTCGTAACATTAACTATTATGTTATTGATGTTTTGACTGAAATAAAAATAAAAACTTTAATTAACTAAAGATCTTTAGGTAACAGAGGAATAACTATTAAATTATATCTGAATTTGCTGTTGTAACTATGTGCTTTGTTCTCTGTATTGCTTCTTACGGAATTCAACTATTTCATCAAGATTGTTAATAGGTTTATAAGACTTGGGTATTCACAAGTTCTAAGTTTAAATATAGGAGTAGTCTTCATCACACTTATTGATTCATTGATTTACTGATTAATTAATTAATTTATTATTATTGATTTATTGATTACATATCATAAATATTTTTGTAGCATTTAAATTATCACCTGGATGTTACCTTCCAGGTTACAGAAGATGCCAATGATCTTAAAGAGTTAATAGAAAGAAACAGTGAGCAATTTTGTGAATGAAGATGCTAATTTTTGTTCCTCTGCTTGCACTCTCAAAGCCCTCTGATGCAATCGTAAGTGTAGGTATAAAAGCCTGAAGCAGCCAGTGTGTAGGGAGGATTAGGGATTAAAAGCTAAACATATTACAGGGAGATTACAGAGATTCAAGAGAGGTAAATGAGCAATCAGGTCCACCTTGTTTATTGAAGCTTGTGTTCACTCTGTATTTTCCTGCTTGACTTCTGGAAATCTGTGCGTGTAGACATCCTTTAATTTAAGTGTCTCATGGGAGCAGGATATTAATCAGGGCACTCTATGGAAAGACATGGTAGTTAATTATAAAATCAGAATAGAATAATTTCTAAGGAACAATTTATGTGCTGAGAAATCTCTACAATATGCAGATCAAATATAGGTCTAAACAGAATAAAGGACAAAAGTTGTAAATATGCTTTGTGAATGAAGAAGGATATTACAGATAAATTTAAGAAAAAAGTTTATTTTTTTTAGAGTTTAATTATATATAAAAACTCATCAATGTCAGTGTTTTATGTCTGTAGTGTGGATATAGGGTTGTATAGGGTAGTATAAGGTCATATAGATTAATAGATTTCATACAACTAATTGTTCTGTTAAAGCCAGTGAGACCATTTAGATGAGTAACTCAGATATTTTTAATTACTTCTATTTTTTAATTGCTGGCTGGCCGTATGATGGGAAAGCCATGGATGTTGTGTACTTTGACTTCAGCAAGGCTTTCAACACTATCTCCCATAACACCCTCATAGGAAAGCTCCAGAATTGTGGACTGGATGAGTGGACAGTGAGGTGAATTGAGAACTAGATGGATGGCAGAACTCAGAGGGTGGTAATAAATGGGGCTGACTCCAGTTGGAGGCCTGTGGCCAGTGGTGTCCCGCAGGGGTCAGTACTGGGCCTGGGGCTGTTCAACCCGTTCATCAATGACCTGGATGAGGGCACTGAATGCACCCTGAGCAAGTTCGTGGATGATACAAAACTGAGTGGAGTGCTGACAAGCCAGAGGGCTGTGCTGTCATTCAGAGAGATCTGGACAGGTTGGAGAGTTGGGCAGAAAGGAATCTCATGAAGTTCAACAACAACAAGTGCAGTTGAGGAGGAATAACTCCAGGCACCAGGACAGATTAGGGGCTGACCTGATGAAAAGCAGCGTTGTGGAGAGGGATTTGGGAGTTCTAATTGGCAACAAGTTAACCATGAGTGAGCAGTGTGTCCTCCTGGCCAAGAAGGCCAATGGGATCCTGGCTGCATCAAGAGGAATGTTTCCAGCAGGTCAAGGGAGGGGATCCTGCCCCTCTCCTCAGCTCTGGTGAGGCTGCACCTGGAATATTGGACTAAGCAAGCTGGGACTGTTTAACCTAGGTCCTTCAGATCTCTATCCTGTGACCACTTACTAAAGATGTTCCAGTCATGTTAAAGAAGAAAATCCTGGAACTTTCAAAGTCAAATACTTTGCTGTCATAATATGCCTGTAGTATAGTAGTACTGGACAGATCATTGTTAGAATAGGAGCTGCAGTACTCAGATGTGAACTGAAGTTCTCATTACTTACATGTTTGTTTGCTTTCATGCTGTCATGAAGAGAAAGTTAAATGAAATATCCCTTATTTGCTTCGTGAAAGATTTAGAGAAACTTCTAAGCATAAAAGGATTTAGTTATTTGATCAGGGCTGACAAAGTTGGAACCTAGCTATTCCCGGGTGCTGAACAGATGCCCATAAAAAGAGGAATTCTTCCTCCCTCCACATTGATGTAATTTATTACTTTACTGACAGATTGCTCAAGACGGAGATAGTTGCTTACCACAGTGATGACTCAGATTGATTTTAGGAATACATGGTTTGTACAATTAAGGCCATTGTATGTCTTCAAGTCATAGCCTGTTTGTTTACATAAGAATAAGAACTGTATATATTCCATTCAGCAAACTTATTTGCGAAATTCTTGGTGGTTTAGGCCTGTAATCCCAGTGGAGAAATAAGGATGTAAGAATTGTCTATATCCTTAGATTGCATTAGACAGTAGACCACATCATATAAACACCACAAATCTCATTTGAATTTCATTTTTACTTTTGCTTTGTTTACAGAATATTTTAAAATCTTTCAAGCATCTCTTATCCTGAATAAGACTGCTAGATTGTAGTGAACTGTACATTAGTATCTTGTCCCTTGTATGAAGCAGATGGATTTTTTTTTTCTGTTGAATTGTCTATGTTCACTTAAGTTTCACTAGAAACCCATAGCTTCTCAGATAGTGTTTCAGAAAGTACATGAAAACTATGTTGCCTGGTATGTGTTTAAAGTTAGAAAATAAGATTGCTCACACAATTATCTAAACTTAGAATTACAAGCATTTTACAGTGCCTGTCAGCCTCAGCAAATAGAAATATATATAAAGAAGGAAATGTGGATAGTTGAAAAGAATGTGTTAGAAAGAGAATGGAAAAGATAAAAAAAACACTGAAGGTAAGAAAGATGTCTATAGAAATGAATACAAAAATTGCTAACAATGCAAGATTGAAACCAGTGCTATTTTAAAGGGAATTTTCAGTCCTATTTCTATTATTTGTCCATGCTTCCTGTCCAAAATGAAGTTATATTAATGTGTTTTTATTGTGTGGTTGGATTATATTGTCTGAAATCTTGATATTTTTAAAAATTGCCTTTACATTTGCTTTTTTTTTTTGTAAGCAATTATTTGACACAATGGCTATGATATCTATATACTAAGGGCTGTATAAAGATATGTTTATATATAACAAGATAGCTTGTTAGGAAACAAAAGAGACATGATAGAAGCATTTGTTCATATAGTAAATAGTGGTCTCAGCAAATGGGAGACTTAGTTATGATCATGTATTTTGTAGACGTCAAGGCTGAACACAGATCTAAATACTTGAATAGGAACTATGAACTGATTTTAAAGATGTTAAGGCAGCATCTACTGCACATGAAAGGCAACATGAAAGCAGGAAAATGCTGCTTCAATAAAAATTGTATAAATGGTTGATAGAAATAAAAGTTGGAACTGGCTTCCTGTTGCTTTCTAAACCACGTTTATCAAAAAGGAAAAGGAAAAGTCTTTAGATGTTCTTGGCAACCAAATGGTTTGGAAAATGTTCTATAATTCTGCTTAGAATACAGTCACAAGACAAATTCACTGAGAGTGTAAAAGGAATGGGTGACATGTTCAGTATCAGTTTCACAGCACATTAACCAAATGTTCTTCATATTCTTGGTAAGTAATTTAATTAAATACCATATTTATGAAAAAAAAAGGCAAAAAAAAGAACAAAGAGGAAAAGGAAAATAAAAGAAAAAAGGAGAAAAGGAGAAAAAGAGAAAAACAAACAACTTCCAGCTCTTTTTTTTTCAGAAAAGAAAACCTCGTCATAAGTGATGATGGCGCTGTGTGTTTCCCTCTGGCTCTTTATAGAGACAGTAGAGGTAGGAGTTTAACTTAAGTACTCTTGAGAGGTCTTAAGATATGTCTTGAGAGGTCTTAAGATATGGACTTTTAGAATGTAGGGTTTGTCTAAAGAAGACTTTATTCTACTAGGTACAAAATTTGGGAGCAATTATAATGATCTCATGAATGTCGGGCAGTTACACTTCATCCAGACCAATATTGGTATTTCCAGTGTATCCAAAATGTTGTGATTGCTTCCAAGAACTTTTGAATGACATTCTAAGTCTCAGTACATTTAAACTACCTATTTGAAGGCCTGAGGAAGATATTATGTCTTCATCTTTTTTTCATGTTTCTAAATAAATTTACAGACATCACACTTTACACTTACCATCTGATTGACAACCTGAATTCTGTCCTTGATTTTTGTTATTTATTGAGTTCCAGGATGATCAGCACTGGCTAGCTGTTCTTCAAATGAGTATAATGAGAAACAACTTTTGAGAACCTGGTGTCCTTCCTACTCAGCTGAGAGAAAGTATATAGAGAAGGGTTTTTTTTGTATATGATTATTCCTAGTTAGAAGCATTCGTATTTTTGTACTATGGCAACAACTTCTGGGGACAAAAAAAGTTTAAAATTAAATGTTTAGTACCTGAGTGAGGGTTAGAGTACAGAGTATGGTAGAAGAAAAGGGCATGTACATGGCTATGAGATAATATACATATAATACATCATTATTATAATATATTATTATATGTCAATAATATCCAATAATTAATTGTATATTAATATAYTATAATTATATATTAATAACATATTATATATTATAATAATATGCTGTTATAATATAATAATGAGATATTATATACATATTATGTATACAATATACAGTGTATAATTTACACTAGGTATTCCAGAAGGAACTTTCCACCGTGTTGTGGAAAGGAAATGGAAGAAGGATTACCGGGAATAATATTTAGAGGTGACAAGTGGTTCTGATGTCTCAGGTTTAAGCAAATTTTGAAAATAGACTCTTAATAATCTCCTCAAATAAGCTTTGTTCAGAAATGTAACACTTAAAAAAAAGTAATAAAATATTGTTCTATATACAAATCCACTATCTGTATAATTTCTTTTTTTAGCCACAGAGAGCAGTATAAGATTTAGCACTAATATAATGTTGTTCTGCAACAAATCATTTTATGGTCCAAAATATCCAGTGATTTTCTACAAATGGCACATTATTTTTAAAATCCTGCTCTGAAAATAATTCCTAAAGTGACTCAAATTCTCCAGTCCTCTAAAAAAAACCAAAATCCTTTAGCCAGAACACTGTTTACAAATGGCTGTGATTCTCACAGCCTAATTGTGGGGAAATTCCTTAGAGGCACATGGCTCTGCTAGCAGTCTCTGCAAGCTCTCTTTGCTGATGTTTTCATACCGTTCATTTAGAATGAACATGATTTTACAATGTAAATATCCTCCAGCTATTTGTAGAGTCTTGAACTGGTACTGGCATGTCATTATAGTTTCCAATCAATGTAAAAAGTTTCTCTCTTTTTATATCTTCTCTCCTCCCTTCCTTTCCCTTGATCCCTCTCCTCACCCCCACCTCTTTATTGCTTTGTTCGTTTTGGGTAAATGTTCAAGGAACTGGCCAAAATTTCTAAACATCATATGATCTATTGCAAACAATATAGAGAAGACTTCTGAAGTCTTCACGTGCTGTCTTTTAGATATTCTTTAACACTTTGCAAAATTGTACCCATTTGGTATTAAAGGGCATGCAACATCAATGAGTTTACAATTTCAAATAAATTGTTTATGGAACTCTAATGTTGTTAACACATAGCTCAGGAAAAGGCTTCTTTTCTGCCCTTTCTTTTTTAAGCAGAGACAGTCTATAAGTTTGCCTTAATGCAGCATATATTTCTCCCCGACTCCTTAGACGAATATTTGTATTCCATTGTAGGGTATATTTGGGATTGTTCATGCTACCTTACTCTTTGCAGTACATATATTCTTTTCCTGTAAAATGTCGGTGCAACATCTTAATAGTGGCTCTTGTAGTAATCTTGTAATTGCTTTGAATTGAGAATGTTTATTGCTTACTCAGTTTTCTAGAGAACTATTTCTTGGCTTCCTCATTTCTCTGACTTGGGGCCTAGGTAAAGAAGATGGACCACATTGTATTTCCTTCCTTGCTTAAGCTTGTATAGATATGAATTCTGGGTTGAATACAGAGAGGTTGTGCTGTTTCCCATATTCACTTTTGCAGTGACCTTTCCTTAGATATTAAGCTTTGCAGAGAGATAATTCTTTCATTTTCTAGTAGTAGCATTCAACACAAATTTGATCTGAGTTCTTATTTCTACATATTTAATAATGTATTCTGTACATATTAATATCCTAAAGGTGTAGATGAATGAACAAGTTACTGTACCATGAGCAAGTTTTTCTGTATGTAGGCTTTATATATATATATAGAGAGAGAKATATATATATGTCATTTTAATATGTCTTTTCTTCTTCAGATTTGTGATATAATTTATCCCAAATTCAAAGAGATGGAAA
Organism: Nothoprocta perdicaria; assembly: GCF_003342845.1. NCBI lineage: Eukaryota > Metazoa > Chordata > Aves > Tinamiformes > Tinamidae > Nothoprocta > Nothoprocta perdicaria. Next base: position 4,741,804 of record NW_020455610.1, read on the forward strand.
AGCATACACTAGCATACCCATACATTCACAAAGGATATTTGAAGGATTTGCCTCTGTATCAATAATGCACAATTCTGAATCACAGAGTCAATGACTTTCTTAAAATCATATAATAAGAATAAAATCATGGTAAGTATTTCAAAACAGGAATAACCATGCTACTTGTAAAATATAAAAAAAGATGTATTTAAAACTTTCAAAGGAGGGAAAAATATTTCTTCAGAGATTATCAAAGCAAATAATGTATCTCTATATTTTAAAACAGTACAATAGATTAAGGTATAAAATCAGGTTAAATTGTCATGAAATTATAAATAAAATTTCTTTCATTTTTTTTTCWWTTTTCCTTCTATAACAGAGTCTCTGTAAAAAGAAAAGCAGAGAATGTTGTACATCTTGACTTGAATAAATTACTTGACTTTAATAGGTTTAATATTATATATTCCCAGGTAAGTTAGAGAAATGTATTACCATAAGGTGATACAAATCTGGTGAATGACAAAGTAGTTGCCAACAGCTTATTGTCCAAGTGGTCATACAGAACTGAGTTTTATCTCTATTTATTTTTTTAGTTTAGTTCTGTTTCAGCTACTTCTCAGTAATAGTGAAATAGTGGATAGTTATATAAATCAGAAAGCTCTATGCAGCTCACAAAAGTTGCAAGCAGGCCGGAGTGCCTAATTAACACTCCAAAAGAGAATTAAAATCTGAGAAAGTTGAGAAAATATTCTTTCTTTCTTTCTCTCCCTCTCTATTTCTTTTTTTTTTTTTTTTTTTTTTTTTTTAGAAAGGATGTAATTCATCAACATAAGTGAAAACATCTATATTTAGGGCTGAGTGGACACAAGACATTATTTTAAAAAAAGATCTGCAGGCTATAGTGGAACTCAAGCTGAACATCAACAGACCACCGTGTAAAAGGAGCTTGCAGAGAGGAAAGGATAATATGTTTACATATCCATGGCAGGTAAGAAGAAAAATAATGGGTTTAAATTACAGGAAGGAAGATTTGGGTTAGATATTACAAGAAAGAATTCAAACAGGAAAGACAGAGAAATACTGGAATGGATTGCCTGAGGAGACTGCATAATTTCTGCAACCTATTAAATTTCTATAGCTGGGACCACTCCCCRGCATACCATAACTTGGTGAGCCTGACAGTTCTGAAAAATATGTCCTGAAAGGGTGGCATGCATGCATATTGCATTCAGGCTACAAGATCAGACACTTTTATTCTTGCTGTTAGTACTTGGATGTGAGAAGCAAAAGCATATGTTCAGTTTTTGACAGACTCAATTTTCTCCATCTTGATCATGTTATGATTGCTGAAGCTGCACACTCCTTCTGTCATTCTGTGGAGCCCAACTTGACAGTTCAGTTAAAGGAATTAGGGTTCAGTTCCAACCTCAAGTTAACTTATTGCTTAGTCTCTTCTCTAAGGCTGTAAACAAGGGTATCAATGGATACCAAATGTGACTGTGGTTTTTATAAACTAGATATTGATTGAGACCAGTGATTCACTTAATATAATTTGATAAATATTTAGCAGATAATAACACGTTTTAGTCACTGCCTATGGGCAAAAACTCAAACTGGAAATACTCCAAATTTCATTACCAATCCTTTGACTGGCTTGTTGCCCAATTTACTCTATTATTATTGTTACTAATATTACATATAGCAGGCTATGCTTTAATGCATTTCAGAAATGTTAAATTTCAGTAAAGGAGAAACGTTATCCTGATTTAGAGGCTAAAGATTGCACACAGGTTGAAGGCTTTATTTAAACACACACACTTATATTTTATAGCATATGCCACCTCCCTAGGAGCAGCAAATTTTTTTGTTTCTGTTTTGGCTTGTTTTTGTTTGTAATAATTCTAGATAGGATTTTCAATTATGAAAAGAAACTTTTGCATATTCTGTGGTTGGAGGAGTGTCGATTCCACATATCTGGTTACAATTTAAAAAATACGCATCAGAGAAACCAAATATGTTACTCAAAGCTGCCAGTATTTTTCTGCCTATAACTATAGTGGCAACTCAGTATTTGAATGACACAAGAAGCTAGTCTGTGTCTTAATATATTCTACAGTAGAAAATGATCTAATTTTTATGATCTCTCCTTTTTCTTTTTCTTTTTTTTTTTTTTTCATTTTGATGGTATATATTGGCATAAATATCTTAAGTGAAACACAGAATTATAGGGAAAAATAGTGAAATGGGTATTTTGAACTTGACCTGTGAGTGTCCACTTGGCAAGGTTCCTCCTAAGGAGTTTATTTCTGTCAAAACTTATCTACTGTAGAACAAGGAGTTCATCCAACACGAGACAATTTCCTGTTCAGAAGAACATAGTTTTATGTCTGCTAATTATGAAATCAGGTACTCCACTTCCATCTTTCCAAGAGCAAAGGCTTATATTTCATATATATATGGTTATTTCATATATATATGGTTATTTCTATAAGTGTACAGGATCAGATTCTTAATAAACAGGAAAATATTTTTTTTTTTCTCTCCTCTGGCTGAAGGAATATGGCAAGATACCCCTGTTAGGTGTTTTGTTGTTGTTGTTGTTTTTTTTTTTTTTTTTTTTTTTTTTTTTTGATTCCTATTGCATTAGAGTAAACCTAGAGTAAACCTTCTTTTACGCTTACAATATTTCTACTTCATAGCATAGTGTATTGATTTTGAAGGACTAGTTAGACAATAAGAACTGTCAAGGCTCAGGTCATATTGTTTTATTCTGTAATATTCCCTATCTGGTGGCAGCCTTTAACAACAAAAAGGATAAAATAAAGCAACCTACAGCATATCTTTTCAGCTCCCAGAAATATGCATGATTGAAACTTGCTGAGCTAGAAGCTGGAGGTGTATGTGTGGAGGTGTGTATAGCCTCCAATGAACCCATACTCAAGGAATTTTCCTCATTACTTTAGAGAGTCACTTATTTTGGCTCTGCAACACACTGAAGCAATGAGTTCTACAGTTTAACTGTGTATTAAATCAGGTCTTGCGCAGGTCCTGTAGCATGTCTGTAGGTCTTGAACAGCTCTTTAGTTCACTTTTAATGAGTTCTGGGAATATTCTGTGATTGGTTTGTGTTGCAGTTTKATGGGGTTTGGGGCAGAAATCTGGTAAGAGATGAACCGCCTTGYGTTCCAGCCAATCCTCAAAGGTTAGAGGGACAAGAGGAGGCTAGGCTTATCTTTTAATAGAGATATCAAATACTGTGGTAACTATAGGCCTGACTCTGGCAGTGCCAGGTTCACAAACAGCCTGTTGACTGCAGGTTCGTTCACCATCAAAACAAGTAGTCCAGTTCACAAATAGCACAATTTATTCACATTGTTGCATTCAAATGCAACATTTAGAGAACAGGTTTCAGATGTCAGTGTAGGAAATTCTCTACTACAGTGTGGAGTTCTTAGCTAGTGCCTAGTGTACAAATGTGCAAACATCACTCATCCCAGAAGATGGGAGAGGGCTCTCAACTTCAAGGAGTCTCCTGAGGTGGTACCCTGACTGCAGAGGAGAAAAGGGGTTCAGCTTGTCAACTGATCCAAAAGTTACAATAAAGTCTCTCTCCTCTTTCTTCATTCCTTCTTCTTACTTTCCTTCTTCCTTCTTTCCTGCTTCCTTCTCTCTTCTTTTCTCCTTTCTAATTATGAGACTCCTTAGTTCACCTTTTATGTGTTTTCTTTTACCTTTAGATGGAGATTGAGTGACTTTAGCCACACATACTTTTGTTATTAATTGATTTAACAAGTCTCCAGAGTTAATTGAAAATCTAGAGAACATGTTCAGTGAGGAGAGGTCATTCCTTGGAAGTATGTAACTTCTAGGATGGGATTGTGTATTGATATTATAATGAGATTAGAATGAAGAGAAGTTTCAGCAAAGTCCATYGGAAGGGACTGATCTGCTACCATTGTTGGCCCAGCACAAGACAGCTTATCATACTGTGTGGCTTATCAGCTGCATGGTACAACCAGGTTGTCACCACTGCAAGGGCAGATTATGTTGCCAAGGGAATTGTGGAGAAGTAGATTCTGTACATATCGACCATCCTGGAAGTGGTAACTGTCTCTTACCTCAAGCAGGGCTCCATAATGTCGTAAATTCTGTTAGGCCACATTTTTTCTCTAATTTCCCCTTTCTCAAGCAATTCTCTCACAGTTTCATTAGCCAATTAAACCATGGCTCAAAGCTAGAGTTTGAAGCCTTCATGGACTTGCATAGTTCCAAAATCCACAGCTACTGTAGATTTGTGCTGGATTTGTCCCTAGTTAGGTAACGAGTTTCTCTCAATAGTATTTAGAAATATGGAGAAAAAGATTTCAGAAAATGAAAAGTAAGAATTACTTTGAAATACTTAAATATATGGCAAAAAATAACTGCTATTACCAAGTTATTGACAAAGTGACTTACAAAACAKAAATTTTGTTTTTCAGAAGAACTGGTCTGATTTCATAGATTTTACACTGATCATGCACATTCTTGACAGCAATGTAATGATGTATATACGTTTAATCATTACACTTTTACTCATAGGAACAGGAACATATATTTCATTTTGCATAGTGTTTTTCTATATAATTGTTGCAAGATGTAAGGAACAATGAAAAAATGCATAGTATTCTCTTACAGCATCATTTATAATTAAAACCAATTTTGATCAATGAGAATGTTCAGGGTGTAGAAAATTGAAATAATCTYCATTATGTCTAGAATAAAAAATCCAATTAAAAATATTTTTCACAGCTGCCAATGGCATTAGTTTCTATTCTTTTTATTTTAAAAGGATGCTTCATCACTTCTTGCATGCATATGAAGACATACTGCTGGAACACATACAGTTAGAGATAAATGTTTAGGAAAAATGAGATAAATGATTTGAGGAAAAATCCATCATTGAAACATGTCAACAGAGTATTTCCCTCCTGTCAGAATGAAAAAGACACAGACATACTATGAGTATAGCTTATGGAGATTTTATTGGATGCTGATTGTCACCCAAAAGAATCACATACAATATATGTGTTCAGTAACACTTTTCTAAACCCACATATAAACATTTTCTATTGATGCTGTTATTTCTGTGGTTTTCACAAATATCGACTTTTCTCATTTCAAAACAGTGTTTTTGTTGTGCTCTGTGCCAGTTTTGCTTACGTGAGAGCTAAATGATAATTACAATCTTTTGAAGAGAGGGACATTGTCTTCTATTTGTTTCCTTATCAAATGCTGCAATATTCAGAGTGAATTTGTCTACAAATGAATCAATAATATGGGAAAGTAAATGCAAATACTTGTTTTAGATCTTATTTTAAATAAATTTTCACTGCCTTGAAACAATTAAAGCATAATTTACTTATAAACACTGTTATTTTGTTAAACATCATTATTTTTATATAAACTATTTTATTAAAAATGTTATGACATAATATAATTCATCATTTACAGACTTCTGACAAATACTCTGCTATAGTACTATAAMACAGATAAAATGCAAGGTAATACATCTCTTGTTCACTTCCTGCCACTTTTTCCTATCAATTGTGCTGTGACACTTAGATTTGGTGTGTAAAAATGAGTAAACCATGACTTTCATGATAGTATATTAGCTAAGAATACTACTTAAGATCAGATATCACATGCTTAAGAAGATAAATTTGCTAAAATTCTTCATATTTAAAACTAACTGAAATGTTATATACATAAACATACCTGTAGTTGGTAAATTGGAGAGATTGTTTCTGGTTACTATTCCCATCAAGGTTTATAACTATGAGGCAATTTTTTTATATCTTTATTTTATTCATATACCATGACAGAGAAAATAAACTTTCTTGCTTTCTGCATCCCCAGTGTATTACTTCATTTTGAAAGTTACACATTGAATTAAGTTATACAAACTAAATAAAATTGAATTGAGTTGAATAAAGTGAATCTAAGAAAATATTCCTTCAGTACCTGCAGAAGATATTGAAGACATAAGTTGGTTTCCAAGAAATCCAAGAAACTAATTTTAGCTCAATGAGTTCCAGTGGCTTAGAATCTGATTTTCCAAAGATATGTCATGTCATATATTTACTTACCATAAAATGTTTGTGCATGCAGGATCAAAAATCTGAAACAAGATGACTAAATCAATTTGTGAAGTAATTGCTTTGGAGAAGGAGTTTCTGAAATAAATATGTAACAAATTTCATAATAGAAATAGAAGGCAAAATAATCAAGAATCAACAAAATACAAGGCTGTCTTGAAAAGATGAAAAAGGATAAAATATCCTTGAAGTCTATTTGTGCTTTCTGGCCAAGCTATGGTTCTGTCACTGTTAGGGTTCAGGTTATGGGCACCCATGCAAATGAAATGAGAAAAAGGGAAATCAGAAAGATGATAACTCTTGAACTGAAGAGGTCATTATAAATCAGTCTAAACTGTGTAATTTAAAACCTAGTACTGATCACCTTGGATTACATTAGAATAACTTGGATTCTGTTAGATTCACACCATTGTAAATGTATGACTTAGATTACTTTACATTGTAATAGTGAAAGAGTGTGTCTATCATAAAAAAAAATAGTAAACATACTGGCAGTCTTATTTATGGCACTGCATAATAAATTATAACCTTGTTTTCCATATACAATCTTTACAGAAGTTTGAAGAAAATTAATCCTTTTTTTTTTTTTTTCATGTCCATGGTGTCATAGAAGTTATTACTTATGTCTGTTTTGTTCTTTTATCCTGATCTGAGATACTGATGGTAGTGTGATGGTAGTGTGATTCACAAACAGGATATTGTTTTTGTTAGCATTCTATCATAGTATTTCTTTCTCTCCCCAAATTACATTTGTTTTGAATCTGAAGAAAAAAACAAACACAGATGAAAAATTCCATAGTGTTTCTATGGAATTAAACTGATTTACATGAGCTGTCCATAGTTAACTACCTACACAGATTAGATTTCTTTTCATAAGTTTTTCTTTTCTTAAATKGTACTTTAAATATTAGATTTGTATCTAAACTTCTTGGTCATACTTAGGAAATCTCATTGGCTAAATAAAAATATTCAATTAGTGAAATGAAGCCAAATTTCTTGTAGGTTTTATTATATCTATTCTGTTTGTCAAAGAATGAGTAAGGTAAGATTAAGGCAATTTCTGCAGTTGGTTTACATATAATATTTTTGGATTGCCTGTTGTCAGATAGTGGGTCATTCTTCGAATTTGTTTTCCGTGAGGTCACTCATTGAATTTCTTTCCCTCGGTACATAATGCTGTAGGAAATCCTGTAAGAAATATATGTGTTTCAGATTATTGATTCTTAGTCAAATCTGGTTGAAACTCACCACTCTTGGAAAGATGCAAGAAGACCACACTCACAGGAAGATGCATGACTATCTAGACAGCATCACCATATGGGTCTTGCTTCTATGGGAAAACAGTCAGATTGGGAAAAAAAAAATAGGAAAAAAAAAATTTATTGACATTAATCTGTATATAAGCATAGGCAAGTACTTTTCACTGCTCTTATTTTCTTGTCTTGCAACTTATTCATGTTATCACATTTGTCACAAATAAGAGTGGTTTAGTTCTTCTTTCTAAAGTGTGTGTCTGATTTTTTTCCAGGCTATTTTCCATTCTATTACAATTCCTTTGTATTACTTTTGATTTATCACAATAGGAGAGAGCAATATGTTTTACTTTCTACTATCTTTAAGAGAAGTACAGTCTTGAGAACTACCTTTCTTGARGAGATTTCTGATATACGGTTTCTAGAGAATGAGGTTTCTAGAGGTCAGGGAATGACTCAGTAATGTGACAGCTCTGCTTAACAGCAAAGTAGATCATATGGTGGCTTTTAATGGAATTTCTTTCAGTAGTATGCAAAATAGGCAAAGCATTTAGTGAACAGGGCAGGTTGGCAATGAGTCCTTTATTTTTTTTAGTCTCTTTCCTAATTAAAATGGTCTTTTMTTGTCACAAGTAAGTAATCAATCAAGTTACGTGTTAGAAACCTTCCTCTGTCTAAAGTTCATTACTATTTCAAGCTCCTATTCTATCTAAAGACATAGATTTCCCTTTGAATTTAGTGCATTTGTTGTTGGAGTGATTGTTTTGTATTTGTAAGTAGCATAGCACTGGTGACATTTCAATTACTTGGTAAGATATGAGTGCTTTTGTTTAAAGCTTATTATTTGAGTAAGGTCATCTAATTCCTAAACCAGAAATTGCAACATGTGCCAAAGTAGATGTATATCTGACAGATATATCTTCTTGAATAGTACTACTAATATCTTTGAATACTATTTTTTTGTAAAAAAGTCATATTAAAAAACTGTATAATAGAAAGTTATGACATATAAAATAGATTTTCTAGTTCTTAGAGGAAGGTCTGTAAACATAAAAAACTGTTAAAATCAAAATCGTTCTGCTTAGTCCTGTAGGGCACTTAACCATTACATATGTAATGGGGAAATATATCTTTTTATTGATCTCACTTCCAAACGAACTTCTGTTTCTGGTGAAAAACAARTTCTTTTTTGGCTTTGGTATTGCAGAAATCAGAGAAAGTAAGGTGATATTTTCATGCTTAAATCATTAGTKATGTAAGCTTGTCTTACCTTTTGTCATCCCCACTGATTATTGTTATCAAACGGTTCCTCTTGTAAGGGGTCAGTTCTTCAAGGTCCTATTGTGGGGTTCTATTTCCTACCTCCCTCACTTTGTTTATAGCGAATGTACTGTTTGTATATAGAGAGAGGACATCAGAAACTCCACAACTTACTGGAGTTTAGTCTATGAAGAGCTGGTTGTAAACAAAGATGAGAAAAGGCCAATTTGCTTTGCACAGGAATGCTGCATGGTGGGTTGTTGTGGCTTTAAGTACACTTTTTGCAATTTATTGCTGCTTCCTTAACCATTCAAACAAATCATAAATACTATCTCTGTAAGTTATGATGGTTCAGAAATACTCGTACTCATTTTTAGTTTCCTTTGTAATTATCATTAATGGTTTTTTTAATTAGATTTTTTTTGCAGTTGAGCAGATTTGTCATGGTCTTAGAAGACCATGAGACTGCCAGATAATCTGGACAGTCCTAAAGGTTCCCCTGTGCCATGACTCCTGCACAAATCTGGAACTGAAAACACTGAAAAAAAAWATATATGCATTAACATACACACTTGGGATATGTTTGTAAGGAACTATATCTTTATGTCTTTGGACTATTGCTGATTGGTACTATGCTAATAAAAGAAAGTAACAAAATAAACAATTACTGTAGTAAAGGTAAATGAAGTAATTGCAGCAAATTGATTAAATTCCTGTATTTTATTTAAATATGAATGGTTTGTGTTTCAAAGGAGCTTGTATTTTTTGATAATCTGTTCATATATTGTTGCTTATAAATTAAATTATAATTTATATAATTTAAAATATAATAAAATAAATTATATTTAAATTATAAGTACTAGATTTTTCTTCTAGTTAGACTTAGCTTTTCTCTATAGTAAACTATTTCATAAATTTGAGAACGGAATCAGAATTTTATTGTTTTATTGTTTTAAAACTATTTTTTMCTTAGTTTGGAAGGCTGGTTTATAATTGTTCTAACTTACTTAATTCTTCAGCTACTGAGAAGAAAGTAGAAACATCTGAGAGAAGAATTCTGTCTACATACAATCTGAATCTCTCCAGAGGCTTCCTCTCTCTCTTCCACTGACTGTACAGGGAGCCTTGGATTCCTTAATTTAGGTTGCAGGATGTAGAAAACTATACTTTGCAAAACTCAGATGCTTTCTGAATGCATCCCCATGCAAAATATGCATTCTCTGTCTGCAATTTTACCCATTATGCGAGACAAAAACAGAGAAAATTTGCTTTTTTTTTCTGAATATTTGGCAGACAGCACTGCACAGGCGGTATACCTTAGGACATGCGGTCTCAACATGTCATGCACGGAGCTGCAGCCTTTTCGAGCCTGTGCAGCCTCTGGCCTGCTTTTGATAGTTTCTCTTACCATCTTCGGGACATCTCTGGAAAACCCCTAGCCAGATAAAATTGTTCTAGCAGCAATAGCAGTATCGTCTTCACCTCTGCCTTTTCCAACTACTTTCTAAGCCATCAGGCTGCTTACTGAGCACATGCAGAAATGCTCCATGTGTGCTCAGAAAGCCAGAGACCTTTTGGCAAGCAGTGGCCTTCTCGTGCATTTGAGCGGAGCATGCCTGAGAGCAAATTCAGCATGCCTGAGAAATACCGTATTTTTAGATGACACATAAAAGGAATGTACTACTTAGACGGTCACTTATGCATTTTTCCTCCTAAATTTTTATTCCCATTGATAAAATTTCCATTAAAAATTTTCTGATGTCTGCAGGGTGCCTTTGGAAGAGGGATATTTCAATGTAATGGGTATTGAAACAATAAGCAATGAAGTTGTTGGGAGACTCTGGGACTTATCATTGTATAGTCTCTAATATACTCTGAACCTGATTTCCCCGGATTTGGTAGTCAGATATGGTCCATCAAAAAATGATAGAGCTAAAAACCAACTGTAGGTACCTCAGGCAATATATAGGTGATATATCTATCTGAGAATACTGATGTCTGAATTTTCTTTTGCAGCCAGGCTGGATGCAAAATAAATGATCATAAGAGAGACAAAAGGAATGAAATGAAAAATCTATGAGTTAGGAAAATAAACCTGCAAGAAAAGACTGGTTACTACAGGCATCTGGAAGGAACGTAAAAATGTGAAGAAATTTAAGTACTTTCCTTTCCATGCTGCATAACAGAGGTTTTGGCATTCAAAGAGCTTTAGATACATTTGTGCATAGATTTTAAGATCCAGATCTAAGTTTCTGTGTGCAATTTAGAAGCGAACATGTTAATGGTAAGATAAGTATGTTTTCAGAGACTGCTCTCAATTCAAATATTCACAAGTCAGGCATCCCCTATTTTTGACTGCAAATTTGGGATAAAAACTAGCAGAATCAAAAGAATGAAAGAAAGATTATTAGATTATCCCAGAATATGTGAAAACATAATGAAGATTGTTCTAAACCTTTCCTTCTGTAATCAAAAAAAAAAAAAAATGTAAACATGGCACATCTCCATACAGAAAGCTAAAACTGGTTCTGACAAATATGATTGGATTCTTCCTTTTAGCCTTTGGCTGCTTAGATAGTTCTTTAAATTCATTCCTGGTTCAGGTAGTGATAGTTGAGTGCTTGTTATTTTAGTTATTCCTGCTTTCCCAACAGGAAGTAACTCTTCTATAATATGCATTTTTTTTTATTATCTGATTTATAGTCTTGTTTGCTTTACCATTTTATCCTTTTTCCTTTGCAGAAAAAGAAATATTTCTAGTGAATACCTTTGTCTAGGTTGCTTCCTATTGATTATAAGACCTGAAAGCCTTCTATTTTAAAAAAGAAAAATTCTGACTTTATTGAATTGTAAACTGGATAGTCAAATGAACATATTATTTTAACTTTGAAATGGTCATGTCTAATTAAAGCTTTTTTTTTGGGGGGGGGARGGGTGGAGAGTATTTTAAATACTTCAGGAAATTTGAGGAGAGCAGAGAAGTTACCTTTAAGAAGATAGTTGTTTGCTCATTTCAGGGATTGCTCTATGTTGTCAACTAGAACACAGTCCAATCTTTCATAATGAAAACATCTGTAGCCTTTTCCCCTTGAAAACAATAGCATTCTTCAGCTACCATACAGGCCAATAAAGACTTGAAGAAATTAAACAAAGAATATTTTTATGAATGTGATTTCGTAAGAAATAAAATGAAATACAGAAGTACAGATAGCAACAAAATTTTAGGATGAAGGGATCTATAGGTCTGCACATATTTCTTATCCTTGTTTAGCTATTGTATATTTAAGACAGTAATGTGAAAAACATTCTTTCAAACAGTTATCTGATAACTATGCAACTTCTGCTTAGTATCTCTATATAGTGTCATATCTGTTTTTTTATGCTGTGACTGCAAAATCTCYTTAGCACCATTTGAATTCTGTAGTGTATTGGACAATATCACACAACAGATTTTAGCTCTATGACCTGACATAGATGTATTTTTCTTTACAAAAGCTGAAATCTATTGCAAATTAGAAAAATATATCTCTAATATAAAATACGTCAAACAAGTTAATTTACTCACTAGCCAAGTCTATTCTCTATTTTTTCTCGGAAGAAATGTATACTACCTTATGGCTACATATGTGTTTTCCACACTTGATTGCCCCAAAGTTATTACAGAAAATCTCAAACTCACATAATGCACATTTTAAAACATCTGTTATTGTCTGTGTCTTTGAGGGGAACAAATATGTTAGCTCACCCTCTGGTCAATGAGAACTTAGTGTGCTAAACAACAATATAACAGCAGATGTACAATAAGGGCCAGAAGGCTGGAAAATTTTGGCTATTGCCTCTTCCTTGGTAACAGGAAATGAATAGCTCATGATATAATCTGTCTAAATATTTCTTTGTCATTCTTTGCCTTAGCRCAGCATGAATTCAATAAGACAGCACTTTATTCCTTTGCATCACCCATATTCTATCACCTAATTTCAGTGTGTGTTTCTTTTACACAAGCATAAGTTTTATATCTTTTCTTGGCATTCTTTGATTTTGAACATTTCATTTTATTATTTTTGCAGCATTTCCATACTTTCACAGAGCTATTGACATAATAATAATGAACTTATTAGCTTTAAAATATATAATCTAAACATATTTTTAAAAATATAATTAAAACAACATAGAAAGTAAGAAATGCTTTTGATCAGTTCCAGAATTTTTCTACAATGTTCATCATTACATTGGCAAGCAAATATTTTTTTCTTATTAAAATAAATATATAAAAACAGCACATTGTTATTTTTCATAAAATTCTTTTGCATCGTTTCACTAATAATTTTCTATTTTACTCTTAAAATAGTTTTTTGCCAGCTAAATACTTTTCTATAATAGTTTTCTGTAATATTAGTTTCTTTGTAGAGGAATTGAATAACAGTTTTTGTACAAGAGTGTATTTACTCTGAATATTTGAAGAATCTACTAATCCAAACACGGTAAAACTTACAGCAGATCCATATATATATATATATATGTATATGTATATGTATATACATATATATATATATATGTATATGTAAAAACTTCCTGAATGGAATATAATATAAATGATAATGGATACTTTGGCAAAGCATTATGACTTAGTCTTTTTGGACATATATAGCACAAAATTACCATCCTATTTCYTTTTTTTTTTYCCATTTTTCCATTTTTTTTCCATTTCCAATAGGAAATGTCCTATTTCCTTATAATCACTAAGAATGTATATTTAATAATGGTGACATACATGTTATTAAATAATGATAATGTTGTTTCTTATTTATTTATCATRTGCAGATTCCATTTAAGAGGGAAAAATCATTCCAGCAACTTGAGTTTTCTCTCGTATCTTTAAAAGTTGGTGTTTTTTCAGTGTCCTTGGCTTTGATAGCACTGATACATTCTCTCCACCATACCAGAAGGTCTTAAGTTGAAGTCTCCCCGGCATTAAGGAACGAATGCTCTACAGCCAAAGACTTGTTCGAGTATGCATTTTTGACAGCAGCCCCACCTTTCCAGCTGGGGATTACTTTTTATCTGGCTATGCAGAAGGACTTTGGGCATCTGTTACCTGACTAAGCATAAAAGAGCTTAGATCCAGTATATTTGCATTTGCAGAAGTTTTGCTTTGACAGATAGTACTTACAAGATTTTATTGTTCAGAACTTTTATCTTCTCATTTTACACTAACAAAAGCAGGAAAACTATGCACTCTGAGAGAGGTATAAATTTCTGTAACTTGCCAAACTTCTATAAATACATAGGAATATTCTTCTGTATGCAGCTAGCTGTCTCTTTCTTTCTAGCGATCTCTAGAGGGCTGACTTTCATATCTCTGATGAATCTAAGTCTAATCTGTACTATTTTAGTAGCAGAACTTAGCCATAGTTTTCAGAGCTGCTCTGTCAATGCACACAATTGCCTCAACATGTTTTTCACTGTGAAAAAGGATTTCTATTTTCTTTCTGGTGATGTTCAATCTGAGCTTCTTGGCACCACAACCAAAACAGTCTGCAAAGAGAAGTGCATTATGTTGTGTGTGTGCAATCAGGGCCTAATGTTGACAAGAAGTTCTTAAGAGATTCTGTCATTCCATCTGTGCTGACTGCTTTTCCATCCTGTCATAATGCAAAAAAAAAAAAAAAAAGAATGAAGCAGATTTACAAATGTGTCCGGATGGAAAAATTTTTCAGGAAGCTCTAGAGAGAATTGCAGTTAGTGATGTTAGTATGGAGCATGGAGCTAAACATGGAGTCACATGGATTTCTGCGCACTACGTACCACTTTGGCTGCAGAAATCAGAGACACTTTGACTTTCCTGAGAGACCTTGTAGTAACCTCACTGCATTGTCCAAACAAGGACATAATGCACCTGGAATTCTTATTGGCATATACGCAATATAACATAGCAAAATTTAGTCCAAAATAGTTCATAGCACAGTAAGTAACAGAAAAACGTACTTATTATTAACATCAAACCTCCCACTTCATTCATCTCTAAGTGGGAAGGGTATCTCTAGGCCAGTATGTYTGTTTTCACTTCGCTGATGGTTATTCTGGATGCTTACTCTCAATACTCTTTCCTTTCACTGATACTAACTGTGATTTCTATCACTAATAATTATGTCTCCTGAAAAATTCATTGTGTCTTGGACAAGAGACACAATAGCAGTTTGGTTTGGAAAGACAAACCGGCATAAAATCTTTGCCAGAATGGAAACCTTTTAAAGACTGTAGTAAACTGATAAAGTATTGAGTTTATACTACTTTATACTACTTCCACATAAAGAGAAGCAAACTGGGAACCAAAGACAGAAATTAAAATTTGAGGTAACTATGTGTCTATCTATCTATTTATAAATTTTGTTGTTGTTATATTTGTTGCAAGCTATGGTGCGTGTACTCTGTATGTAAACTTTAATAATGCTATTTCCAATGTTCATTAAATCTTGGAAAGATATGGCCATTTCCGGGAAGTTCTGAACCACATTCAGGTCCTAAGAGGCATTTAAGCAAACATCAGAAATAGGCTTAATAYTAAAAAAAAAGTAAGACGAGGTTTTGATAGGCAAGTTTAGAGAAGGGTTCAGAGAAAGTAATTGCATCTGAATTCTCCACTTAAAAGTCTCCACTTAAAAAGTTTGGAAGTTACCTCAGGATAATTTCCATCTTAGTAATGATTTCACTCAAAATATCTGAATGGATGCTCATCTACTCCTGAGAAAGGAGATACATCACAGTCAGAACAAACGGCTTAGAAGAGCACAGCAGATATTGAGAGAACAAATGAGCCAGTTATGGTAGATGTTAGAATAGTCTGTAAAACTCAGCTGTGGATCTGGTGTTTTCATTTTCTATGGTTCTAAACCAAACACCGGGTGCCAACCCACCTTCCAAAATATGTGGTTTTGAATGCGGGAGATTCAAACCCCAGCTCTGGATCAGGGCTCTGTGGCTCAGAGCCATCGTTAATGCTGAAACATAATACAGCTATGACAGTGTAAGAGATGTGTATTTATATGCAGTGCTCATGAAAATCCCAAACAACACTAAAGCTGTTTTATTTGAGAGTCTTTGATGTTAATAAGAGATAGGCTTATGCCAAGTCGGCACATCAGAGTTTGAACTGTATAAAGGCAGCAGCCACAGCAGCTTTGTTCTGCATGAAGGCTTATATGTTGACAGAGAGATTGTGCTTTCAGTTGTGAACAGTATAAAAACATTTTCAGAGGCCAGAATGCCGTTTCATGTCGATTATTTTTCGAACAGGTCTAACTATCAACCAGCTGACAGTTTTCAAACTAGTGGGAAATGAAGCAACAGACATCCTCCCCCTTTCTATACCAGATACTGTAGACAGTAATGTCCTGACCCTGAAAGATTTCTTTGAAATGGTTTATTTTCTGATTTAACTAGAAATGCTTTTTCTTAGCCTCTGTCTTATTTTGTTTTGACTTAGAAAARTGTCTTTTATTCCAAAAGGAAACATTAAAGAAACACATTCGCTTTCATGCGCAGGAAGCAGGAAGACCTCAGAATACTTATATATAGCCCAGCCATTCTGATGTACAATCTCTCCAAAACCTTTAGGTTTGCAGGGTTGTTGATTTGATTGTATATATGTATATATGGCTTACAATTGTACGTAATAATATGTTGAAATACTTCTAATGAAATTGTCATAAATAAATCTTTTGCTTTTCAGGAGATTTTCGCCATCCAAAGAATTTCCATTTTCTGCTCAGTTTAAAGTTCTGAAGACAATGTCTAGAGTTAGTATCAGACTATGGCCACCTAAATTTAGGTATTTCAAAATGTAGATGTCAACATGAGAATGAAGCTCCAATCTCAAATGCCAATGAAAATCTAGGGCTTGATTCARTTTCTGGTTCACAGAGACCAGATAGAGCTAGAGATGACCCCAGGGGGCTGAGAACATCTGCATCAGGCTGATGGGTATGACACAAGACCCATAGGAGATCCACCTGCTTGTGGACTGGCAGCTGAAGGCCAATGCTGGTTCAAGATTGCCATCAATCATAATATGATCTTAGGTGAGTAACATGCATACATGCATCTCTATTTAGAACCAGGATGTAACCTACTCCTTTTTTCAAATGCCTATTTTTGGTCACCTAAATAGACAGTTTGTGCCATATCTGGAGCACTAAGATATTCAAGACACTGCACAGGGCTGATAGGAGACCAACAAGGCACYGAACGTGACTTCTTTTTCACATTCAGCTGGAGATAAGGCATGTTGTTGTAGGACACCTCAAAGAAGACTGGATGCCTCTGTTTATGCAACTGAACTGAGATGCCTGCAGCTTTCCCGTACATCTTCTGTTCCAGCCATATATATGAGAATAGTTATGATTTTTTTTTTTTTTTTTTTAAAGAGGATCTAAATATCTAATAATTTGATAGTATTGCACTAATCTCACCATCAAAATAAATTTTTTCACTGATGTTGTGTACAGCATTTGCCTGACCAAAAATAAAATATCAGTGAGGAGACATTAGTTGATGAACTGATATCAATATTGCACGTATATTTTGTAGCAAAAGAAGAAAATTAAATTTTTATTTAATCATATCAGTATATCGTCATCATATCAGGAGGGTTTCCTGGCTTTGAAAGAATTTTCACAGCAGGTTAACTAACTTTAGTATGCAATCATTAAAAAAAAAAAAAAAAAAAAAAAAAAAAAAAAAGATTTACTCATAGTATTGAGCATAGAGAGGAATTGTGTCAATATATTTGTGTCGTTACATCTCCTAAACCAAAATGTCATTATTTTTGTTATCAAGTATGTTTGGCAGGGAACTCTAGCAGATATGAGCCTGACAGATGATTTCAAAGCATTTTCCATCATTAGTGTCACAGCCACAGTCATTCTAACAAGAGCATTCCTGTCAGGGGACTTCTGCCAAGTTTCTCTGTCCTATGCCTATAGGGTATTTTGCCTAATTTGATTGCTTCTCTTCCTGGTTTGACACCTGTGATGAAATTTCAAACACCTCACTTTTTGTATTGGTGGTCTCATTCTTAGACTGACATTCACAATTCTGTTTTTGAAACATAGTGGACTACAACAGAAATATTATACGCACTTTGAAGAAGCACAATGATGCTACGCTGTGAGGTTCTCAGTTTCAGGCATCAAGCCAGCAAGTGGTCATTCTGCTGCTGGTCAACCTCAGTGCAACTTGTTTTTCTTGTTTTTCACAGTTCTATTTTTTCTATCTTTCTTTTAAATAGTATTGATTCCTCAGCTCCTTTTTCTCTTCTTTTTTTTTTTTTTTTTTTTTTTTTTTTTTTGTTTTTTTCATGTAGTTTTTT